>NC_084984.1:18336464-18660552 GCF_963691925.1 Scomber scombrus
CTTAGAGATTTTTATCTAGGCTATACCTCTGTGCTTTCACTTTTGTAGACTCTCAATTATGCACACTACATGGCAGCCATCACTTTTCTGTCTCTCTATCAATCTGTATGTGCAGCCATTTCTTCTTCCTGCCTTTTTATCCTCCTTTTTCTTTCCTATATAGGCCTACACAAATTCAAATGAGATTCATTAGCATTGCAGGCACAGTCCCGTGTTGACAAAGTGTGGTTTCATCCTCTGTCCTCCCCACTGTTGTGTGTGGTGTGTGTGTGTGTGTGTGTGTGTGTGTGTGTGTGCGGATGCTGGTCGCAGGACTGTGTGTATGAGCTGCGGCTGCTATCTCGTCGCGGGGAGTTGCTGAGCGAGCCCAGTCCATCAGTCAATGTCTCAACCGTGGGTAGGTGTTCGAAAGCAACCTTGCCCCTTTCACATTCTCCTCCCACCCCCTGTTTCAACCAGTCCTCCTCTCAGTCTCTTTTTCTAACTCTTTTCCCTCTTTCTTTATGTCCTCCCCCCATCGCTTAGTTCCCAGCGTTGACCAGAATTAGAGCAGGGCCCCGAGGAACGCTGTCCATTAGAAAGCCTGAACGATAGAAATAGCTCACTAATAACTTCTCAAAAGAGCCCACAATACAATTTGCACCGGTCTTTTCTGATTCTCATGTGTGTGACAAGAATATTTCATTAGATATGGTCTAGGGATATCAACCAGATCTACAACCCCCAATGCTTAGCCAAGCAGCTTTACAGCAATCAGAGCCATAGATTCTATATTGTTTAACAAAGCTCAGCTGATAAGCTCAGTCTGTCGTATGTCTGAGCAAATTATGCAGAACAATCAAGTTTATGATTTGATGATAATCATCATCACATGGGAGAGTAAATACACTTAAGACTGTTAATACCAAACGTCACAGCAATCTAGTATTTATGAGTTTCCCTGGTTGTGATGTAAAAGAGTTGTATTCATTGTAGTAGTAACAGGGTGATGCAAGAGGCATGAAATATGCATGTCAGTCAGTATGATCAGATGATTGGACAGCTTTATGAACAAAGCTTATTTTTTCAACCTAAATATAAAAACAATATTGAAATTTGAAATATTATTATATTGTAAGAAAATGTATAAATTAAAACAAAAAAAATGAAAAAAAGTCTATTTCTTTAATGCTTCTTTAATCAGTTAGTATTGTGTAAGTGTGTGTGTTGTTTTTGTTTTTATGTCATAGTTAATGCTGACTCGGCAGTCACACTTTATTTGTGAAATTATGTCACAGGGATGGAGATATACCCCGCCACGTCCCGACTCCTGGAGTTCGTCCCGGAGCCATTACTTGCCGGTGTGCTGGGCGGGGTCGGGCTTCATGTGCTTGGCACTGGCTTTGCTGCTGGGGTCCGCCTGTGTCATCAGCCACAAGAGGGACCAGCGGCGCAGAAAGAAGAAGGATGTAAACCACCCCTCACTCCTGAGCCTCAGCAGACACTCGCTTTGATGAACTGCATCATGAATATCATCATTTATTCAATAAAATATTGAAGGCGCTTTCAATCCATTATATAAATCATACCCATCTGCATTGGATCTTGTCCCTGCTCGTCCATTCAGTTGTAAAAGTTATTGATGTCATTTACATTACTTGCTAATTAGGGTAATTTCTCATTAGTGGCTGATAAATGTAAGTGTAATTAACTTTTTGGACAAGCCTGAGTGCCTCAGGCCCTTTAATGGGCTCTTATTAGGGTTGATTATGTTTTTACTTCTTGGTCAGTATGGTTGTATCCTAATGAGTCAGATACCATCTTGCCATTTCCCTCCCTTTCAGAATCCCCCTCTGCCATCTATAAATCCTCCCCATCAAGGTAAGTACCCCTTTATCATGTCATTGTTATACCCCTCATTGACCTTTCCTTCCACTTCCCTTAGAAGCTAAAATATGTTCAAAGCGCCAGAACTTCAGTTGTTTTTTTCTTTTTTTTTGTCGTCTTCATCTTTTTCTATTGCTGCCACTGCCGCTGCTGTTCTTGGTCTCTGTCTGTCTACATCTCTCCCGCCCACTCTTTCATTCTCACTCGTCTTATTATCTCTGTCTCTATTTCTCTCCCTCTCACACCCCCGGTTTTCTTACAATTTCCGTCCCCCCCACCCCTCTCTCTTTCTCTCACAGAAAGACTCCAGGCACCGGCAGTCCAGACAGTGTGTTGAAGAAAAGCCTACTACCAGGCAGCATCCTCTATCCCACCACTTCCTCTGCCACCTCCCCCTCCTCGCAAACATACGGTTCCTCCAGCGCTGATAATCATCATCGGCAGAAACAATTACAGTCCAGCTACAGTAGAGGGAGCATTTCTAGGACAACATCTTCTCCACTCTCTCCTTCGATTGAGTTGATCGCTAGAGGTCCAGATGGGCGGTTTTTACTCCCAGCATTTGACCATGACACACTGAGCATTCACAGCAAGAAAAGTTTAAGATATGACCATTCCGCTAGCGTCCGAAGGTCCGTGTCGCTTCGCTCGGACAAGTCGGACAGGAAAGGGCTGCCGTTTGTTCTCTCTGTTGATCTCCCACTTCACAAACAAGCTAATTCCTCAAGCCAAATCTGTGCTACAGTCCAGCACCTCCCTGATTATGATCCTTATATATTGGACCAGAAGGCAAACTATGGTGGCTTTCCTGACCTCCGCAGCCTGTGTTCAAACAGTAGTTTTACCACCATTCCTCCTCAAGACAGAAACCTATCTCCCACTTTTCCAATGCTCCCACATATTCGGTCCAGCCTTGGTCAGCCTTCTACGACCGCCAGCACTCTAGTGCTCCAAATGGAGCACGAGCGGGAGAGAGGGAACCTGAGTCACTGTCTGAAACTGGCTCAGGAGAGGGAGGAGATGGAGAAGGAGCTCCAGAAGTACACACTGCAAAGAAACTCCATGCGAGAAATGAGGATGGAGCAGCCAGACTCAGAGAACAGAGAGGATGAAGGTTATGAGCGTGTCTGGAACTATAAGAGCAGCACCTTGCCACATAGATACCCCCAAGGCAACAAGGACATCTTTGGCTTGTCTCAGAGCCTTTACACTTCACCTTCTGTCCACTGGGAAGGCCGTCCTCTTGTCTCTCCTCCCACACAGATCCCACCCAGGACCAGTTTCAATGTATCTACACCTTCAAGTCTTTCTTGTTTTCAGTCAGGCAACCATCACCCCACTCTGCCCTTCACCAAACAGACCCCCCTCCGATCTGAGGAGGCAGGCAGTGTTTCCAAAGACAGATTAACTCTCCCACATCTTTACTCAAAGCACCAGAGATATGAAAGGGTAGAGGCAGCACCAGAGGGCTATGATAATTCACCACAATCCACAGTTTTAGAAATGCAAACGAATGATTCATGCTCTGAGCCACGGAGACAGAACAATCTTAGTCATGGCAGCCTTTCAACGTTGTCTTTCCATAGCAATAAATTTACTGAAGGATCTAATTCAGCTCTCAGTGCTGTGCCAGACTCTTCAAAAGCGGAGGTTGCATTCCCCGAGCCCACTGATGAAGACATGTGTGTTGAGATGAGTGTAGATGAGCCAGATATTGAGGTATGTGTTATGCGGCCTACAAAGCCAATGCTGCACCACAGAATTGCCTCTCATGTGCAACACGGGCGCCCGCTGACCCGCAGAGACCGGTATGAGGATATGAGGAGGAGCACAAGCTTTGACTGCCGTAGTCCTGCCTCTGTGGACGATATCGTCAGGGTCCGAGCTTCTTTGCAAAGTCCAGAACAAGAACTCTGGAGAGCCGTGAGCCGAGGCTCTAAACCCTGGGATGCAAAGCAGCGAAGTCAGAGTCTAGACTTAAGAAGACGGAAAGAGAAAGGTTTCCTGGCTCCTGATGCATGGATAGACTCTCTCAGCCAAGAGAACTGCTCTATTTCATCCCCCTGTCACCCAGACTCTGTGTTCTGGGAACCCCAGAGCTGTCCCACCAGGAAGATCTTGAATTCTCCTGCAAGTTCTTCTACCCAAACTGGCTCCCTATCACCTCATGCTGTGGATCCTTTAGCTTCAAGGAGCAGTCCACAGACGCCTATAGCAAATCCTGATGTGCCTCGCCACTACGAGCCAAGAAGTGAGACACCCGTCTTACTCAATGCTGCCAAATGGCCAGGCGCCTACCAGGAGGCCGTGAAAGAGGCAGGCGGTTACGTGGAGGCCATGAAAGAAGCTTCCAGGTGCTTTCTGCCCAACAACGGTGGGCTGCACGATAATGAAGACGTGCTGGAAGTGGAGGCAGGAGGCTACGAGGGAGAGCTGGAGTCTGGGAGCGGTTACAACAGCTATGCCAGCAGCGGCCGAGGGAGCATGGAGCCTGCTAACAGACGCCTGTCCTTCTGTCACCTTTCCCCAACCCTCACCATCTCACCTGAGACTGTAGAGGAGTACGAGGGGAGCACAGAGGACAAGTATCGCCACCAAATAGAACCCTGCCAAAGGTACTGGGACACATGAATGAGGGAAATTATGTTTTATAGAAGAAAATGTATAGCAATAGGGTCCTGTGTGATCAATATATTGTAAGGCTTTAAAAGTGAGGCTTATATAGACTACTTAATATTTTGATGTATAAGCTGTACTGAAGTGCAAATGCACAGGTGAATAATTCTGTTGTAGGTCGTTCTAGAGTCTGAAATAACGGTATACGCAGTGTCAAAACAATATAAAAAGCAATTTAAAAAGCTCAACAAGCAGATATAATTTACATAAAGCAACATGTGTTTCATAAAGGAGAATTATGGTGATTTCATCATCCTTCTTTCTGTTGTAGGTAAACATTTCTTCATTTAAAATTCAGTGAAGTAAAACTTGGAAGACTAATTAGCAAACACCCTAATCTGCTTGTTAAAAAAAGAATTAAGCACAAGGTATGAAGTAAACATGACTGTTGCAGTAGCAGAGAAAAGAAAGTTCTATTTCTTTTGGACTTGATGTATAGTTTATGAGGAGGAAGTATGTGTATGTTTTCTTTAAAATATCCTAAACGACTTTGTATTCGGTATTAAGCGATACTTTGTTCCCTTTCCAGGAGAAAGCCCTCAGTGGATGAGAATTATGAGTGGGATGCTGCTGATTACTGCTCACAGCCTGGAGACCATGATGGTGAGGATTTTTCTTTTCTTATTAATAACTTGCAGCTTGATTTTTTTGTTGTTGGTAAAAACACCTAGATATCATTAATTATGGCAGTAGCATGCCAGGTCAAAATAAATGATGCGCTGGGCTGTTGTTTTGAGGTCATTGAGGACTCTTGGCTGTTAATTCAAACTGCTTCATCAGTTCAGTAGACAAGTCCTCACCATTTAACCAGTGGGAATACAAGCACCCATGTGGATGAGTAAAATGAGTGAGGGTAACTTCTTTCTAAATACTGGGCAGGGCACCAACTGAGAAGGGGATACTAGAAGGAAGGAGGCTACTAGAGCTCATTGGGTGATGGAATAGAAAATAGTCGTTACCCGTGTGGTCAGCTACCAATCTTAAGCAGCGTTTACCTTTAACATGGCAATATTAGCTTATTTTCAACCAAATAGTTCAAGGAATTATGCCGCAAAAGAAACTAAATAGCAATTAAAAGTCCCGCGTCCGGTTTGTGTTTCCATTGCATCAGAAAAAACTGTTAAGATGAGGAAAAATTAGACAGTAAATTAAAGTTTGATTGCAGTGCCACACTGAGTAATTATGTTGTTCTTTATTTACTGCCATGTGAATTATTGTAAGAAATAGCTGCAAAAGAGACACACAGAGGTAGGAAAGGAGATAATCACAAGCACCTGTCTTCAAATGAAAGATGATCTGATGAGTGTTTTGTGGTTATTTACTTCTACTTTAGAATGTAATTACACAGAAAACAAACAGCAAAGTTTTTAGACTAGTCAGGAAGCAGACAAAATACTTTGTTTTTAACAGCAGAAATTATAAGATGGAAATGACTACAGCAATGTTTCTTGTTCTAATGATTTTAGTGTTTATGGTATGAATATGAATACACAAGTTGAAGCAGCTGTGAGGTATGTGTTTGAGCTATGAGTGGTGTCCAGCTCTGCAAACAGCCCTAAAACTTACTGAGCCATCATGAATTAAAAACCCTGCAGTGGAGGCATTTTTGGCACCAGCAACTATGGTGGAAGAGCAAAATTTAGACTGTGGTCAAAATGCAGGTTAAGGTTCCTGAATTCCTTAAAATTCCAGAAAAGTTGATGAGGTTGGAAACTGACTTTTTTAAATGATATCTCTGATGATATGCAGTAGATATTGGGTATATACTATTATATTTGATATGTTTTTTTATGTAGTATTGTGACCTTTAATGGTTCATATATGTATATTCAAACCCGACCTGTTGGATTGTGTATCTTAACATGTGGTATTGTAGTTTAGCATGTGTAGTAAAGACTGAAGCGGACCCCATTCAGAGAGTGGTTAAGCTTACTGATGTTTTAAAGAAGCTTTTATTATCTATGTTCACCGTATGAGCTGCAGGTAAAACCAAATAAATAAACAAATAAATTAGTGTATATAACACAAATCACAAACACAAACATCAATCAAACTCCATTAAAATGTACAGATGGGCATTAATGAAAGGATTCACTAACAAATTTATTGAATAAAAATCACAAGAAACGTTATAAATCTAACAGTAGCATTTAACTGTTATACATTCATCCATTGCCTTCAACCGTTACCATCAGCCATTACAGATTAGTGTAACAAAGAGCAAAAATTACTTAAAATAACTATATATTACATATAATCTATTAATAAAAAACATCTAAATAAACAATACATTGTTCCCAATCCGGCTAGGTCGCTTGATTATCACAGACGTATACTTAGTTATTACAAAATAACTTAATAACTTTACATTAACACCATTAATTGACGGCCTTTGTAATGGCACCTTCTCCAAGTCAACTGTTGCGTCCACTTCCTGTTTTGCTAAGAAAACCTTAAAAATAAAAGATCCAAAACAAAAGGGCACTGTCACATAAAAGCTTACAGGAAGTGGATAAGTGAACTAAAGGAAAAATAAGCTATCCATCAAATTACCATCAACAGACCATTTTTAGAGTCATCTACAGAGACCAACACTTAACACTAAGCACTGAACACGGGAACACGCAGCAAAATATTGAAGCTAAAGAAGTTGACATCAGGAACAAATTAAGAAAAAGGTCAGGCATGTTCTCCCTCTTTGATTCTTCTGAATTAATTTAGAAGCTAACCTGAATTTGTATTCATGCAGGCAAATATTTAATATCCAACTCTTTACTCGTGAGTGTTTCTGTATCTGTGGGAATGTGGGATTGAAAGCATTTAATGAAATAACATCAGTGGTAAAATATCAGGAAACTCAAAGATTATTTTACACTTTCTTTTTACCTACAGGCCTGCTTCCTTCATTGGATCTACAGAAACCTGCTCTGTTCTGTAGCCTTCCCAGCATGCAGTGCTCCACTGAGGCACTGAAAAATTGCACTCAGCTCTCTTTGCTCCCGGGGCATCAAAGCAGCTGCTCTGCTGAGCCAGAACCAGACACCGTGCTGTTCTGACAGCGCCAGCCTTCGGCTCATCTCACCTGGTGTGTCCTTTCACTTACTGACTCTCATCAAGAGGCTACAAAAAGCGCATGTTGCAGAAACTGAGCTTTCGTCTGATCAATACTTTTCTCTTTTTCAAACTAAAAAAAGCAAAAAGTCAAGAGCAGCTCATTTGGGCGACATTGTGCACTGTTCACATTTGGTGTTGGAACAAGTATTGAGTAATGAAGTCACAAAATCACTTTTACTCTTAGGCAGAGCAACATTTGTGATACCCAAACCATCACGCTGTTGACATTTTCCTTCAACATAATCTGCCAATCTGCTAATATGCAAAGCACTGTGCTGATGAATTCACTACATTCTATGCTGTTTCATATGCATTCATCATTCAGGGACCCTGTGGCCACACAAGGGACAAAAAGAATCTCAGTCATCATCAAGTGACTTGGATGATAAAGTTTTTAGATATCATCAATCACCTTTGAATTTAACAAAAGAGGTGCTATGAAAACCCAATAAGAAAGGAAGTTAAACTGAATATAAAAGGTTATATTTTTTTTACACTGTTAATGTTTATCGTAAGCGTGAAATTGTTTCTAACAGTGTAATTCCCCAACAGAGATCATTATCTGCTTTTCTTTGCCCCTAGAATACTGTGAATATTTGGGTTCCAAAAAATCTTCTCAGACTGGATGAAAGCTTTAGTTTCCTCTCCAGCCTTTCTCCTTGTTCAGTGAGGCAAGACCTCTAATTATGTTCAGCAATTGAATAGGGTCAAGTAAACTCGTAGGGTTTGTCCTTGTTTATTTTTTTAAGGATGTAAAGGGAAAATTGAGTGTTATTTTTTATTTTGGCTTTAATTTACCTAGGGTCATTTCACTGAGAGATTGTTGTTTTTTTTTTCATTCTTTCTTTATTCTCATTGTTATTCATATTGACACCTGGGAGTGCTTTTAGTCGCACCATTTGTGTAGTTAAATGCCATGTTCAAGGGCATGTTGACAATGAATACTTAACACATCCACATAGGGCCAGGGTGATTATTCAACCTTATTCTTCATTAACTGTCCAATTGACGGGTTACAAGCAAATGAGGTCAGTATTAAAGACAGAATAGTTTCAGACCACAATGAATTTGTTTCTGTGGAATCCCCAACATTTAAAAAAGTCAACGTAAAATTCCAGGATTAGGATTTTCCTTTAACCTCTGATATATCTCACTTGATGATATGGATATGCATGCAAAGACCAACATCCGTCATTTAAGGTAATCAAACCCAAATTTAATGAATATAGTGCTGTATTGTCACCACAGCCTCTTGCCCAATGCCAGATGAGATTGGCACTAGCCCACCTGCGACCCTCTAGAGGAAGCGCTATAGAAAATGAATTAATTAATCAACAAAACCAATTATGCAATCATACATCAATCTTGAGTTGTGTGTGGTCGACGAGGGAATCTTTCCCATTGCTACAATCCATCTGCAATGATGTAAATGTAGCATTAGTTCAACTTTGGTGAACTATGATCTGATAGTCCATACTGAAGGAACCATCATATTATCTGTGTAGCATAATTACATTTTTATATAGATATACCTGATTGAAAAGGAAGCACAAATTAATTTTGTTCTGCCACTTGAGTGATTGGGCTAACCCTAACCCTAACCTTCATATCATCACCAATTCAATTATTTTATATGTGTTACATATCCTTCTTTGTGATATACAGTTTGTTGATATTAGAAAATTGGACTCACTAAAACCATTGATTTCGCCAACCTCTACACCCCCAATGCCGATCAAGATAGTTCCTGTTTGTTCTGAGGAATTAAACCACATGACTCTCCAGTAACAAACCTGCCACTGCTGACCCTAAACCTGCTGAGAGAAACATGCTCATGCTCCCTTGCCTTCATGAACAATGGTGCAAAAAAAGGGAAAAGAGGTTTTGCTCACTGCTGTAGCTCAAGGCCTTTACATTAGTCAACCCCATAATTAACTCAGAACTCCGGAGTGTACCAGAGCATTGCTGGGTATCCATCCTATAATTGAAATTCACTCATAGAGGCTACATTTACTACAAATCAATGTTTCACTTTTGTAGAACATTTTCATTTTCTGCTGTACACATATTGTACTGCAAGTCCACAAATGATCAAACCTCATGCTGGGATTTATACTCAGCACTACCTTTTTTTTGCCTACGTTTTTGGATCTAAATATTGTGCTTCCAAAACATCAAACAAGGAAAAATATGTGAAACTTGTTTTCTGTAAACTCAATGTAATGTTAAAAAAAAAAGTAGTTCTGCTTGTTTTAGAGCTAAAATCTGAATAGCAAAATCCTTCAGGGACCTGCTGTATGTTTTATGTTGAGTGCTCTTGCAGAAACATCAGCGATAGATAATTATAGTTAAACAGCACAAAGGAAATGTGTTCAAAAAGATACGTGGACAACAAGTGAGGGCTCATAAACCTGATCGTTATACTGCTACCTTTCTCAGTTATTGTGTCTACTTAGGGGGATTAGCTTTAAAATGAGCACTCTTTTATTATGTCCATTAAGCTGTGAATGAGTCACTGCCTGACAAATGCCAGGAAGTAACTCTCATAGCTAGAAACCCATCAAAGTCTTATGAATGGAAATGTCATCTATAAATTGAAAAGTAAAACCATATTGTAGTCATGTTGCCCACGCACAGTTCTAAATTCATCATGATTAGTGTTTAAATCAAGTCTTTACAGAATGAGTGAATGTCAGCGTAACATCAATAGGATTTTTTGTATTTAAAATAACTGATTATAGCATTTTTTTCGGAATGTTTGCCTGTCAGGAAAATTAGTCAGTCGCAGTTAAGTCATAAATGTTAAGTTTCTGATCATAGGGTTAGGGTTAGGGTTTTTAATTTTTTTTTACCAATTTTCACTAAAAACTGTACCGCATTTAAAAGAGGTTCCTTCCAGGATATATAAAGAAGATGACCGGAAAAAAGGCGTCATATTATATAAAATCAAGATAAAAATGTAGGGGAATGCAAATAAAATGTTGACTACACGCCAAAGCCCTTACAAGTAATTACAGCAATTATAAAACTACAGAAGGTTTAGGCTGTCAATGGTATTTCAATAGTCCAAATCTCAACCACAGTTTTATATTACTGATTCATTAAAATTAAATTTTTACTGATTTTAATAAAGCTTAAAATTCCCAGATTTTTTTAATTAAACAATGAAAATAATTAGCCCTTTCTATAGTTTATGGTGTTCTTCTGTCAGTTTTCATTAAGGTTATGTTTTCCCTCCATTTGTGAAAGAACAAAATTTCAAAAAAGTCAAGAAAATGAAAGGTAGTAGTATTTACTATAGATTTATTGGATTAATCATATCTGAAACAGCTTAATTTCAGCATCTACAGGTCTGTTGTTTAAAAGCTCTATTTAGTGTTTGTCATAGATCTTTAGGAACTGAATGGCAAGAGCAGCTTCTCTCTCCATTTACACAATGTTAAACCAGCTAAGCAATCTGTGATGGTGTACAGATATACAGCTCGGTGCCGCTCTTTTGACAGTTAGCGGGCAGCTGACTTCATTGACTGATAAAATACTTGTCTTACATCTGAACGAGCTTCTAATTATACTAATGGTATTAGTAATGCAGCACCAGACAACCCCCCCCATCCCGAGAAAATGATTGGAGGTAATGTCACAGTCATCTTTTTTAATCCTCCGCAATTCCATTTATTTGTATCACTTTGACATCAGAGATTATGAGGTGGGACAAACACGTATTTCTTGTCTCTGGCTGTAGAGTAGAGTTTTCACAATACGGCAAACACTGAATGCAGTAATGAGTGTGTACAAGTCAAAAGCCTTGTTGGGGGTATCTCAGCAGCTTATTTCAAAAGCGAACACTCGCAGCATTCGAATGACAAACAGCGGTTCGACATTGACAGGTAACTTTTTTGTTTTCCAGTCCAAGTTCATGCTGTGATCCATGTATTCACAGGCATTTTTCTCAGCTCAATCTTTACCTGCAAACACACTAGTGACAGTCTGTTTGTGAAGTGATATTTTTCATTGAAGACACTTATTTCATTCTGTGTTTCCTTTTTCTAAAATTTCTATACAAGAAGTGACACAGTGACAGCGTTATCAGCTTTATACAGAAGGTAGAGAATATTGTAGGAATGATGCTATATTTGGGTTTCAGTTGAATCAAAAATACTGAAAGTGTGATTACTTATTGAGACGCCATTATGCTTGAAACTAATTTTTGTAAAAAATGCAATAACTTTGCATGGCTGACATGCTTCTTGGAGGCATTAATGATGTTGACCTTATTTAAGCAAGACGTGAAAGAAGTCAGTTTTTTTACATGTGCTCTTACAGTTTCAAATGTGGTGTAATTAGTGATACCTACGGTTACTGATGGCGACAGCGAGTGCAGTTTAAAACTATAAGAAACACTTCCTGAGCAGCTACTTTGACAGAAACAGAAGAGCAGCTGGTGTTTCTGTTTACAGTGCAGCCAAACAAACTTGAACTCTTTTATAGAGCCCTACCAATGCTGGATTTTTTGAGCTGATAGCAATACCGATATTACAAAGTAAAACATTTCCGATATAGATATATTGGCCGATAATCTTATTTATACAGAATATATATATTTAACCCTTACATACTATTCAGGGTCAAATTTGACCCTTTTTTCATTTGAGAGCTATAAAAACACCATATATACATTTCTTTTAGATGGACTTTTCTTAATGTGGCCCACAGTATACACAAATGGAAATAAACTGCATATATATGCAACTCTGGCCTGAGTTTATGAAAAAAGAAAAAAAAAGATCAGCATTTAAACATGTTGTATTCTATAAAATGTTCACCTTGACCATAAAAAAGTGATCGTGAATGTCTTTTTCCCATGAGACTAATCAAATATTTATTGATGACTGATTGGGAATAGATGGGGATAGAGACTAATATATAATATTAATATAATACGAATGTGAACAGTATGTGAGGGTTAAAGCACACTTTTTCTTCATAAACACAGTTGTGTAAAGATATGTAATTGGAGGCATGATATTTAACAGTTTAACAATAAACGCTCACTGAAACAGTAAGCGTCACAGGGAATTCAATAATTATAAATAACAAAAAAAAAAGAATTACATGTATATTAAACTTGAATTAAGGAAAAGGATCAGCTACACATAAAATTCTGCCAATGTAACTTTAAAAAAAATATCGGTGCATATCGGACAACATACACACAAATACCGATATATCTGTAAAAGGCCAATAATGTCTACTGTTTTATGATATAAATGAGTCAATAATCTGCTTTTATCCATTATGCCATGAGCAACTTTAAACTGATTTCACGAGGCATGAGTAACTTTCTACACAACAGCAACCTTAGACTACTTGTTGTTGCATTACTCAATCTGCTGACTGAAAATGTCAAAAATGACAGTTGTCTTGTTTTGTAGATGTTCAATGAGCAGGCACAAACCTCATTGACACATATTACATTTCTTGTGACAGTGCATTGCCAGTTGAAAACTTTGAGTGTGAACTTGCAGCAGATGGAAATGCTTTGTTTGTTGTTTCATAAGCAGTAACTTAATACAGCTCTGATGCAGAGTCAGGAGACTAAACAATGAGGCAGATATCAACGAGATACAATTACAAACAGTAACCCTAGGTTACATGCATGCCTCGTGAAAACCCTCTGAAACCCCCCTGTTCAGGTAATGAATCCTGCATGGCAGACTCCAGCACTAACAGTGAAAAGGTCTATGAATGTAAAGAGGTAATTTACAGGCAATGAATACATTGAATGGCGGCTGCTGAAAAAATGCTGGCCATAAATTTTATCATAAAGAGAGTCTGATTTCACTTACTGATTACAACATAAAGGAAATCTGAGAAAGTCATGTTCTATCTAAGTCATCGCTGAGTCAAACTCACCTAGAATGTAAATGTCTTTCATCACCTTAAGTCACTCGCAAATGCCCAGCTCACAGCTCACAGCACACTACTTCTTCAGTTATTTTACCTGGAGGCCAAAGCACGCACTCAATTAAAAGTTGACAAGCTTTACTTTTCTCTACTGTGGAAACTTCAGTGTGACATGCAAGTTAAGTGAGTTAACAGCTCTTGAACATTTTGAATACATTAGCCAGAAATCCAGGCTAATTAATTAAATCATGATTTGTGTCATCGAGTGCTCGGAAGTTGATCTTGAGAAATTATATTTAATGTTATTTAAAAGCAGAAAACATCTGATTTTACTTCATTAAATGTTGGGGTTTGGTCAGCTTTATACTGTTAATTAAACAACTTTCATTTTTTGATAGTTACTTGGATAAAATAAGCAACGTTATTAGTTTTTGTGGAATATATCATCAATTCATGAGACATTTAGGATCTGAGATATTACCTGCACCCATGATCAGTTCCTACTCTATCGGCAGGACTGCCCTATTTTCATATTATGTTCCACTGTGATACAGGAATTTATCATTTAACCTAGCAGATATTCGTAATTATTTTTTTGTTTCAAGTACAGCAGGTATTTTGTTTGCATGACAGAAAGAATGAGGTTGGCAATTAGTGCTCGTTGCTGAGGATAAGCCGTAACCATTATCTCCTGCCAAGTGTAAAATTAGTGTGATTATCAGCAATGTTACCGTAGAAATATGGTCGGTCGTGGATAATTTAAAGATTGAAACCTAAATGGGCGTTTTTCAATCAAGTCTATCTGCACATCCAGCATCCAGTCTGTGAGGCGAGAATTCACAACATGTCAGCGAAGTTAATTACCTCACTGAACGCCTCCCAGCAGAGTGTGGAATAATAGCATCAGGGGAGAAAATGACTTTTCTTCTCTTGTATTGGTTTTATAGTACAGCAGAATCTTTCTTAACCTCCACTTTAGCTTTCATTTTAATTAGGCATTCGCCAGAGAGACAGACTTTCTGAAATACATCTGTGTTCTTGTTATCCCAAGGGCAATAACCTTGCAGTAAGTGTTTCTTTATTCTCTCACTGATTACGAAGCGTGTTCATCCAGAATTGATGACATTATAATCGTCGGGTTTAGTGTGTCCTTGAAAACCCATTTGTACGAAAAAGATAATTGAGCCCAATTTTTCACAGCGGCTGTTGACATTATGAAGCACTTTGCAGGTTCTTGATTGATAAATATGACCGATACAAATGGCTCTCTTTTTACTAACTCAAGTAGTTTTTATGATATCCTTAAAATTTTTAGACTCAATATACTTGGAATGGCAGACTACTTTTAAAATTTGTTTTATATTATTACATAAAGACAAACATACTGCTTTGTAATATTAAAATCAACCATATATTTATGTGTACTGTTTGCTTGTAAATTATAAGAATTAAGCATTTGCTTTGTTATGATTTCTGTATTTATGGTTAATGAGCTACTTACTTGGCTTGCAATAATGTTTACAACAATGATGATGTAATGAAACAAAAGAGCTAATCAAGATGGGAAAAAATATCAACATATGTTAAGATTAAGTCTGTATATTGTGCAGGTTTCCTCATTAGGAGCTACTATTGTTCATGTTTGGATAATGAATTTATGATTTGTGATGTTTTATACGTAAATAACTGATTTTGATATTGTAGCAGCTATTAAGTTAGAAGTCAGCTGTGGTTTATTGGTTTCCTATGTTGTGTGTATTTTGTGTCATGTAAAGTAATTACTTTGAGACAGTTTAACTACTTATATGCAATCCCTGAATCAGGGTTTCCATTGTTTTAAATACAAATGCAATATTGTCATACATTTAAGAAATACATTTTAAGAACCTATGTACAATGAAATAATCACATGCTATATTTCTAAATCCTGTGTCTTTCACTGCCTCTTTAAACTGTTCATTGATTTTTTCCCCCTGTATAAATCATAGTTTAAAGCCTAACAGAGCAACACTATATGTCATGTTTTAATAAAAAAATATAAACCCTGTTTTTATTGTGCAGGCTCAGATTTCCTCCACTTAAGTAACTTTCTTCTTCTTTTCTTTAAATTACGTTGTTTATCTGACACTGGATGAAAGGTATTTGTGTTCACAAACATCGATCAGACTCTCCTCCGCCAGAGATGTAACGTGACTTCTTAAACTGAATGGTATTCCCCTTTGCTTGTTTTGAGTGTTTTGCATACTGAAATACTGGATGTTGATGCAAACCCTTTGAAAAATGAGGCTATTTCGGGTGAATATAATGCTCACTGGCATAGGAATTAATCGCCAAAGTGTAGTTTCAAACCATAAAAAATGTAGCTGGTACATGGTGAGAAACCATTCTCACCATAATTCTCCTCCAATCATATGCACACAATCCCTCATTGAAATTTGCATGTACGTCCAGCTGGTCAAGCAGGATGCACCAACTAGTTACCTTGGAAAAGCCAAAAGCCACTTCAGTAGATAGCGTAGGAGCAGAAGGGTCCATAGGTAGATGGCTCCACATGTGCTTATAGAACTAGAGTTACAATATTGTAACCTTCATTCTTTCTCACATACCCTACAACTACTAATGCTACTACTACTACTCTGCCTCTGATTGGCTAGTAAGCCACTTGTTGCCTTGGTTGCTTAGGTCGGTTAAGTATAGGCATAAGAAGTGCCAAGAATAGCAGTGGGATCTACAATGACTCCCTAAGGGGGTGGGTGAAGACAGGTCTGTAGCCAAAACCCTCATGAGAGGAGGAAATAGCTACCACCAGATACCCCTTTTCCACCAGATATTGTAGATAGGAAAGAACCTTGCCCACTGCACATCAGGGAGTCCAGTCTCCTTTCCACACAGACCAGCATGGGAATCTTAACCACTTTGTAGCAAGCAGTGGTGGATCCTGCTCTTAGTGTATGGATGATCTGCACCACCTTTGCAGAAAGTCCAGCCCACATCAGCCTGTCCCTCTCAGGAGACACGCTTGCAGGGGTTGGCCCAACGTGAGCAGCACACCTATCGAGCCTACCTCCTGGGACAGTGCCTCCCAGACCAGGCTGGGTCATCTCTGTATACCACGGATCGTTACTACAGATGGACCGAATTCATGACTGTGTAACTAAGTCTGCAGGTAAGCCCTTTAACTAGAGTACTGTAATATATTAAAAAATATATACTCTGTACTCATTGGATGAGATGTACAGAGTTTAATAAGGCCAATAAACACACACTTGTAAAAACTGTTCATTTAAATAGTAATAATGTTCTAAGTGACAAGTGCCGATTATATTAACACTTAGTTTAAGTGTTAGATGGCAATGTTGTGGCTCTGAAACAAAAAAAGACTTCCTGGAGGAATAAAACATAGCCATCATCACAATTTTCCCTATGATTACTAACTTTTTTTTCTTCATTACTGTGATGCATAAAAAGCCTTTCTAGGGAGTGCTCAACAGTTATTGTGCTTTATGTGGTGCCTGACAAAAACTCTTTGTTGTTCCAGAAGTCACTATAAAGCTCTCATGGTGATTCAAGAAAAAGGATTATTTAGCCTATAATTTTCACATCATGAATTTGAAATTATATGTTCCCCCCACCAACACACACACACACACTAACACACACACACACACATACATACATACGCGATAAATAAAATAAAAAAGCAAACAAGGAACAAATTGAATCAGTCTCATGAATGCTTCACTAAGGGTTGAGTGGGTATTTTCACACTTCCTGAGTAATTATGGAAGTAAACCTGGCAAATGTCTCCTTAATTATAACAGTGTGAGACAATAACGTAAGAAAACAGTGTGGGGAGACCGGCTGCTTATCTCCTATAGAAAAAACACACCATTGCCAAGGTAACTAATCTGAGTAATGAGCATAAATTATTTAGATACATTTAAATACTTTTATTGTTTGTGGCAGAACTGTATCTGTCGTATTTTCTTTCTTTTCCAGTGTAATTAATGAGAGAATCATGTATCCTTGGAGTAATTTTAAGTGATAATGTCACAATTTACTGGACACAACTATTTTTGCTTTATTTATAATGAAGGTATTTGCAAAAGTTTCACTATTGTGACATATAATTTATTTTCCTACAGTGTCCACTCCTGGCAACTTCAATATGATTAAGATTTTCTTAGCAGAAATGTTGTATTTCAGACATGGAATCCATATCATCTGTGACTATCATCTATCTCTTTTTGTCATTCAGATCTTGGTGACTTTTGCGCTAAGGTTCCTTATGATTACATTCAGACATGGCAGGACATTAGGGAAAGAGACACTGTTTGTGTGAAATATGCACCTGGTGCATAGTCTGTTCACAGGCTGGTGATACATTAATAAATGACCATTAGTGAATCCACTGACACCATTACTGTTAATTTCATCATGCAATGTTATAAGAATGCCGATCTGCTCTGGCTTTGTGAAGACCAATAGGCACAATAAGTGAATGGCAAGATGTTAAGTTGATACTCTGTAATTCCTATTTGCTCAAATACTGTCAGTGTGTAAAGCCTTCTGCCTGATATTCATCATTTCAACACTCCGCATGAATGAAAACTCATGATACAAAGAAGGCCCGCTGGTCTGATTATATTACAGTTGTAAGAGGGTTTTTAACCTCTTTTGCTCTGGTTGAACTGAGAAAAAAAGTTTTTTATCAACTGATTTTTATAAAACTTATTTTGTGCATTTAATATGAGATTTACTACAATGAGTAAGGTTGCCATCATGACTTTTTTGTAAAAGTGACCAGGATGTTAACATGTTGAATTGCCATCAGATTTATATAAAGGACTTTTCTTGTAGTGCCACCAGAAATCAGTGAAATAATTTAGAAGGAGCTCTTTCTTACTAAATGAACAGTATCAATATATATGTTTGATGAACCATGTTTAGTAGCAACAGTCGTAGTCCCCAGAGAATGAATCTGACTGAAAATGTGGCTGATCCCCTAGCTTATCTTTTAGCATTTTCAGTGAAATGGCTCGGCATCTATTGGACTTCAGATGTAGATCTAGTATCATCACCAGGCCAACATTTTAATTTGCCCAATGCAATGATTTATGACCAAATACCAGCAAAACTAATGACATTTCCATCATCCACAGGGGTACGTTGTATTTGGTGCCAACTAGCAAATGGTTGCAAAGCACTGTGGTGCATAAATGAAGTCACACAGAGCACAGTTGTAGTTGTTGTTATGTTTATGTTTGGTCAGCTGAAAGCACTTGGTTAGGTAAGAAAGGCCATCATCTTAAAATATTGAAGAAGTCAAAGTTTAAATAAAGCACATGATATGACACGAACACTTTTTCTTTAAAGATTTTTTTCAGGCATAGACACCTTTATTTGAAAGTTGCCAGACAGGAATGATAGGAGAGAGGGGGGGGGGGGGGGTTGTGACATGCAGTACAAGTCTGCCGGCTGGGATTCGAACCGGGGCCCACTGCGTACGTGACATGCACTCTAACCACTCGACCATCTGCGCCCTGACACGTACAGTTTTTCAATTTCAAAATTACTTTCTAACCTTAAAGCAGTAGTTTCTCGTGATTATGTGAGAGGTCACAAATCATTAAACGGAAAAGGAAGAAAAACATGATGTTTCTTTCTGACTTTTCTGGGGTTTTTTGGGTAAAAAACTGGATACTTTGACCTTTTTTGTTGAAAACAATTACACTATTTAAAAAAAGAAAAGTCTTTGGTTGAATTGCTCAGGACAATTTCCACCACTAAGACTTAACCAGTGATGAAAGAGACATTGCTTCATTTTAACTTTTCAAATAGGTTGAAAACCACAAAGTAACCAGGTCTCCAGTGCATCGCCAATCAGCCACCTTGAACACTATGACTGTATCGCACTGTGAGACCATCACACTTCATGTAATAAAAAACACTACCAGTGGACATAATCTAGGCAGTAATTACTTCCCCCTGACATGTATTTGGAAAAGAAAATGATTAGTTCCACCTGTGATGGACTTTTCCCCCAGTTTCATTGCTTTTCAGTCCAAATTTCAATATTAAAAAGAAAAAAACGTTTTAGTCCATCTCTGTACAGATAATCCTAGTGCACAAAAGTATATTGGCCACTTTATTTCCACTGAATATGTGCTCCTTTCTGACTATTAGGACAAAATAAAAAAATCTGCAATTGGTCAAAATAAATCATCATAATATATATGTTTACTATTTACAAGTCTTAGTAATCCCCAGGACTGTTTCCAGTTTAAGGTGTTATTGTGATTCCTTGTGATTTGTCCCTCTCATGACAGTTTGCCCTCAATCAGATTAGATGGATACTGCCTCCAACTATTCATTTCATTTAGAGCAGCTGCACAGCATCACATGTCCACGTAATGTCTATATTACACCTGTGGATTCGCTTTGTCTTCTAGATCCTTCGAAATGCCTCCAACAGCAGACAACAACCATGGGTGAAGAGATTGCCCTTGACATGTAGTGTGACTTTGTGATACTCACACTGTGTAATGAAATGGAATTCGTAGGTTGCTAGGGGACTCGCACAACAGCACATTTATAAATCCCACAGAAAGAAGAAAACACTTAAATGAAAAGCATGGCAGATGTAAACTAAGCAATGCCAAATGTGACAGAAAAATGAGCTGTGAATGTGAGCTGTCATACAGACACTAAAGAAAACTGTCCTTCTCACACAAAGACATAGGCTCATGTTACTTCACATTTTATATTTGGTGAAAATTATGAAAATGCATCACCACTGAATATTTTCCATTATTTCCATCGGACTTAATTGATGCATAGCCTAAGGCCTGAAGTACTGTATATACTAAAATGATTACAATGTAAATTGTCTGTGTTCTCACCTCCACCACCAAATACAGACATCAATAGCCACAATGAATGTTCACAGTTTCAGGCGAATAGATTATTCCGTTAGTCAAATTGATTACAAATGGGTTAGTGGGGTCGTCTGTGTTGGCCAAACAACAAATTAGATAAAAAGTGAATGCAATCACTCTGGTGTGCTGAGGAGGATCAACTTTCATTTATGCCAAGAAAGTGTTGTTATGTGCTGCTTATTACTGTTCACCTGTGTTTACACATTTGATTGCTTTGCGATATTATCTTGTTTTTCTGACATATGTCACTGGTTGTTAATGACTGTGCTGTGTTACCTTTCACTGGTGAATACATCTGTCTGATGTTCTTATTTGCTGTTAAATGGGGACTGACTGTTGCTTGCATTTGCTATGTTTCCGGCTGCTGTCCCCTGTAGTCGTCTGACTTTGTCTCTTCTGACATTTTTTAGTTTGTTCCTCGCTTCTGATGTCTGACTGTGTCCATCTCTGATTTCTTTTGAGCATGTGTATCTTTCACATGACTTCTGTCATTTTTCTATCAAATCAAAGCTGCTGCTGAAACACTGCATATGAGTGAGTTGTCCTGTTTATTGTCCTTTACCCAACAAAGTGCTAATAATATTGCCAGCACCTCTGCTGTAGATATTGACATCTATGCTCGTTTTTAAGTCTTAATTCAGGAATGGTTACTCTACTTGGCACTTTTCCACTCTCTGGATCTTTTGATCCCTCTCTATAAATCTGTAAATTCTTGTTCCTTCCTGTATCTCTGGATTTCTTTCTTTTCTTATTATTCAGTAAGCATAAATCAACTTCAGGTTCTAGGATTAGCCATGATGGTACAACTGATCAACATACTGGAGGGTACACACTAATATGAATAATACTAGTTTCCTCCACCTTAGATTTTAAGTTTATTTCCAAAGTTTATTTTGACCTTTCTCACTCTGCTTCCATTTTAAAAGAAGCAATTGAATTTCTGTCCAATCTGCGCTATTCAGCTGGGTAGCATGCAATGTCAATTTAGCATGCGTTGCCGACTGGGTGGTTCACAGTGTCCAGTTGTGTCACTCTGTGCTGTTGACTGGGTCATGTGCAACATGCACTGGGTGGCAGCACAGGATGACTGGATGGGTGGTGTGCTGTTTGGGTGGTGGGTGTCGGGTAACTGGATAGGTGGTGTGCTGTTTGGGTGGGGTTTTGAATGAAAGGGCTCTTCATATCAGACATCAGATGTCCATCACATCTGACGTTTGCCTATCACTTCTGTCCATCAGTTTGCAGATCACTCGGGGCATTAATCTAGCTTCTGTCAAACAGAGAAGACAACATATGTCAGTTGACATCAGACAGATGTTAATTTCCAGTGTCTGCCATGCAATCCTAAATCTGATTACAAAAACAGAATTTTGGAACAAATGTAACCTCAAAGAGGAAATCTTGAAGGAAGATTTACTGGTCTACTACTAACTCTACCAGTCAAGGTTTCCCATGGCTGTCCTTATCTGCACTATAGCTGGCACTGCTTTCCAGGCTGAAACAGGGACAAAAGCCATTTGGCAGCACTGGCAGATAATTCATATGGTGCAGCGCTATAGGATTAAACTAGGAACAACTAATGAAATTGAGCACAAGAGTTCTTCAAATCTATTTTCAAAATGTCCTTGAGAAATCACAGTCAATGTGATGAACCTGAGTCTGTGTGCACATAAATGTTTTTTTCTTAGAACTTCCCACATCCTTGACCTTTCCCTCACACAAAGCATTATGGTTATTATTGATAATAAATGAGTGAATGAAAAGAAAGTAAAGAAAATAAATTTACAATAATGCCTTATCCTGTAAAACCATAGGCACGGTGTTGAGACCCGCTGTCTCGCTTCGAAATTCAACATTTGTGGTAAGACAATATACTGCTATCCACTTCAATTACATCATCATCATGACTCCATCAGTCATGCCAGTGAGTGACTTTGGAATTAGTAGGAATGCATAATCCCTCAAGACCAGTGAGCCGTCACACATTCAGAATCATTAAATGTCACTGTAATAATAACAGGCAAGCAGGAAATGGACCAGGAAATTGTCTTCTGAATTCAGTCAGTCATCATGCATCTTCATTCACTGTTGCAGATGAATAAAAGTCAATTTAAAAATAAAAAAAGAGGAAGAAACAGTAGGGGAACAGGGATGGGGTAAATGATGCCAGTCACAGGACACCCGAGCTCAAGCCCACCACTCACAAAACAAACTTTTAGATCTTATTTTTGGAGAAAGAAATTCAGCAATTCAAAAAGCAATCCGGAAGAGGAATACAAAAACTTGTAAAAAACTTTTTTTTCCTTTTTAGGTAAACAAATATATATACAGGCTCATATCTCCATGAAATTCTAGGGTATTTACAAACAGTCATTGCCACCCTCCCCAGCATTGCTGTAGTTGATTTCAACATTACAGCCCGCAAACAATGTCAACATATGAGAAGTTTTGTTTTATTGTCCTGAAGGGCTAACCAGCTGTGTGTCACGAGGAACAGCCGCAATATATGATTTGTGAACACATTGTAAAGCAATAAGAGTTTCACAGTGAAATAAACTGAAAAGGCACCTTGTTACTGAACACCCACAGCGCCAGTACAAAGTGAGACAATTCTTTCAAAGCAGCACTGAGAGGTTTAACAGCTTTCTACAGCAATGGAAGAGCAAGTAAGTCCACGATAATGAGGGTGCTAAATTTACGGTAATTGGCACATTATGTCCCGAGGACATCAATTGTGCGCATCACCACATTCTGTGATGTAGGCATCTCCAGACACAAAGTATGTCAGGCAGTACGGCTAGCAAAAGAAGCAAGCATCTCAGCATGAGTTATGACACACTGTTAAATAGCACAACAGCATTTCAACTTGGGTTACAGCGTCTTTGAAATCAATGGTGGCTTTTATGGGCAGTTGTGCTTAAGATAAAAATAATCAAGACTTTTGGCCTCAGTAAAATCTGCAATTCTGCCATTGCTAAGCTTTTGTAACACAATATTAGCAAAAGGTAGATTTCTTATTCATAAGACAGACTTTCAACAAGTTAGTTTAAATATAGAAGACAGAAAAGACATACGATAAGATACTAGAGTGCAAAAATACCACAGCTATTCAAATCAGTAGATATGTTGACATTTTAAAGTTATTTGTAATGCTAGTTAACCTTATCATACTAAGAAGAACAATAAGATACTTCTAACAAGTAAATACACATCATTTTAATGACAAGTGAAAGTTGATAATGAGTTTCTTTCCCATATTGTTGCAGATATACACTGCAGCAGAGGTGTGGGTTAAGGTCACTATTAATGGATCTCATTAGAGTTAATAATCACAGTTCATCAAAAATAGATATGAATACAATACTCACATCCCACATATTACTACATCATATCATCATAGGACCTGCTAAAAGCCATAAGACTCCATTAAAATGTCCAAGTTTCCATCTTGGCGTTTGGGCTTTTTACAGCTCTAAAATGAAGGCATTAAAGTCCTTCTGTCTTGTTTTAAAAATAATTTTTGTCTTGAATTTAAAGTCCAATAAAAATAAAAATCCATTTAGTTAGCAATTGTTAAACAAATACAAAAACAACAAAAGACATTATAATTGGGGACAGACAACAGACAGCGTAGTGCTCCATAGTGTCATCTCCTAGCAACACCAGTTCTCAATTGTCCTTCAATTGGTGATGTCATGGGAAATGTTTACTTTGTGGCTCGAGGCTTGGATGATTACATGGTTAATAATCTCATTGTTCTACAGGACTGAAACTGTCCTCCCATACGAAACGATTCAGTTTCATCAAACATCCCAAACGACAGGTTTACGTTCAGTAACAGCTAGTAGTAGTAATTACTCTTGTCCATCTGAAGGCCTGAAGTAGGTTGGGTGTTATTGAGTGACAGTTTTTTTGCCCCTTGTCCTCTCATAGTCAACATTATTTTCTTTGTTGTTCCCACACAGTAACCAAGTAGTTATTTTAACCCAAACCATGATCTTTCCCTATGAAGCTCTTCTGGGGCACGTGGACCAACTACGTATTTGTCGTTTATTTTAGAGGACGTGTTGGCAGGATTTGGCCAAAGGGAGTACTATGTAATTTACAGTGGCACAAAGCAGAAGTACAGTTGCTATGGTTACCTGCAGTTTAATATGTCTTGTGCACAATTTAGAATAGCATTTAAACTGTTGACCACACTATGTTTGAAGTGTCCCATTATAGAATTTTCTGGCTGGTGAACGGACACCTGTTCTGATAAAAGGAAGGTTTGAAATAGAATATAATATTATAATATTTAGCCAAAAACCATTAAGGTTGCTTGTTTTTGGAAGCAAAACCTTAGGAATGGCAATTCACTTTGCAGCACATCAGCTGATGATCAAAAAATGACTCTTCGCAGGTCTCTTTTTGGATTTTTCTGAAAATTATGCAAAAAGATGAGAGGCAAAACATGAACTGTTGTGTGCTATAGTGGTTATCCTGCAGGAAGGTCATGAACACACTGTAGAGAATGATGGAAGACATGAGGGCCCTCCCAGAGAGGGAGCGTAGGGATTTTTTTGACCTTCTTGCAACAAGCTGTGGCTGGCCGGACTAATTTACTTCATACAGTTCTTAGAAACCCCAGCGAACAAAACACAGGCCTCACAGGGCAAGAAATCAAGCAATTTGGAACTTGAGGAAGAGACACACACTGCACATCTAAGGTTACAACAGACCTGACTGGTCTTTAGATATTTTTTTATTCTCTATCAGCTTACTAGAGAAATCATCCACCTCTCAGTGAGGCAGGGAGTAGACATAACCAAAGATCTTGTTAGAGTGTAAGAGAAGTTTGAATACTACTTTCTAGCCTCAGGGTGAACTTAGGAGTGAAGGATTCAAGCTGCAGTCTGTCCTAATGTCCTTATTCTTACACTGCTCAGGGATTTAGTGATACTCCAAGCCGGCAATAGCAGCCAGATCATTCCTGAGACAAGTGCTCACACAATTCTAGGCCTTTTTTTCTTTTTTTCTTAAGCTTGTCTGAAATAATACTAGTCCGTTCAGATTGAGCTTGACACTTCACACCTACTGCATCCATCAGTGACCATGCAGATAATAAGAAAAACCTTTACAGCCTCACACTATTCAGCCAAAAAAGCTTGAATGAAACACTACATGAAACACTACAGCAGCACCTTTGTAAAGCTGATTATGTTTTGTTTCTTTTCCATAAAGGTCAGTTCTCTTGTCATGAGGAGTTCCACTGGTGAAAGCACAGAGCTGGTTAAGCCAAAGTGAAGGACTTCTCAGGATACACAAGAACATTTATTGAAGCTTGATCGAGGACAACAGAGTTAAAGTAGAAGAAAGTGCAGGGTCACCCTTACTACCTCCGAATAAGGTTATTCTTCACACATCTATGCCTCTATTGGTTACTGAATTACATACAAGACACTATGCTCACTAACGTTAACTGCCTTATCTAGACAACTGCATATCCCAGCCAACTTTAGTAGAAAGAGAGATGAAACACTCTGATTCAGACAGGTCATGACTTACTGCTCCCAGGATACAAAATGACCAGAACATAACCCAGGGAGCACAGACATTCCTTTATCCCTGAACTTTTTCAGATGTTGTAGGAGGCCTCTGATGCAGAAATGAAAGGGTTTTCAAATTTTTTACATTAGAGAACATTTTTACATTGTTTTTTGGGGGGGGGAGAAATTATATAATATTGCAACATTGGCCCTAGTTAGGGGGAGAATTTCTGTATATTCATCTGAACAAATATACATAACAATTAAAGGTTTCATTTGCAGGGTTGCATGCTTATTTAGCCCTATAACAGTATATATCATAACACAATTGTCTTTTTTTACGAATAGTCATTTATATAAAGAAAAACAGGATAAAACTGTATTTACAAAACTGAATTTCATCATAGTCCTATTCCACATTGCATACATCCATTGAGGAGACTCTTGACTGGGGCCCTGTTTGGTGGACTTCCATCAACTGAAGATAGGATTTGAGCATTTAAAGTTCTCCTCCTTGTCACTGTCTTTGTACTGTAACTTGGCGTTAAGATAGTCACCTTCTGTTTGGTGTGTTGAGAGTTGTGATCACCTGAATTGGATTAGAACAAAATCAGAAAATAGATCTTTCTGGAAGTGTGAAGACAACCTTCATCACAACATCACCTGACAATCCAAGCTTCCAGATTTGGCTCGTATTCCATTGACACTGCCTTGATGCACATCGAGATCACAGAGCATGCCAAAGATTTGTCACTTCTTACCCACACTTTCAACCCCCATGGGTGTCGCTTGCCTTGCGTGCATTGCTGAATTTCCCCTTGAAAGGCATTGCAGGCATTTCTGAATGAATCAAGCTATGATTTGAGTTTCCAGGGTTTGTCTTCCTTTTCTGTCTCTGACGCCGTCAAGTTGTTTACCAAATGTAATGATATCAACAGTGATTGGAGTCTGTCACATGGCATCGCAACAGAAACAGGGGTGTACTGCGTATCTGTCTACCATACATCTTCAGGTATATGTCGATCACCTTCTCAGTTTCCTTTGTAGGAAACTGAGATGTTCCATTCTTTTCAAAGCAGTAGTCACTTGTGGTTTTTGTCAGTGCCTGAATCAAGTCTTCTGACACAAACTTCTGAAAGTACTCCAATGATTTGTGGAGGGAAACAGCATAATTCGTGATATCCGGACCAAAAAAAATCAGTATTGG
The DNA here is from genome assembly GCF_963691925.1 of Scomber scombrus. Classification (NCBI taxonomy): domain Eukaryota; kingdom Metazoa; phylum Chordata; class Actinopteri; order Scombriformes; family Scombridae; genus Scomber; species Scomber scombrus. The sequence continues at coordinate 18,363,698 of NC_084984.1, forward strand.
GGCTGATTAAATCCTTTCTAGTGATACCTGTCACGGACCATGGTTTGTTTGTCTGATTGGGGCTTAATGTCCACATAATCACCGCCTGGGCAGTCAGTGGGTTGTTTGTTTTCCTGTTCCACTTCACTGACACCTTCATCTGCCAACCATCTCAAACCACTCTCTCCATTTTGTATGGCAATCACACCCTATTCACTAAATAAAAGATCTCTCTTTGCTGACTGCATTCTAAAATGGAAAAAAGTTTAAAAAAAAAATAATAATAATATAAATGTAATACATATAAATATGAATATTATGTAAATGATACATATGAGTATTATATTGTAGTAGATAACCTGAAGGAATAGATAGGGTGGTGGACCAGGTTACAGAGTGTTCAGCGTAGAGAGCTAAGTATTTTCCCGGCTAAATAATGTCAATGCAAATTAATCCTAATCCTACTTATACATTCCTGGCTAGTCTATTATGCTCTCTACTTATCATACTAAAAGGAATACATGCATCCACCCGAAAAAGTCACATCCCCACATTCAGGAAACTTTTCACCTGTCTCTGAACAATGCAAAAAGCATAGCAACAATCATTCCCCAAAACTTTCCAAAACATTCAGAACCTGTTTCTGCATGATGCAACAAGCAGTTATTTGGGCAAACAAAGCCCAGGATCCATTAAATGCATTTCTTTTTTGCACAGATAAGATGCAGATAGAGATTCAAATACTGCAATCAGAAATAAATAATGCATTCATTAAATTCTGATCTAAACTCAAATTTTTAACAGAGAAAACACATTTAGAACTTAAATCTAGAACTATTGAATCAATATGTGAACCTGCCCAAAGTGTAATGTCCTCATGTAATGTGTAATGTGCACATTATTTTGACCATCAACCTCATAGAATTGCAACACAGACATAACAAGCTCAAAATCAAACTTGATGAATTTAATCCATAATACCTACATATCTAGGCACTGCAATCATCACAAAAAACATATTTAAGTCATTTTACTTACTTAAATATTGAGAAATCCAGTCCAATAAAACAAAGAGATGATTTTGAAGGAAAGTTTACACGTGTGAGTTCATGGCCAAATGGCTGGAGCTATAAACATTTACTAACCAATAGCATTGTGAAGAAGGACCCATTGAGAATGCAAATGTGGTCAAAACATGAGGGTTTTGAAATTGCAAGAATATCTCTTTTATAATTCATTCCCCCATAAAATCATGTGATGTAAAACGAGTATAATGAGCAAATCTACTAATTGGTTACATGCAGACAGTTCATATGAAACAGATGCACTGCCAGCACGGAAGTGAACATGTGCATAACAGTTACAGTATATGGAGGGTTGTGCATGTGCACAATTTAACTTAATTATATTAAGTTTAAGTTCAGTTCATCTGATACAAAGTTATTTTGCTTTACTGCATTATGAGAATTAAATGCATAATTTTTCATATGCAAGCACAACATGAGAATATTTTATACTCTAACAGAGAAAGGCTACTTCTTTGATTTTTCAAAGTACCAAGAGAATAAATTAACAAATCAGTTGCAGAATTAATTAACGTTACATTTAAATTAGAAAGAGACTTTTGATTCCCAAACAGACCCAACAAATTACTGCAAGAGCATTTTTCCAAAGAAAGAAAAGGTCTTTGGAAAATAATATCAAATCAGTGCTTCAGTCATGATTAGTTTAGAAAACACGCTGAATGATGTTCTTGCAGCTCAATTAGATATGATTTAAACGCACAGACATCATTTCTTAACAGTTGAATTAACTTGTAATAAGATACAAAGAAGTGTTTCATTTTGGTCTGACGATAGAATCAAATTAGCTAATGTAATGTTGCACTTACAGGTACACACAAATCAATAAAGCAAATATTAATTAACAAAAAAATTAAAATAAATACATCACTCTATATTAAGCATCATAATAAACATAGTGGTTATAAATTGAGTGGTTTATTATGGCGAACCACCTCTCCTGGCAGCTGAGGATTTTGATTTAATTTGATTAACTTTATTTTGAAACAAGTATAAAACACATGAATTAAAAACAACAACAGATAATAATTTAATTTAAGAAACAAACTCTCAGTAAACAAATAATAAAAACATATCTTAAAAGGAGCAGGATGAAGTTAACATTTATCTGATGATCAACAACATGACAACATGACTCATGAGAGAAGCCACGCCGCCTCCTCAATCATGTCCATCTCAAAAACAACTTTTTTTTCTACTGTCTTTTTTTGAATTGATTTATACTTCTGCTTCCCTTAAGTTCTTCCTCCAACCCATAGAACACATTCTACTCACAATATGAAATACACATACTTTTGTGAGAGACGTGAAGAAAATGTTATTTAAAAATAAATGGTCCTCTTAAATTGTACCCCATGTCTCTGTCTGATAACAGTTTTTGTATGTTGCCAGGAAGTAGATTTTTTATTTATTCTACCAGATTCATGAACTTCATAGCCTGTCTCATGATATCCAAAGTAGATTACTATTCTTCTCTTTTTTGTAGAATGCATAATGATTGTAGGGTGCTTTTGCAGGTAATTCAATATGGCAATACAAGTGGACAATACACAATGTACAGTGCTTTATGATCCAGAATGTGCCTTGACTTTCCCAGAACTCCAACTTGCCAACTAGTGGTCAAGCATCACAGCCAGCAATATATTCAAACAACATAAGTTTGGTTTTAGATTTAATGATAATTTGTTACTGTCAAACCACATTTTGAACCTTTTCATTTCTTCTGTGATCAGGGTCAGGCTTGGTCAGCCACATACACTCCTCACACAGGACTGTTTTTTAAAATGAATTATATTGATTTTGATTCACCAATAACCAAGTGAATAAAATTCCCCCTCATGACACCAAGTTTCCCAAATGAGCCAAGCGCACTCTCACAAACCAATTCCAAACTAAGTGGCAACAAATAATGAAAATAACACCAAATGTGTGTCTGGGAGCAGGTAAAACAACAGGGAAGAGTCCCAGTTTGAATTACTACCACAGAAAGTGAGCAGGATGCTCCATGTATCAACAACTCTCCATGCTGAATTTTCCAGATTTAGACATTGAAACCTTAGTGAAATGTGTAAAGCTACTGGCATTTTGTCAGTATATCTATATGCCGCAGCAGCCTCGTGTAAGATGCGTGGTTTACGCAGACTGTGTAACTGCTCTAATCTATTAACATTGGCAAAGAAATGAAAAGCAAGAGGTTCCGCAATGCACATGTGCTGCCTATTCAGATTGTGTGTCCTGGCCATCATTGTTCGAAAGAAACAGCCATGTTTGTTGTTTCACAGCTTTCCAACTGACGAACATTTACAAAGAAGATCCATAAGAAGAGACAAGGGAGCAAGATTAACCATGAGGAGAGGCAGGACTTATATGTGTGCCTTGCACTTTCAGTAGGACAAGGTCCTTTCCTACCCAAATTCCTGTCACAAATATTTGAAACTGCAAGCTTTCCTTTCTGGATTGCTGTGGAATAACTGGGGAAAAAATACACCAGCCACTAAAAGAAGTTATAGTGATATGGAGGAAGTGGCGGATGATGAAATGCAGTGTGTTGATGAGGCAGTGCTGGTGCAGGAACACAACTACAACTGCAAACCTCCTCTGGGGTGAATGTAGTATGTTGCTCACAAGTTTGATAAACAACTCTTACAGTACTTCCCTTGAGTCGCTGACAATTGAAATATTAACACTGCAGTCAATATGTTATTTAATATAATGTTCCACACACTTGAGAATATAATGTTTTACAATATAAAACACATGCTAGAAGATGCCAGCTGGTAATCATGCTAGGGTTGCCAATTTATCCATGCTACTAATGTAAATGTCCTAAGGTTACTTTTCCACTACTTACTAATGGCATGTGAGGGCATTTAACTCTTGAAATAGATGTAAGAAAAGTTAAACTACCATAGGGTAGTTTGCTTTTTTACTGCTATCCCAGCTGGAAATCTTACCGTTACAGCAGAGTAGAGCAAAAAAAGGCAAAGATAATAAAATCAAATTGCCCTATACTGTATGTGTAGTGAAAATAGTGTAATGTGGTAAATTATTAGATAACTTGAAGATGTTGGAAACTGTCTGAATCCAGGTGAGAGTGTCTCTATTAGTCTTAGAATAAAGGATGTATTTACAGTGAAATTTAAATCTATATGAACAGTCAATCATTCAGTGTATTTATAACTTTGAACCTTTATATCTAAAAATGTATTTTGCTTTTAACTGAAATGTATTAACACAAAATATACACTTTTTTACTCTTTGTTTTTATATAATTAGATGCACTTGATGAGGCACCAAAAAAAATACAGGAGTTGGAGGAACTGGTATTATGCCTTACTCTCTGGACCTCTACTGGATATATGATGTGTGTCAGTAATAATCACTGTTTCAGTCTTTTTTTCCAGCACCGAGTTTCTAACTGTCTATTGGGTCTTGCTCTTCCATTCAGTCCAACTTAAAAACAAGAGATGTTGCTTCTGTGTCATATGTAGTGAGAATGTACGACAGTCACAGGGACCCCCAACAAAAATTTTTTATTAGGGCCTTCAAAGGCTCACAGTTATAAGAGCAAGAGACACAAGGAAAAATTGATATAAACATAGATGGTGTGTGTTTCTCACTCTTGAGATGTCTTTTGTTGATATGTGGCAATAAACAACATCTATGTGTGAATAACATGACATTGCTTGCTGCTGATGAATTAAAATATTACGGCCAATATGCAGATATAGAGTGATTATTGCTGGTCTCCTTCAAACATTCATCTCCTGCTCCTGATTTTTGATATGAGCTACAATAGATACATGTGATTGAAATGAGTAATGAGAGTAAACTTCTAATGAAATGAAATTAATTTTGAATTAATCTGACCCTTAGTATTGCTTGACTCCCTAATCTTTCCATCCTGGAGTCAATATCAGTCACATAGTTTCTCCTTTTCTGAGCTGTTCAGTTCACTTTTCACTCCTAAGTGTTTCAACACAAAATGTCAAAGGAGCAATAAAGCATGTTGTTTGGCAGGCATGTTGTTAAATCTTGAAAGGTGCACACAAAATGCATTTTTAATGTCACGCTTTATCTAGTCACCCCAGGAAACCTTTCAAAGAGAAACACTGGCTGACACAAAGACAGAGAAACAAGATCATTTAATTTGGCTTACTAAATTATTTGTAGCTATAGCAATATTTGTCTTTGTATGTTGGATGGGTTGGTGGTGCACTCATGGTCCCTAGAAATTGTTACCTACTGACTTTGGTGATCCCTTAACTTTTAATCTAGCACCACCATTAGGTTCACATTTTTGGTTTTTAGTGGAGTGTCTCCACAACTAATAGATGGATTGCCTTGAATTTTGTTATGTCATGTGCCCCCAGCATTAATCTTAATAACCCCTCACTTTTCATCTAGCACCATTATCAGGTCAACATTTTAAATTGTCCAATGACCAAAACTACCATGCGCCAACACAAAGTTGATATTTTTGGCTTTTCTTGACATATAATGCCAACTGGATGGATTGCCACAGCAGTTGGTAACGATATCTTTGGTGGTCAGAAAGAGGAAGCCTAATGATTTTGGTGATCCTTTGACACTTAGCACCACCGTCAGGTCAAAGTTTTCACTTAGCCACTGAAATATGTTTATTCGATGGATTGCCATAAATTGTGGTACAGAAATTCATGGTTTCCTGAGGTTCAAGCTTAATGTGTTTGGTGATCCCTTGACTTTTCCTCCATTGACACCATGAGGTTTTAAATGAAATGTCTCAACTATTGAATGGATTGCCATGAAATTTGGTACAGACATTCATGTTCCCTTTAGGGTGATTTATAATAACTTTCCATACCTCTTAACTTTTTGTCTAGAGCCATCATCAGATCTAATTCCAAAATGTTCCCATACTTTGGTTAATGACCAGATACCTGCACATATAAGGACATCCCCATCATCCTAAACTGTACTTTGTGTTTAGTTGCTAATTAACAGATGTCAGCATGCTAACAAGCAGAATTAAAATGATGAATATGCTAAACATTGTACTTGCTGAACAGCATGTACCTGGCTGTGATGTTTGACCTTCACTATGCAGAACGATGTATGCGCATGTGTATTTGACACAAGAGGGCTGTTTTCAAATTAATCTGCTGAAGAAGGAAAGTTTCTCTACACTCATAAGTTCAAGGTATTTACCGACGAGCATGATTTGTGACATAACCACTAGTTTTGGAGCTAATATGCAGTTTACATAAGTGTGATGTGGAAACCTGAGGCCTCCACTGAACATACAATGAGAATGAACTTTTCAGTGAAGTAGGAGATATCTTGTATCCAGCAGTTTTACTTCTGAAATGAACAATATTTACCTATTTTTAATGTTGACCAACCAGACACCAGACACACACTATTATTCGAAGCAGTTTTTTAATATATCTTATATATATATATATATATATATATATATATATATATATATATATATATATATATATATATATATATATTTATATATATATATGTTTGAATTTGATGCTTCAGAATTAGATTAAAGGTAGAAACTAGAGAGATAGGGCAAAGGTTCCTCTTAGTTGTGGAAATACACGCATAGGCATTTTGTCTGCCTGCTTCAAACACTGTCACACTTTTTATCCAGTTTCAAGCCACATTTTCATGATACACTTTTTAGACTTGTTTTCAGAGAAATGAACACAGCAAATGTTTGTGGCCGCTTGGCTTGCAACTGCTCCTCAAACAGCATTAACGCTGATTTTTACAACAAACTTTTATTCAGTGTTTTACCAGTTTTAGTCCTGGGTTTGTTTGTTTTTGAGTGTAGACAGTTCGGCTCCTGGCATAAACTTCTATGAAGGACAAACATTGATGAATTTTAATACTAACCAGAAGAAGCTGACTACTTAGTACAATGAGTCAAACTGTATATCTGTGTCTTTTTAAGAGCTGTATCACCAGCTGGTTGCTGCAAAGTGTCACAGAAAGCACTCTCCCTGTTTCCAGTCAGTGAATGTCAACCACAGCATCATCTCTATTTTATGGTGGTTGTTTGCCTTATTGCTATGGCTACTATATAGTAAACAACAGAGTCATCTCACACCTTTCAGCTCTGCTGTCTAAGATTTTCTCTGTTGATCCCAGCTTTATACATTCAATTCTGCCTAGATTTGATCCATTTCTGATCCTTGGAGACTTTTACATCCATGTCTGCTGCCCTGACAACCTCCAGGGCCTGGAGCTCTTAAGCCTTTTTAAGTCTTTTAGCTTGCTCTGACTGGACTTATTCAAAAGGTCAAGCTCTGGATCTAGTCATATCATGTGGTATATGATTCCTGATGTTAAACGTGTGGATGCCTGTCAACCTGACCACCTATGCCTTTTGTTCAATATGGTGTTGCCTTCTGCCACCTGCAGTCCCCAAAACTAGATCAAGAATGTTCACCTCATACTTTCCTGCTAACTGTATTTCTGCCTTCAATATGCCCACTAATTTCTCTCTTAAATAATTTTAATAATACGTTTTCCTCCATTTCCTTTCAAGACCAGAAATTCGTGTTGCCTCTCGATGACCTGGACTATTGAAAATATTTGGGGAAAAAATAAAATGCCACAAGCATGGGGTATTTGTGGAAATCATTTAAACTCTCAGTTCATCTGGAACATCTTAGGTCCCTTCTTATGACTTTAATACAGAGATTGAACATTCTAGATCTGCTTACATTGCTACTCTAATTGAAAATAATCAGTCTAAACCACTAATGCTGTTCAGTATTGTGAGCAGTGTCACTGATTCTCCTCCAGGTCAGATACTAGATGTCACACTTGAGAAATGCAACACATATCCTCTTGTACCGTGGTCGCATTTATTAGTAGTTGCAAATTCTCCAGTTACAGTTGAGAAGCCCTGTGCAGTTTCCCTCTGCTAATCAATCCAATTTCCCATCCTCACTGACTGATATGATAATAAAAATTAAACCCCCACATTTTCCTGATTGTCTTGATATTCTTCCTGTAACATTTCTAAAGGACATTTTTAATACAGTTTCCCCTTCTACTTTGCACATTTTAAACTGCTCTATGTTGACAGGTTTGCTTCCTGAATTTTATAAATCTGCTCTTGTTCCACCACTTTCTAAAAAGCCATCTCATGATTCTTCTGATCTTAACGATTTTAGGCATATTTCTAAGCTCTTATTGTTAGCTGAGGTTTAAGAAAATATTCTAGTAGATCAAATGCTTGCTTTTATTCATGAAAATGATTTTTTGGAGAAATTCCAATCTGGTTTTAGAAAACCATAGCACTAAAACTGCTCTGTCATAAATGACTTAAAGCTGTCAGCTGATGCTGGCCATGAATCCATTCTTGTTCTCCTGGACTTGAGCACAGCATTTGATACCACTGACCATGATATTCTCTTGGACTGTCTTTGGGTTGGTATCAGTTGCACTACTTGAAAAGTTTCAAGTCCAATGTAAGAGACAGACACTTCTGCATTGGTATTGCTAATTCTCTACAACAGGTTTTAACTGCGGGATACCCCAAGAGTCAGTGCTAGGTCCAATGCTCTTTTTAAATAATATGCACCTTCTAACCTACCTCATACACAGACATAATAGTGATAGAATCAGTATCCATTTTGATTCTGACAATACTCAGATCCATCTAAACTGTGACCCTGAAAATCAGAAAAATGTCAACCTGCTAATTTGTCCGTGTATGGGTTCACTATCCCATTCTTACCCCAGCATTGCAGAAACCTTCATGTCATTTTTGATCAAAACCTGGTTTTATCATCTCAGGAACACTTGAAGGATTAGACCATTTCTTCAGTCATGCTTTCATAACCATTTTTGATTGGACTACTGTAATTATTTGCTCTCTGGCATCAGTAAAAAATCCCTCTTCTGCCTCCAGTTCATCCAGAGCTCTGCTGCCTGTATTTTAACATGATCACATTGCACTGATCCATGCTTACATTAACTGGCTGCCTGTTGCTTTTAAAATATATTTCAAGATATTATTGATTACTTATAAAGCCCTGAGAGAGCTTGCCCCAAGCTATCTATCAAATCTCTTATTGCCATATGTCCCTGAGATCATTAGATATGTTGGCTCTTGTTGTTCCAAGGTGCAGATTGATATATAAAGGGGATAAAGTAGGGATGAATGATAATATTTGCATGTCATCTGTATCGGCCGATAAAGGCTGTAAAATGAAATATTGGCATTGGCCCTAAATGAACATCCACAGCCTGGCTTTGCTTCCCCCTGCAAACTGTTTCACCCTGACAGTCCTGGTGCTTCCTCCACAGGCTCCACTTCACTCAGCTGCCTTCATCCCACTTTCACCTGCCGGGTGAAGAAGCCGAGCTCGATGATGTGATTTGATCCACATGGAGAGTCTAGGTTAGCTGGGAGGCTAGTGGACTCTAGATGGCTGTGCTTCCCTCCAACCATACTGTAAGAAACCCTCTGTTAGCCTACCATCTATCCCTGGCTCTCCCTGTGGATCCAACTGGATCACTGTTTAAAAACTTAAAATTGCTTTCTGGTCACCTTATTATATTTTAATCCATTTTAATCCATTTTATTTTATGTGTATTTTTATATTGTGCTTAGTGTTTTTATGCCTTTCAGTTTGTGTTAGTATCTTAAATGTGTTCTGTTTTTATTAAAGCACTGTGTAACTGTGTTTTTCAACAGAGTTATTATTATTATTAACTATTATATTTTCATGTGTAATTGTGTAATTATCATTATTCAAAACTTGGGTGAATGGAAATAATTCATATCGCATAATCAAAAGAAGAACATGTAATTAGAGAATAAATCACTGACAGTTCTCTTTCTGCTTTGTCTGCCTCCGCCACCCCTGTTCTTTCTCTCTGGAGTACACACACACACATATACACACACACACACACACGCATGACACATACACACACTCCCTCTCGCACTGCCTCTCTCATTCTCCTGCCACCCTGGAGAGTTCACTGCTCTTGCTGTTTTAACCTCCAGCCCAGGTTGTCCATGTTGCGTATGCTGCGTGTCACTCAGTGAACTGTTTGTTTGCCACTCATCGCTCACTGCCCTGGTCTTGTCCCCACAAGGCTCCCTGTTGGCCAAAAATCACTGGAGTGATTTCACATCACAAGCCCTGTCTACACAGGCTACTTCCCCCATAGCAGCTGATAATTTACCTCAGACAAGGCATCTCTGGTCTTATCAGTGAGATAACACTTTATTCTTCCTTCCCGATCCCCCTTGTTTCTTCTGTCTCTCTCACTATAGCAGCTCCACATGCTCTGCATGCAGTATGACTCATCACACAAGGTGTTATAAGTGATAATACTGCAGCAAGTAAAGCCACATATTACTCCTCTTGTACAGTGATCTATTTACACCTCACAAGCAGCTTGTAATTAAAAGTCAACACTAGGATGGACTTGCCAACACACACAGTCTGCTGCTCTGCACTTAAAATACAGTTGCATCTAAAGAATTCAAAAGAAATGACACAACACATACAATACAGAGACAGAGCCATGAGAACTAAAATCCCTGTTTGGTTTTCTGCCAATGCAAAAGTTGCAGGGAGCAGAATTAAGGGAGCTAAAAATGTTGGCAGCAACAGGGAAACATTGACTATGAACATGAGCTGTGACACTGATGTGCTTCAACAAATCCATCCAATCCTCCAATTTCACTCTGTTACACTCACAGTTTCCTCCTATTCTCTCTCTCTTTCTCCATATCAGTCCCGCTCTTCTGTGGTTTCCTTGCGTCAAATTGCTTTTGAACCTTCACTGCAAAAATCACTATCTTCCATAACTGAGTCTCCTTAAACAAGTTTTAACAAATCCACTGCTGCAGTCCGAATATTCCAGATTGTTTCCAATGGAAATGAACATATTTTAGGGTATTTTAGGACTGGATGAAGCAGGTTGTTGCATTTGAATCACCAAAGACTTGTTTTCAGAAAAGTACTTAAACTGAAGTTGAGTTCCATGAATATTTGGCTGAAATATTCTTACTTAGGGAAAGTGCAGATATGATATTCTATTCTTTTGCATTAAGCAAAAGTGCTGTATAACTAAAGTTTATTATTAGGCCAAATGATACACATTTCAGTCAGCATAGTATTCCAGCTGCCTGGTACATTGTTGGACTATTCTCAAGAGTTTCCTGTCTACATACCAATGCAATACTGCATTTTAATAGAATCAAATTTTCTCAGAAGGTGGAATTCCCTTTATGCAACACTCACACATTACTGCAGTCATGTGCAACAGAAACCATTCTACTGCACACTCATTAAGACAAATAGGGTACGTAGACAAAAGTTACTTTAAATGAGGTGCCAGACCTGGAAGCTCCATTTTGTCATCCATGTATATTTTCCTTTGTTACCGGTCTCTGCGAGGATTGAGAAATATTGTTACAAGGAAGGCAATTAAATGGATTCCTCAGGCTGTTATGGCAAGGCATTGAGGTCTTTATTATTCAAGGAGGAGCAACCCGATATATACTAATGGCTGTGCATGCTAATAGCATGTCAGTTACTCATAGTTCCACAACATATTGGATTACTACTACTATTCATGGAAATACTCTTCTAATTGACTCACTGCTTTATAAATATGCATATTAATGCATAATTATGTATTGATACATTTATTTCTCTGATGGGCCTGTATATAACATAGAAAATGTTTTGGACCTAATGTTTCCATTTAATTACTTATTGCTGATTTACCTGGAAACTTTGACTGTATCTTAAGCTCACCTACAGTCATTTTATTTACTATCAATTTTGTCTATTTTTAATCTAACTTTGATTGATCTCTTTTTAAATACTTAATGTAAAGTTTTCTATTTCTATTTCTTACATTTTTTAAGTCATTGTATTGCATATGTTTGTATGGAATTTGCTACATAAAATTGTATTGTTATTATTTAATTAACATAATAGAGCAACATGAATGCTGGTGACAAAATCACTTTTGACTGCGTTTTTTTTTACTGGTGTCCCGGTTGTGTGGCTTCGCTGCACAATGATGAGCATCAAATGTGCAGTCACCCAGGTTCAGGGACAATTTGGTGTATTCTCGTCATGATTTTTACCCTCGCAAAGGCACCAATTAATGCATGAAAAGTATAAAGTAAAACATTTTACCTTTTAAAAGTATGTCCTATTTCTCTCCTTACTTAACAAAAACCGTGTACTCATTTTAACTACCTTACTATATTTTAGAATTCAAATAACACAAATATCTGTACTGACAATCTTTATTAACTTCAAAGACCAGAATCCACATTGGTCAGTAAAAGAAAAAGAGTTAAAATTCCTTACACTTTCATTCATATTTTTTCATTCACTTTTAGATTAATTACACTTTGTGTTACTGCTTCTCTGTACTTTTAAACTGTTTATAGAGGGTTGCATTTGCATTAGATTGTGAGGGTCTCAACTGTAATAGCATTTCTGTCCTTTTTGATGATGTCATATTAAATGAACCCTCCACCAGTGCTTGGAAAAAATACTCAGCAGGGCCTTTATTCTTTTGTTTTTGCATTGATTTCCAACCTTCAGATTGAGCATGTTTGACCATTGATCACTTTTAATTCTTGTACAATCCTCCCTGTTGACACCTTGTTAGCATGTCCGCTACATCTGTGTCCACAATACTGTCTTAGCTCCCAAGATAGTTTCCCTCTATCTTGCTCATCAACAACAGTTTGAAATGCTTCTCCCAGACTTTCAATTCCTCTTATGACTGCTGACAGTTTCTGCATTTCAGGATCAGACATGAACAGGTGTACCAGATTGTGGTTCTGTAAGCATTTCTACAAGGTAATTTTCAGCAGCCGTGTAGCCATCTCTTACATTGGTTAATAATTCTTTCATTGAGTGATCAGTTTCATTTTTTATTATTATTTTTAAATCTTTGGCATGAATGTCTGACATTCAAGTACAAATAAGAGCTGCTCACCCACCTGTAGATTTCTGTCATCAAGATCTAGCCTCAGCAGCACAGTAACACAACACTCTTTTCAGGTATCTTTTCAGCTCTAACAAAGAAAATTATGAACTTTCTTGTAAGGTCAAACATCTTTTTGTAGAGAGTGCGTACAGCTAGTTTTTCACTCTGGTAGTGTTTGATGTATGCATACAACTCTAAAGGCAGTCCTTGGTACAGCTTTATTGGGGCTTGCAGCTTTTGCAGAGCCAAAATAATGTCCTTGCGGTCCCTGTTTGTGTTGATTGAGACTGTAATGGAATCTATCTATCAAGTCTCTTGTATATGCAGCAGTCTTACTGATCTTGAAAAAGAAAAGGTTATTCAGTAATATTCACAATCTTTTCTAATCTTTAATGGACAAACTTAAGTTTCAAATACAATTATTTGTTATTTTTTCTGACTACATTTTTTTTTTAGGGAAATCTATATTTATCCTGATTCCAATACATTTTATAGTCACCCTTTTACTAAATATACCTGTACTTTTTCCTCTCATCTGATATCAGGAATCCACTGTAGTCACTACCAGTGCACCCCCCAACTTGGAATCTCTCCAGAACATCCCTCATATGGAGAAAACTGCTGTGAATCGGATGTACAGTACCAGCTCGTTAACGCCCTTGATTCCTAGCAAAAAATGGATTTCCTTGAATAAATCCTTGCATTTGGGTTGAAACTGAATGTCATAGAGTACATCATCAGTTATCTGCTCCACATACTCATCAAAAGGTTTTACCAGGGCTTTGGCAGCATTGTTGACAACATAAATCGTATTAATGGATATCCAAGTGGTTTGGGTTCATTCGTTTGATCAATGCCTCGACACCATTTCTTTGGACCCTCAACAGTTATCGATCATTGCACCAATCACTATACGCCATTCCAATCCTGCTCCATCGAGCACCACCTCAATGCTATTGAACTGATTGGAGGCAGGAGCGCCCCAATATGTTCTCTTGTGACTTTTCCTAATTCCTCATCGAAGAATCTAACTAAAATGTCCATGTTTTTGTCATTGGCATAGTCCAAATGTGGTGCCAAAGAAAAATTGAGACAACGCTCGGCAACAAAGGTGGCAGTAATAGCCTTTAGATCTTCCTGCCAATCCTGGTGAGAAACTGGGAAGGTGATCAGATTGGCACGACACAGTTTGTGTGTGTTGCTGTTGGTTAGATTAGACTAAATTATATTCTTTATTGTCATTGTACGAAACATACAACGAAATTCAGGTGCACTCAAATACGGGGCTCAAATATCAAAAAATAAATAGAGATAGATAAAAATAAATAAATGCATCCATTCATTCACTCATACTCTCATCTGCACAGCAAACACAAAACCATATACTCATTCATTGTCAGCGTACGCAGTTAAAATGGTTGACCATCGATCTGTGGTGGTGGTCTTCACTCTGCTGGGCACAGACCACCTTGCCATTCTGTGCATATGCAATGTTCTTATTACAAAGCTTACAGTAGGCCATCTCTAGGATGTCTACCTTTGCTAACCACACATCATATCTCTTCCATCTCTTCTACCCAATACCATCTCCATATACCAGGTCACCTGTGGTAGCGTTTTTCTGCAGATATCACATACCTTAAACTAGAAAAAAAAAAACACATCACTAACTCATTAAAAAATGGAATTGAATTGACTTATATTTTAAATATAACTAAATATTGTTTTGAGAGCAGAAACTTTAATGTTTACAACAGCAAAGTCACTCTTTAAGCTCAATATTATCTCATAGGAGAGAAACCAAAATGTCAGTGAAATAAATAATAATTTTAAAATAACATCAAAGTACTGTGTGAAGTTAAGAAAGACTGAATAACACAGACATCAGTCGGTATCAGTCATTCATCCTGTCCTCTGTCCTCCTCCGTATGCTGCTGATGTGATTCACTGCCTGCAGGTACCGCTGGTGGGGGGGAGAAGAGGCTGGTTTGTCACAGCAAGAAGCTAAATTTACAAGAATTTTCCTAATTTTAAGATACGTGGCAAACTTTTGTTTTCGCTTGTTTGTAAAAATAACCTAACCAGCATGCTGTGCTTTTTGTGAAACATAGAGGTGGTGGATGATAGACTTCAATGAAAAAATATCACTTTTCTACAAGTAAAGCTTTTTACTTATGAAGGTTTTCTTGCACTTACAGTAATTAGTGTGGTTGTTGTCAGCTAGCGTTATCTTCACTTCACCTGTGCTCTGCTGTTTGCTGACTTCTCTCCGTGCATGTGTGTGTTTATGTGGAGGAGCTCAGCCCCCACACAGAGAGCAAAGGAGAGGCTGCAGCGTGATAACCAATTACATCAAAACATTTAAAAGTTATGATGAAAGAACCGGTAACGTCAGAGCTTATCAATACTATACGGCCTTTAATCATTTCTCCCCAGGGCTCATTTAATACTGGGTTTCAATACCTATCCCTACAGAGAAATAAGTGCACATTATATACAACTTCCATACTGTGGAAGGTATTGGAAAAATAGATATAACATATAAATAATAAGTATAAGTATAAATAATTCACTTATAGGAGCACTTGCACCCAGGGTTATGGCAAATTGGGGGATTTTACCACACTTTTAGTCCCACTCCAAGATTTTTAAAGATTGGTTGATAGTTTTTTTTAGCACAATCAGTACAACTACTACTAAATTTGAATATAATCTAAATTAAAATAACAAATTATGTAATGCTATTGTTTAAATAATTACGTTATCAAGTTTTTTTTTGTGCGTTTTTGAAAAGTCACCCATATATTAATCCTTTCAAGTAGTGGCTGTATTTGCCTTCTATCTACAGTATGTGCCTATTTTTGCTATTTCTGCATTATAGTTAAACATTTCCATTAACATCCACAGGATGTTCATATTCATTCATTAACTTTATGCAGTTCGTGGACATGACATGGGATGTGAGATGATTTGTTACCTGAAACCATAGTAACAGACTGCCCTCATCAGTTTGTGAAACATGGATTCCAAGATTATGGTCTTGCCGCATAATAATGAAATAGCATAATTATACACATGTCATCATCGGTTAGGCCTACAGCATCGATGCTCACTGACTTCAAAACCACACATTTCAAAATTCTAATAATAATCCAACAGGAGCCCTCCACTACGCTGTAATTTATTGCACAGTAGTACATCCTTTTATTTTTTTTACTTTACATATATACTCTGTGTGAGAAGACAGAAATAGAACACTTTTACACTGGGCAAAAACTCTCCAATGAGCCATCTATTCATCAGATTATCTTTCCATATGTATAGTCTGTATTCTACCTTACTAGTATGCAATACAATTTTAAGGGAAAAAAAAACAGTGAACACAAACTCTCCATCCCACCCACGACAAGCAGGCCAAAAATACACTGCAGTTGGGTCCCTGTTCAAACCTACAGATGAGCATTGTGAGGTGATAACATGAAGTCATGCTTTCAAATTTATTGTAACCATTCCTTTTTACAACAATTTAACAGGCATATTGAGCGAGGCTCCATTCTGTTACTCAAATGAACAACTTCTTGGTCCCTCAAGAACGGCAGATAATTAAGTGACCTTGAGCATCTCACGTTTAACTACTTTTTCATTGTGAGCTCCTTTGATGAAGGCATCAGGGTTGGTCCAGTGCAACTTACAAATGTGGCGCTGTAGAAGGTTTCAAAGCATCATAATTAATATATAAAACGTCAAAGAGGTTCTGTCACAGTTTACTCACCAACTAATAGTTCACATTTCTGGTGAAAGTACAGCAAGTACAGCCCTAAAATCTCATGAAATATTATCTTTACTTCTTTGATGATGTGTAATTTATCTTGAAACAAGCTGTTGGGTTAGGGTTAGAGTTAGCACATTGAGATATGTGGCATCAGTTGTAAACCTTTGGATATCATTCAGTGAAAGACGTGGCGTTTGATTTGATTTACCAGAAGGGGCAGAATAGAAGGATTGTTTATTTATACTAAGAGTTTACAGCTCGCTGCTCAGTGAACCTAGACAATGTGCTGAATGCTAATGTCATAGCGCTAACATCCTAGCAATACCAATGTTTACATGCTGATGTTTAACATGTGTACTATTTACCATGTTCACGATCTTAGTGTTGCACATCAGCATGGTAACATTTGCTAATTAGCACTCAAGTCCTACTGAGGCTTATGAGAATGTCACTACTTTTGCAGGTATTTGGTCATAAAGCAAAGTATTGGCCAAATTAAAGCTTTGCCCTAATGATGGCTCTAGGGGGATCATCAAAGTAGTTAAAAGTTATCCTGAGGGGGGATGTGAGTGTTTGAACCAAATGTTATGGAAATCCATGCAATAGCAGCTGAGACATTCTACTGAAAAAAAAAAAACAAGTCATGTGGTGCAAGAGGAAAGATCAGGGGATCACCAAAGTCATTAGGATTCATCCTCTGGGTACCATTCATGTCTGTATTTCATGTCATGGTAATCCAGTCATTTGTCTCTGATCTGTTATTTCAGTCTGGACCAAAGTAGCAAACTGACCAACTTTGATTCTACATACATGCGTACTAGTGTAGGATGAAGACCCCCCTTGGAGGTAACTGATACTTCACTAATAAATTGCAAAATGCGTTATACTTGCATCAGAACTTTGGACGCAAGATGAGGTGGCAGTGCAACTTATAAGGAGTATGTATAGCGCTGTGGAGAAGCCTTGAGTGTCTGATACATGCTGAACATATGGATCAACAGTGGAGATGTAAAATATGCTGCAGAAGTGCTCTGAGAAATTTGCATGTACATTTTGTTATAGTTTGACTTTTTTTGTGAGTTACTATTGGGATCCATTTTAACAACAGTGAATCCAAAGTGACTACAGCTGCCGTCTTCTGCAAAAAGGGGGAGATACAAGTTTCCTCAGGTGAGAGTGTGAGGTGTTTTGACTGAACTTTTTTATTTTACTGGTGTTCAGGTTGTGCAGTGAAACGACGAGCACCTAAGGCACAACGTCACCTATGGGGATCATTGCATGGCACCAGTTTATGAATGAAAAGAATAATACAAAAAAAAAAAACTTAAAAAGTATGCTCCTAGTGATGAAGGAGTCCCTTTTCTCTCCTCACTGAGCAAAAAATGTGCAGGCCTACTTATTTTAACTATCCAAATGTATTTCAGAATTTAAAAAAAATACAAATATGTGTACTGTTTTGTTTCTGTTTTATATATATGAATGTGTCTATCTATGTATATACACAACAGTATCATTGTGTGTGTCTGTTTTGTGTAGACTGCTGTAATATCTTTTTATATTCTCTCTTGTAAAGCACTTTTTGACATTTCTCTGTGAAAAG
This sequence comes from Scomber scombrus, assembly GCF_963691925.1. NCBI lineage: Eukaryota > Metazoa > Chordata > Actinopteri > Scombriformes > Scombridae > Scomber > Scomber scombrus. Next base: position 18,382,125 of record NC_084984.1, read on the forward strand.
TACTATATAAATACATTTGATACATGAATCAACATCAGTCAGTAAAGTAAAAGAAGTTAAAATTCTTGTCACTTTCCCACAGAAACTGATAATCTCTATTCTTAACAATACTCCTTATTGGTTTGGTTCTATATTTGTATCAGTTCTTTTTAATTACTAAATAATATCTTTAAAAAATATAAGAGGGTTTAGAATGTATTTATATCCTAAATATAACTAAATATTGTTTCTATAGCAGCAACTGTAATGTTAACAACAGCAAAGTCACTATTTAAACTCAATAACATCTCACTGGAAAGAAATCAAAAATGTCAGTGAAATAAATAATATTCCTGACTTCAAAATACTGTGTGAAGTTTAAAAAGAATGAAGAACACAGACATCAGTTGGTATCAGTCATGTCTGCTGCTGGTAGACGGAGCAGCGGCTGGTTTGTCTCAGCCAGCGGCTATATTTACAAGAATCTGCTAAATTTTAAGATATGTGGAAGACTAAGCTCAACAGTCAGACTACATTCAACAAGCAACTCTTTTCCTTGCTCTTTAATTGCATGCGTAAGAGTAAAGTTGTTTTTGACTATGACAGGACAAGGAATTCACTTTTGATGGAAATATGTCCTTAATGCTCAAAATAGAAGTCTGCAGTGGAGTATTCCTAATAAGATTAACTCTTTTTCCTGATGTCAAAGTCACCATTTCATGCGCTCTTTAAGGGCCAACCTAAAACCTTTCATTACACAACCTGTGGCACTTAGAACAAAATATGTCCTTGTTGGGTGATCGCATACCTTTGTGTGTGTGTTTGTGTGTGTATGTGTGAGGCAGGCAATGTGACAGCTTGGACAGTTGAGGGGTCGCAGGCTGACCTTGAAATCTGTCTCTTGAGACAAGATAAGAGGGTGTAGGGGAGCCTCAGACAGGAGAAACACATGGTCTGGCTTATCCACCGCTCTGTGATGTCTGTTGTTAAATGACCAGTTCACCAGGATTTTTGTCCTTGGCTACATCAGCCTTTAGCCTGACAGGGTGACAGCTCTGCTTCAAGAAGTTTAATCATCACAGTTATCACAGGCAGGTAGCTGAATACGTCGCCTTTGTGATCGTAGCAGCGTCATTATGCAACAAAGCCTGTCAGTAGGCAACATCTTTTGCTGAAGTTTGTTTGGATTAATATGTACAATGCTGCATGTCTCTGCTAACCACACTGAACTCTTTTTGTGTGTTTGAGTATGACAAGGTGGCTGAAGGCAGAAGCAATGGTGCTGAAAGCTGATAATTATTCCAGCTTCAATTTTGTTTTTTACCGCAGAAACGAGCAAAAATAAGAAGATGTGCCTTTCAGTTTTGAAAAAAAGCTGTATTAAATCCAATTCAAAATGAGGGAAATTACACCCTTTGGGTAGATAGATTTAATAAATGTCGACAGAAACCTCTGAGTGTTTTGAGGTTTTTTTCTCCTCCCATGGGGGTCTTGAATTTACAGAGTAATTAGTTGAGTAGAATACACCCTTTAATTTACCCCCAGCCCATCCTCCTCTCCTCTGCAGCAAAGTTTACATTTGGTAATGAATTAAGAGCCTTGCGCTATTAAAAGGGGGTTTTGCTGACATCTCTATAAGCTTAAGATAAGCTGGGCCTAAATCAAGAAAAATGCAGACCAAGCACATTGCAGTCCAAGGAAATCTTAGCGAGAAGAGCTCTCAGCAGCAGATAACAGTAGGTATATTTGCCTTTGCATTACCCATAAAACACTCAGGTTTGTATTAATCTGAAGATGGAGTCCTATAAAATCAGAAGCATTATGTTGCTGCTTCACATAATGTAAAGGATTTCAAATGCTGTTTGGTTGTAAAATGATATTTTCAAACTCATTTATGTCAAACTGGTTTAAGCAGATTATTTGCATTATATTTAATTGATACTAAAAGAGCAGTTTAAATCAAAATCCACCACAGCAAGCATTTCCAGTACAGTTTATGTTGGTGGTCCAATCTGAAGCCATGACATGCACTCATTATCTCATGGAGAGTCTGTTTTTGTCACTTTCTTTCTTGGTACACAAATACTGTATATACTTATATGGAGATGGAAGCTCTCAACTGCAACTGAGGATAAATTAGATTTTGCCACCTTGTAGAAAGTTTGCAATGTTTTTTGACTCTCCAGTCTTGGTCTCTGGTGGTATCCTTTATTTCGCACAGACCACATGTACTGTATATATTAAATTGACAGTGCTGTACTGCACTGCGCCTCCACTCTGGACTTAAGGCCCCAGAGCTACAGACGTTTTGCTTAGTACCATGGTACGAGGCACAGAGAGATCATTCACACCTCATCACATCCGCCCCCGCACCACAGGCACTGTAGCTTATTCTCCTACATCGTTTACTGTGAAGTTTTTTGGTTTTTATTGAGCTCATGTCTTGTGCAGACCCTGGTCCTCAGTCAGAGGCCCGCCTGTATATTGATAGTGCAGTGTGTAGAATTTAGTGAAATTTAGTGGAACGGGCTCGGCAGAAATATAATATAATATCCATAAGTATGTTTTCATTAGTATATAATCACCTGAGAGTAAGAATCATGTTTTCGTTACAGAATGAGCCCTTCATATCTACATAGGGAGCAGGATTTCTTCCAAGGAGCCCACAATGTTGTACCACTGCAGTAGCACAGAACAGACAAGCCAAACACTGACTCTAGAGTTTTCCGTGAGCTTTGCGAACACTGTAGGTTTTCCCATACGTTTGGAAGGTGAAGGGGAGGTAAGGGGCATTCATTTGGTTGCATTCTGCAACCTCGCCACTAGATGCCACTAAATCCTACACACTGGTCCTTTAAGGTTGACAAGACATTGCAGAAAGAGAGGGTGCTTCCCAAGTCCCTTATTTGATATTTCCTTGGTCTTCATTTGAACCAGAAGTTGCTCTGGTCAGCCATTTTGAAGCCTATCTCATATCTCTTAATTCTGCTCTGAGGAGCAAGGAGAGATCTCTGAGGAGCTATGAGCAAGGAAACACAAGAGCAGCCTTCATGGAAGTCTTTAACTGGACGTTACACCCCCTTATTTATTGATCGACTTTGTGCCTGATCGTACTGATCTGATACACTATCACAACACACAACATCACTGCAGTTTGACACCTAAATGGAGACAGATTACAGATTAAACTCAAGTTTATCACTTCCAGAATTAATATTTTATTCATTTTCTGATTCAGCATCTAGTTAAAGATATGTGTTCATTGTCCATCAGATCAACAAAATAACCACAAATAACTTAATTCATTTATTAGACAGATTTTTTCTGTTATTTCCCCCATTAACGTTTATTATGGATACAATTAAAGTAAGGAAGAGTCTGTCTGTCTGTCTGTCATCAAGAAACACATATTAAACACATTTAAAATGTGTGTGAAAGTTTGTCAGAAAATGACTTAAAAAATCTACAGGAAGATGACATGTGACTGAATTGATGCAATGACAACTGATGTCATCATTTGAGGCTGAAAATTCCTGAGCATTGTATTTGTTATGTTACATAATTTCAGTTTTTCCAGTGTTAAATAACAAATTCACAATGAGAATATCAATAAATAAAGACTCAAATAATTAATAAATTATATAAATCAATTCTTCCAGTAGAAATTGTTCCTCTGCTGCTGAACAGGACACAGTATACAGTATAAATACAAAATGCAGGTTTTTATTGATGTGCCGGTGTTTGTTGAGCAGGTAACACGCTCCAGAGAGAATACATTGCTGCTGGCAGTGATGACTGTGCACCTTCATTAGTATTAGCACAGTGTGTCTACACGTGTGCAGACACAAACTCCATCAAGAGTCGCTACAGCTGTCAAAGCAAACTGACAGCTGATCCAGCTGTGATCAGCTGCCACTGTCATCAGAAACAGATGTCGCTTCATGTGAAATGTGCTTCACGTGCTTCAGAGGAAAGGGTGTCTCATTTCTCAAATACATATTTTCTTGTTTCCTCTCCTCTCAAATGGTTTCCTTGCATTTTTCCATGCATCCACGGTGAGAGGGTGTAAGACACAAGGAAAAAATGCAAGTGAGGGAACCGTGGGTGCAGTTTAAGAGACTTGGGATGTACCCAAAGACTGAGGCAGGCAACACAGAGACAGACACGACCGAGAAAGACAAGGCAGGAAACCACAAAGGGCCAGACAAATCTGCAAGGCGTCCTCCACTGAACCCACAAACCAGAAGATCAGCCGTCACAGGAGCCTGAAGCGCAGCAGCCTGAAGCGCAGCAGCCTGTGTCCATTTGGCGTGAATACTCCAGATTGGGCCAGCAGTGTATTATTACCGCCCTGGAAAACTGTAAGTATCAGTCACCATTGTTTTGTGGTGAACGATGGAAGGGCTGGCTGTAGCATCGGGCAAGGGATGGTAAGTCTGAGCTGGTGTATCTGCAGGATGCAATTGCTGTCCGTTTCCCCAGGACAAGTGGAGCACCAGATTGAGGGCCATGGCAGTTGCAAGACTCGGGGAGCCAAGAACGGGGTAAATGGACCCCTATGGACATTGCAGCTGCTGGCATTCGTGCTGGACTGGTGGAGAGACACTAACATTAAGGGACTTGTAGGGGTCTTTAAAATTCTTTATCTAAGGCACATTGTAGGAACCTTAGACATCAAAGTTGCCTTTTCCTTCTCATTGTTTTATGGTAACACTGCCAGGGTTTCAGTAGCTTTGAAGATTGTGTTTTTATGTATGTAGCTCCTTGGATGCGGTTCCCACCACTTCCACCATCTTTATATATTCTCCACACAGCAGACTGCTTTGGAAACATGTTCATCAAAACATATCAGCTCAGGATGAATGTGAATTAACTCCACTGTAGGGGTCAATAATAGTGTTAATTATGTTGGAAAAAAGCAGTAATAAAAGTGCTATCTTCAGACTTGATCTACATTCTAACAAAAACAACTGGTGGTAAGGAGTTGTGGCCATTTCTTTAGAGGTCACAAGGTTTGATTCACACAACAATCAATCCTTGTTTAAGTGTCCTTGAGCAAAAAAACGTAACATCAATTAGTGTGTGGTTAAGTTAGTGTGTTTCAGAGAAATCTCTCTCTAATAGTTGTATAATGTGTAGGGTGATATGTGTAATCTACTCTACATAAACACAGCTGTAGTGTGTTTTCCAAGCAGTCGTCTACATGCGTCCACTTGGTTCTGAGGAACTGAGACGTATGAGTCGGACCATATCCAAATTCTACATAGTCTATTCGGGTTTGGTATGGTCTTGCTATGGGTCTCAGGTCTGTATCTCAATATGTCAAATACCTGGATGAATCCAAAGGACCTCAGTGTATGTGGTATTCACTCCTATCACGCAACTGTGTGTTTTGAGGAGATAGGGAGAATGAAAACTGTAAAATCAAGAGAAAAATGGAAGTGTTCTTTGTCGACTTGAGGAACAAGTTAAAGGAAAAAAGTACAAAGAGGTAATACTGCTTTTGCCACAAGAAATCAATGTTATTTTCCCTTTTGTACCAACCAGACATGGTACAAGACGTCTGCCAGCGGACATCAATGAAACTGAAACTGGAATGCCACTACCAATTCATCTTAAGGAATAGAAAGCAAAATGGCTGACCTTAGGGGGGATGTCTTCCTGTAGCTGTGTCACAACCATTTGCAATGTTTGTTTGTTTTTAATTTGTTGCAGTACTGAATACCTTCTAAATTCTCTTTTTGTACCTTGTTCCATCAAGGATCCTGAAAATTTGGTATTACTGGTGAGTAATAAAATTTTATATACTGTTGAGTATGTACATACTCAAAGCCTCAGTATGTAGCAAGGAATTTATAGCATATGTCTTTAGGTCCTCACTTCTAAAACAACCAATGTGACTGTTTAAAATGTATGCTTTTGGATCTGCTTTGTCTTTTTGAAATTATATTCTTTAACCTTTTCATCAAATCAAATGGACATCAGACTGTGGTTAAATATCTTTGACCAACTTCTTTATTGGAACAACAGGAGTCTGGCTGGTTGTGCGGTAAACAGATTCATCAGTTGCTCAGTAGCTTAGAAGAGTGTATGTTGTTGTATGAAACTGCACTTACTGTTACAATGGTAACCACAGGTGTTGCCAAATCAGTGAATGAAATAATTTTGCACTGGCACATATCGACCAGTCTCTAATTTAGCCGTTAAGGGGTTTGTACAGCTGGACTTGCTTTATCCTTGACAAACCTTTCACTTAGATTGAATTGTTCAAAATTTAGCCAATTTGAGAGCTGTACTGTTTGCAGTCTGTTTTCAGTCACCACAACCATTGTGCCAACTGTACCAATGCCAGTTGATAGTGAGCTAAGAACGTATGTGCCAACTGTGTTCGGAGAGTTCCTGTCTGTTTGTAAGACATTTAAGACTTGGAAAGATCCCAAAACTTTCAAGAAACTAAAGTTCTTTGTATGTTCCTTCAGTTTCGTCCTTTTTACTCTCGTCCGTGTATGTTTACGAAGTGGAGTCTTTGGCATATTTCAAGTGCCTTAAACACATGCCTATTTAGGCTCCCTTTCATTGCTTTTCTTTCCATTAGCAAACAGCTGTTTCCCACTTCCTGTCTAGCACCAAATGACGGACAAAGTTAGCGACTAGCTGTCTAAGCTAGTGGAGCATTTAACAGCTAAAGAAACAGGTATTACCTCAGGAGTTGGTGGGGACCAAAACAGAGCTAAAAGGTGAGTGAATATTGCATTATTCATTATTACTTTGTCACTCATATGTGGATGTTCAAATAGGCAACAATTACATGTTATATCTACTTAAAGGGTGAAAATATGTTGATGTTGTGTGTCTGGCTTATTTCTGCTGTCCCCAAGCAGCCCAAAAAAACCCCAAGCAAATAAAAAAGCAGTTATTGCAGGTTTAATGGTTTAAACAAACTCTAATGCTGTTGTTTCTTTGATGAGGACATCCTCCTACATCCTATATTTTTACTGTACAAGGTTTACTTAAACTATACAATGTGTAATGCAATTTAATCAATATTTCTAAAGGACACAGCAACTGAATGTCCCCAAGTAACATTTGAGGCATATTTAATTTATTTACTATATTACCAGGCAGCAGGTAGGCTTTACTGTCCTTCAAGTCGCTGAATACCATCTGCTTCCAGCAGAACTGACCCACCTGTGGAGGGTCAAGTGATAAAAAGATTTCCAGAGCTCAACAGAGGATCACATCATCCTTAGACAGTTCTGATAAGGTTTCATGCTCAAGTGCAGCTCTTTAATGGCAGCGATGCAACACAGCATGGATCTCAGTTTACTCACCAGGTGAAAACCGAAACAGTTTTCCTCTAATTTCAGATGTTTTATGTGAGAGCAGATGAATGCAAATCACATGATATGTTCATCACCATTTGCAAGAGCGCTGTTATTTTGGTTATGAAGATGTATAATATAGTAATTCTAAAATGATTATTTACTTTTAACAGTTTTATGAGGGATTTTTCAGTTCAATGTGCAAAATTGTATTATATTAACTGTGACCGAGTACTGCATATATAAACTGATAGTCCACAGATGAATATCCAACACACTGCCAACATCAGTGCAAAATATAGACAGTATAAGCCTATTTCCCTCCCTCGTTGCAGGAAATAACTCATTATAAACATGTGTGAATCATGGGGTGTTAAAGAAGCAGTTAACCGTAAAAGGTTTTGCAGCTCATTTTAAAGTCAGTTTCAAAAGAAATGTAGATTATGAAAACAGCTTGATATTGGCTCGACTATTGTATTTTTGATGTCTTCATAACTATGCACGTCAACATCTGCGCTTCAATAAAGGAGGGAGATTTTAAAACATAATTACAATAATTACACTCTGTCCAAAGTTTTGATTGGTACTATGTGTATATACCATACAAAACTGAAAGAGAGAGAGAAAGATGGAAGTAATTTAACCAGTCTTTATAATCCAATCAAGCACCTGTGAACAAGTACCTGAAACTACACCTGGACGCTGTGCAGTAGAACTGGCCTAAATTTGCGTGAAAGTCTTGTAAGTGTAGGGCATATACAGTAACTGTCACTTCAACATTCAATTTCATCAACCTTATATTGAAATATAGTCATTATAGTAATTACAAAAAAATCATATCATCCATGTCTTAGATTCATTCACTTCAAATAAACCAGACATTATTTGTGCTGAAAATAACTCACTGTTCTCTTTCATAATATTTCGTTCGATGTCTCACTATGGGATGCACGCCTCGCTGCAGCCCTCAGAAGCATTTATCTCATTACGCCAATCCTGATTGGCTGGTGAACGTGTCCGTCCGCCACAGGTAGTCCCACCTACCTTAAATAGCTCATGCGGACGGCACCACCCTCATTCAAACACCTCTTCTCACTCGGAGCATATCTCGCGTCCAGAGCTAGCTAGCTTAACTGTCCATAGACGGATCTTATTTAGCTTCTGTCGCTGGGCGCTACTAGCTTAGGACATTTTTTCTGCTTCGTCGGTCACACCAGATCGAACTCAGTGCTTTCCTGCCCTCCACGGCTTGGTCAGCACTGCTCTCGACGCCCCACCACGGCTACTCGAGCACCGGGCATTAGCACACCAGCTAATTCTCGGCTTCTTCACGGTTAGCACACCAGCTAACTGCCTCGGCTCCCTGCCTGCACACCAGCTCGCACGGAATGGAGGCTAAAACCCCTCACACCAGAGGGCACGGAGACTCCGGAGCCAGACTCTGTCACTGCGGGAATAAGATATCGAGCATGGATCCACACCAGGTCTGCTCGTGCTGTCTTGGGCTGGAACACGCCCGGGCGGCTATCGAGGTCCCCGGCTCGTGTCAACACTGTGCGGTGTTCACCATCAAGAGTCTCCGCAGACGACTAGCCCGCCAGGCTAGCCTGTCTGGACATGACCCCTATCTCTCTTCCGACGGCGCCGCCGTCGAGGGCGGAGAGGAGGTGGGGGTCGCTGCGGTGGCGACACCGGAGGCTAGCGCCAGCTGGGGCTCCCAGCTCGAGCTAGCCGCGGTTCCCCCGCTGGAGGAAGACGTCCTGGATTTGGACTATGGGGAAGATGATGATGGCGCCTTGGATCTCCTCATATCAGAGGATGAAGAAGAGGATGACATCTTCATCACACCGGCTCGGGCTGCAAAGCCCGCGGCTTCCGTCGACTCTCGGGATGGAGACGAGAGTAGCACACCAGCTTCTCCCTCCCCCAGCTCGGACATGCTCGACGTGTGCAAACGCGCAGCTGCCCGGCTGGGCATCCCCTGGCCCGCTGTCGTAGCTGAGACCACCAGATCACGCTACGAGGGGAAGAAATTGCCCTTGGCCAAGAGCGCGACGAAGCAACTTCTCCCCGTCTTCCCGGAGCTGCTGGAGGAGGTGGCGCGCTCATGGAGAGACCGCCCCTACAGCAGCCGGAGCCCGGTTCCCGGGGCCTCGTCCCTCGACTGTGAGGCGATGGAGAGCCTGGGTCTGCTCCGCATGCCTCCGATGGAGCCACTTGTTGCAGCTCACCTTCACCCCCAGCTGTCAGCGGTGTCCTCCCGGAGCCCCAGCCTGCCGTCCAAGTCCGACCGTTTTCAGTCAGCCCTGACTGAGAAAGCGTACAAGGCGGTGGCGCTCTCGGCCAGAGCGCTCAATGTCCTCTCGCTGCTCACGGCTTACCAGGCTGAGTTGTGCGAGGATGTTGTGCAAACTCAGGACTCAGCTGCGTGGGAGGAGATACCGGTCATCACCGACCTGTGTCTCCGTGTCCAACGCTGCGCGGTCCAGGCCACGGGTAGAGCGATGGGGACCATGGTTCTGCAGGAGCGAGCGCGGTGGCTCAACCTCGCCAGCCTGTCAGACAGAGAGAAGGACGACGTCCTGGACATGCCCATTGTCCCGGAGGGGATTTTTGGTTCCGCCCTAGCATCGATGCAACAACGGTGTGAAGCCAAAAAGAAGGAAGACGAAGCTCTCAAGCTCTGCCTCCCTCGCAAGCCCCCAGCTCCCTCTCCACCTGCGCAGCGTAAATCATTCGCGCAGGCTGCTTCCCGGGTTTCGCAGTTCAAAATACCGAAACATCCGAAGCCTCAGCCCGCCCCGCCGCCCGTGCCCGGTCGGCCCGGCTGGTTCAAGAAGCCCTCGGCCCCAGCTACAGCTCCGCCGGCACAGCCCGCGCAAGCTACCAGCCACCAGGCCAGGAAGAAAAAGAGAGCGGCCTGACCGCCCCTCTCGTCACCAGTGATGCAGCTGGAAGTTCACTGTTCTCCAGCTCCACCTGTTTGGCTTCCGAGCGTGCACTCCGGGGCCCCCCACGCCCCCATCTCCCAGCTGCCACGGACCGTGCCAGAGCAGACCGGGAGAGACGGACATCTGACGGCAGAGGGTTCAGCGGTTGCCCCTCTCCCATGTCCACAAGCACGCACACACACACAAGTTTTCATAAAGAAAATAAAATGTGTCCCGCTGTCGCATCCGGGCCGAGTGCCGAGGGCGCAGCTAATAAAAGCCAAAACTATAAAAATAAACAGCGCGGTGGCGGCACCTGCTGTCCCACCCCCGGGGAAAGCTGCGGCTTTTCCCGGGGTGAGGGCAGTGAGGTCCCCGTCACTGCGTTGTCCTCCCGGGCCAAAGTGCACAGCACCGCCCAGAGGCCATGTCAGTTTTCCACCACGAGAGGGCGCCACCGCACCGCGGTTGGGACCTCTCATGGTGGAAGAGCTGCAGCGCGTCTCACCTCTCTGCCGCAGGTGGCAGAGGTGGGCTGCGCTCGCAGCTTCGCCCTGGGTGTTGAAGACGATTTTGAGGGGTTACAGGCTGCAGTTTGCCGCTGTTCCCCCTCGATTCGCCGGCATAATACACCCCCAGGCTCAGGGAGAGTCAGCTCGTGTTTTGCAAGAGGAAATCCTCTCACTGTTAAACAAAGGAGCAATCTGTGTCGTTCCTCCCGCACAGTGTCAGAGCGGTTTTTACTCCAGGTACTTTCTGGTCCCAAAACGGGGGGGGAGTGGTATTCGCCCTATCCTGGATCTACGTGCTCTGAACAAATTTCTCAGGAAATACAAGTTCAGGATGCTCACACACGCATCCCTGCTGCGCCTGGTGCGACAGAACGATTGGTTCACTTCTGTCGATCTGAAAGACGCGTATTTCCACATTCCAATATATCCTCCCCACAGAAAGTATCTGAGGTTCGCTTTCCAGGGGACGTGCTACGAGTACCGCGTGCTCCCATTCGGTCTGTCTTTAAGCCCGAGGGTGTTCGTCCGGTGCACGGAAGCGGCGATAGCCCCACTGAGACAGCAGGGCATTCGCTTGGCCACATATCTGGACGATTGGCTGCTTTTGGCACAATCGAGGCAGGAGGCCATGGCGCATACGCGTATTCTCACACGGCACCTATTAGACCTGGGTTTTGTGATAAACGCGGAAAAGAGCATGCTGTGCCCGACACAGGACATAATCTTTCTGGGATTATCCCTGGACTCGGTGATTTTCACGGCGCGCCTCTCGGCGGAGCGAGTGAGAGCTTTCAGAGCATGTCTCGCGCTTTTCCATCCAGGCAAATCTGTTCAATTCAGATTGTGTCTTCGATTACTCGGACTGATGGCGTCAGCCATTCTCGTGGTTCGTCTCGGTCGCCTCCACATGCGGGAATTCCAGTTCTGGGTGGCCTCATGCGGGCTGGATCCCGTGCGTCATGGCGCACGGAGAGTGTTGGTTACGCCGGGGTGCGTCAGGGCACTGCGCCACTGGCGAGCCCCGTCGTTTCTGACCCGCGGGGTGCCCATGGGCTCTGTCCTGTCCAGGAAGGTGGTCACTACGGACGCCAGCCTGACAGGGTGGGGCGGAATTCACGAGGGCCGGTCAGTGAGGGGCCGCTGGAGTGTGGACCTCCAGCGGTCTCACATAAATTTTCTGGAACTTTCAGCGGTGTTCCTCTCCCTGAAACACTTCCTTCCGTGTCTCATGGGCCATCATGTCCTGGTGAGGACGGACAATACGACGACGGTAGCGTACATCAACCGCCAAGGGGGGTTGCGCTCTCGTCAGTTGCACATGCTGGCACGCAGACTGATCCTGTGGAGCTGCGGTCGTCTCCTCTCCCTGAGGGCGACGCACGTCCCGGGAGCTCTGAACACGGGCGCGGACCTGTTGTCCAGGGGCGCGCCGGTATACGGGGAGTGGACTCTGCACCCAGAGATTGTGGAACAGATATGGGCCCGTTATGGTCGGGCCGCGGTGGATCTGTTCGCGTCAAGAGGAAACGCGCAGTGCGCGCTGTTTTACTCTCTGCGCAACCTGGATGCTCCCCTCGGCATAGACGCACTAGCGCACGTCTGGCCGCACGAGCTTCTTTACGCGTTCCCTCCCCTGGCCCTGATACCCCCCACTCTGTCCAGAGTGAGGGACCACGGCCACGCGCTGATTCTGATAGCTCCGCATTGGCCTGCAATGCATTGGCTGGCGGAGATATATCGGTTGCTGTGCGCGCAACCTTGGCAGCTCCCGCTGCGCAGGGACCTGTTATCACAGGGGGGGGGGACGGTTTTCCACCCGCACCCAGAACGCCTGGCGCTGTGGGTTTGGCCCCTGAGTGGTTCAATTTGTCAGCTGTGGGACTCCCACAGCGTGTGATTTCCACTATACAAAGTGCTCGAGCCTCTTCCACTAGGTCTCTGTATGACTGTAAGTGGAGAGTGTTTGAGGACTGGTGTCACAGAAATGGCCACGTTCCTTTTCAGTGTCCAGTAGGTGTGATATTGTCATTCTTACAGGACCTGATTGACAAACGAAAAGCCTTCTCCACAGTTAAAGTGTACTTGGCAGCTATAGCCGCCTGTCACGTGGGGTTTGGGAAACAAACAGCGAGCCAGCACCCGCTGGTTTGCCGTTTTATGAAGGGAGCGCGCAGGCTTCTCCCCGTGTCCAGACCGCTGGTGCCACCATGGGATCTGGCTGTGGTTCTGGAGGGGCTCAAGGGTCCTCCTTTTGAGCCGCTGGGGGGAGCAGGCTTGAAACACCTGTCTCTCAAGACAGTGTTGTTACTGGCTCTGGCTTCGGCTAAACGGGTTAGTGACATCCATGCGCTTTCGGTGCATCCATCATGCACTCAGCTTTACCCGGGGGATGTGAGGATGATTTTGAAGCCCAACCCGGCCTTTGTGCCTAAGGTAGTGGGCTCATGTTCTCCTATTGACCTTGTGGCCTTTGCTGCCTCGCCTGGAGAGCAGCGGTCACATGCGTTATGTCCAGTCCGTGCGGTGCGCACTTACATGGACAGGACTAAGGGTTTCAGGAGGAGCGATCAGCTGTTTGTCTCCTGGGCTAATCCTCATAAGGGGAAACCTGTCACAAAGCAGCGCCTGTCCCACTGGGTCGTGGAGGCGATTGCTTTGGCTTATACGAGTCAGGGTTTGCAGACACCTGCGGGTCTGCGGGCGCACTCGACTCGGGGCTTGGCCGCATCCTGGGCCTTATTCAGGGGAGTTTCTGTTCAGGACATCTGTGCTGCAGCGAGTTGGTCCTCGCCTCTCACTTTTGTCCGTTTTTATATGCTGGACGTCTCCGCTCCGTGCGTGGCACGCGCGGTTTTGCTGTCCTGATTGGAACAGAGTACCTTTTCCCTGTGGGTTGGTGGACGCTCGATAAGCTTGTCTGGCAATACGGGAGCAACCATATCCCATAGTGAGACATCGAACGAAATATTATGAAAGAGAACTTTAGGTTATTTACATAACCCCGGTTCTCTGAGTAATATGAGTGAGATGTCTCACCAGACTACCCTTCTTGCTTGGGCGAGTGAGAAGAGGTGCTTATCTTGAATGAGGGTGGTGCCGTCCGCATGAGCTATTTAAGGTAGGTGGGACTACCTGTGGCGGACGGACACGTTCACCAGCCAATCAGGATTGGCGTAATGAGATAAATGCTTCTGAGGGCTGCAGCGAGGCGTGCATCCCATAGTGAGACATCTCACTCATATTACTCAGAGAACCGGGGTTATGTAAATAACCTAAAGTTCTCTGTGTTGCTGGAATGTAATGCAATTTAGACTACTGTGCCCTATTGTGAAGCTCAGTGTATCAGTGTACTGATACACAGTGTGTGCTGTATCTCATGTTTATCAGGAAAAATATTACTTACAAGATAAAATCACATTATTTACACATTTAGAAGATATGTCTACAAAAGACTAAGAGTAATAATTTACATTAGGTAGAAAATACCCCTTATCTACTGTAACTATTTATTTTTAGATTAAGACTTTAAAGATTATAAGGAAGCAAAATCCTTTTTCGCGAGATTTAAATCAGTGAACACAATCAGTACAGTGCGGCACAATCCTGTAACAGAGTGTGCTGTTTATCAGCTAACAGTGTACATTACGTGTACTGTAAATTTCTCTGTGGCATCAGATCCTAAAAAAAGCTTAAAGCAAACTTGGTGTCATCCTCCTCAAGATCTATAACCCCAGCGCTTCCCTGTTGCTCTTGCGAGAGAATGGCTCATTCATGTTTCAGCCGCCTACTTCTGATTGGCCGACCAAATCTGGCATCTTTTCTCGACTCACATAACCAGCATGTTATGTGATCCCAGTGTTATGTGAGCTGGAGAGCTGTGAGCAAGTGTAATAAAGTCACTGACAACTGCTGAAAATGTCACTGGATTTGTTGCTTGGCTCTTGTTTGGTATTTAGGAGTCTGAAAAGTCACCAAATCTGGTGAAGAAGGTGGCAACACTGAGCAAGCAGTAGATTTAGGAAATCTGAGCACTGCTGGGTAGATACAGTTATGTTGGTTTATGCTCCTGTGTGTGTAATACTTCTAGTACTTCTTGCATTGCCAGACACAGTATATACTTGTGTGAATCATTCTATTACTGTTGGGGTGAATAGATGATATTTTGATAGGGAAAGAGGTCAAATTACATTGCATTACATTTACAATTTCATTTAAAATGCATTTTTTGATATTGTTTTATGATTTTGTATATCCACTTCATTGTCATCATGTACATGCAACAATTTCTCCTGAAAATACATTATTTAAATTGTTATTTTGCATTTGCTGAATATGTTTTGGAGGAACTGTTGCTGCCTTGATCACAATTTGATGGACATGTCAACAAAATCTTTATACTGAAAGTTTATGGACAGTACTTACTGTCAAAATTTAATTTATTTCCCCTTTAGAAATCCATTTGTGGCACCTAAAGCATTATCAAAAGGTATTCATGCTTATATTCAGGAAACATAAAGCAGGAATAACAAATCAAAACAGCCGTGTGCAGAAAATGTATTGAATGAGAAATACAATATGTTTTCAGTCTATGCTCATAATAAAGGAACATGTCACAAGTGCAACAGTATGACTCTTTTATTATGTTTTTTCAGTCTTTGGACAACAATGGAGTTCTGTGGCACTGAATCACAATCTATGTGAGGCTGCTACTTGAGTGCATCAAATCTGTAAGTGTATGAGCAACATAACTCAGGAACCTCCTTCTTTATTATGGTGACCTAAAGGCCCCCAGTCCACCTGATGGTAGCAAATGTATGATTGGTCTTATGGAACGTTACACTACACAACACAATTGTTGCTGGTGAATGCAACTACCTGGAGCGATTTCTAGGCCTTTTCTGCACTCGGCTGAGTGCTCTCTTGTTTGCTTCTTTTATCCCTGCGGTGCTGACAGGCTTATCATTAAAATGATTTTTTTCCCATTGCTAAAAGGCAACTGTTTTTGTATTTATAACAGTCAATACACTGCAGGGTTTGACAAACTACAGTGCTTACTGCAGACCGGATCAAAAAGAATTGAAAAGCGAGGATTCCTAATTACTGCCTTTAGAGTGGAGAACACAAATTCTGTTTTTGTTTTGTTTCTTTCCTACCCCAGGTTATAAGTTTTGATTTATTAATTTCCCTTAATATATTCTTCTTTTGCATTCATTTAAACTATTTCTCTTTCTTACATTTCCAGAAACACATTTTCATAAACATGCCATCGTAAACAGTCCATGATTGTTCACACCGTATTTGTTTGTCCTTTGTTTGCATCATTTTTCCCATTAATGCACAGATGGATGCATTAAAATTAAATTAGCATGCCCTCAGATAGTCACAAGCTAAAACAACAGCTCCCATATTCTCCTGCAGCCTATTATTGCAGGCTTTCAGGCAGCGTGTTGTGGGCTGATACTGTAAAATTGTTTTTCTAAGGGAAATGCTTTTGAATTTAGAAACATTTATGTAATCCTTGTTTCATTTGCATATGACCAAGTGTAGCTTGCAAGCGTGAGAGTGAAATCACTCTACGAAATGATTGTGTGCTTCCCTCGGGGGGATTCAGAGCTCGACTTCAACCCCGCCCCAGCCGTTGAGCGATAGAAATAGATTGATGTCTTTGAAATGCCCTCCAGAGTGCCTTTCTACATCCTATGTAAAGATAGGATGACAGGTTTAAAACATGTGACTTGAAATGCGGGGTTTTTACTGATAGTCCCCAAGCCTATGTTGTCATCAAACTATTCATTTGGGTAAAAATGTGAAAAGTTGTTTGAATATTTTCTGCTCCGCTCGCTCGGATGAAAGAACGAAAAAGGATGGATCTCACAGCATATCATTAGTCTATGAATGAGTGTACATGTTTTTGCTAATGACAGTGAAAGCAAAGCCGGGGGCTTATCTCGCTGTCACCCAGGATCTGCTGACTCTGCCTTTTGTCTGTGAATGTGTGTATGTGTGTGTGTGTGTTTTTTTCCCCCTTCAGGTATGGAGTGTTAGAGAGACGTTTGCAGTTCTTGATCCTGGCAGAAAATTAACAATAAGCGGCTCAGGGAAACGTGTGATTGTTCACCTTGTACTGTCAGCACATGCAGTATTTAACTTTAACAGGTGAGAAATCTGTCATTAAGATTAGGCAGGTCTTTCATTGCCAATAGTTTTACAAATGCTGTGGTAGACCTTGTAAAGACTGTTCTAAGCTTTAAATACCTCATAAAAAATGTACCTATGATTCTTCAAGAGTTTCCAGTGTGCCTCTTAACATCTGATATAAATATCAACTAAGTGGCCAGAATGTATGAATATTGTTATAATCATTTAATCATACAGCACCAATCCAGACACATTGGATGCTAACAATCATCCAAAGTCTAGGTCAATAAAAAGGATGCTTCGCAGACTAATTAAACCAGGTTTTGAGTTTGAAGTATGTAAAATATTAAACTTTATGAAAATATTGCTTTTGATTTACTGTACTGGAAGCTGTTTCAGTTGTGTGGATATTCTGACTCTAACTCAGCTCAGTGTCAGACATTATAGTCTCACCTGAACAATCTTTGGCCCCGTTTTTTGTACCTTTTCTGCACACAGTAGTTTGTAGCAGACTGCGACATACAGTACACATTGTAACACACATCTCCACTTGTAATTCTACAACTGTCTCCTGAGTATATATATATATATATATATATATATATATATATATATATATATATATATATATATATATATATATGGAGCCCAGTGCATATCTGTTTGTCCCATAGGAGGGATTTTTCATCTGTTGATTTAAAAAAAAAATTCTCTCACTTTCTTTTTCCTGATAAAGGCTGTGTGCCCACCACACAAAAATGTGATCGCTTATTGTTGTTTCAAATGATGTTGTTCTCTTCACTGTGCTGAATGGTGTATGATCAGAGTTTGACACTAGAAGGCTGTTTTTACATTGATCTGCTGAGGAGGAAAGTGCTCACTTTAAATCAGAGTTTAAGTGATGGGACTACAAGCATGATTAGTGAACTCCAAACTTTTTGGGGGGCAAATCAAAGTTCAGTTTGCATCTTATACAAGTGTGATGTGGAACCCTAACCCTAAACCTTACCAGAGCACATACACTGAAAATAGACCTCGCAGTGAAGTAGGAGACATCTTGTGTCCAGCAGTTACATTTTTAAAATGATCAATATTTGTTCGTTTATTCATAGATTCTTACTGTCAGAGAAGGAGTAGATGTCATTTTAAGAATTTCATGAGGAAATTGAACTTTTTTGTGTGAAAAAACCATATCAGACACAAACTATTATTCCAAGCAATGCATTTCTATATGCCTTAAAACCTATCTGGAGTGTATTTGTTAATATATTTATATTGTTATGGTCGAGGGTGTTACACACAGTACATATTATTTAGCCCCCTTGGAAATATTTGTTATTTTGGAATATAACTTGACTTAAGTAAACTTGACTCCATTTTTATTTGCAGTTCCTTGTAGAACACAATTAAAACATGCACACATAGCAAGGCATATTAAAAGTTTATATAGGATATAGGACGTTAGGTCATGCAAAACATAACATCACTTTGAAGAACTAATAGATTTGTGTTTTAATAATTTGCCTGAGAGGATGCATGTATGTGAAAAAAAATGGGTCAAGGGGTGTACTGCATATGCGCTGAAGAGGAGGTGTTTCAATTACGAATAAAACATTTTGCAGGCAACAAGGGAATAAACAATATAAAACATATGTTCTTGACGCTGATCCCAAACTCGAGGCAATTTATCAGTGTGTCATAGTTGTCCGCAACGTTTCAATTAGATTTCTGCAGAACATCAGCTCAAGAAGATAACAACTGAGCAGTCAACAGCAGTGTCAGCCGTGAGGAGATGACTCAGAGGGCCCTTAAGCACGACTTCAATCTTGCGGAAACACATTGTTTCGAGCATGAGGTCAAATTGTTCAGAGCAAAGTTTGAACCAACACTGAGCTGGAGATAAGTGGGGGTAACTTTGTAGACATTACAGATAAATATGATATCAGTGCAACCTTGGATCATTTCTTATGGTTTTACTTAGGCATTTATGTTCATGTTTACACTGAGTGGCAGTGCGACAAATTGTCTAATAATTATTTGCCTCATTCTCAGCTCATAGGTGAAATACCTGAAATGGCAGAATATTGTAGAAGAATGTCAAAATGCACTGTATGGTAATTATCTTCAGGTTAGTTTTTTTTTATTTTTATAAGGCCAAAATCATTAAATGAAAATAGTTGAAATAATTCTTCTAAAAAAACACCATTCAATTTCTGCTGGCTGTATACACCCAGAGGAGACAGGGTCAACATTTTTATGTTGACCCTGTCACATTCTATGTTGACCCTGTCACATTCTATGTTTCAAAAAAGGTGAAGATGTAAAAATCCATAGTCATTTTCATGAACTATTGCTAATCCAATCAGGTAAAGGGGAACAAGTCAAGTAGAAATAAAAACGCTGCAGCTTCATCATATCTCAATCTGTCTTTAAATTCAGTTATTAAGCAATATTATTCATGTTTCTCATATCATAATGTGTTAAAAACAACCTCCCTCAGCTTAATATTTTAGCATCTGCCTTCTATGCAGGAAGTTCAACCAACCACATGCCAGCTTTCTCTCCACAGCTATTTTTATATGTCATTGCTTTTATAAGCACAACATAACAGGTATTTCCAATCTGCAACTATGACCACTGATAAACACCTATTAGATGCCCACTCTTTTGGCGGTGAACATGTAACAGAACACAGCAATGCTACTGCAGATTCATTTACCACAGCATACTGAGGAAGGCAGAAGCCAAAGTGTTTAGATGTGATAATTATTTTTCTCCACATGAAAATAACTAATTTCCTTGAACCGAACTTAAACGCAATCTGTTGATTTTTGGAAATGATATTTTTGGAGTAGTTAGGGCAGAACACACAAGTTTTGTTTGTGATTTTCTGGCAAATCATAGTTTGCATGAGCAGATTGTCAAGAGATAAATCACTGTTACAAATGAAACATTTTCAGAAGTGAAAGATGCAGACAGAGTTTACTTTGTTGGCATAGATGCAGATTCTAACTTGGAGGGGTTTTGTATAAACTCAAATTAAACAACATTGCTTGATTATCGTTGCTCAACATGTGACATTACATAAGGACTTTCAGACAGTAAAATAGTCGCCTATGGCAAGGATTGTTTTATGTCTGATGCTGGGACCAGAAGCCTTGGTGACAAAGGGGGTTGAAGCACTGACCATGAACTACAACATTTCTTTTCTGTTGCTGTAAAAGCTAAAAACAATTAAAAATAATAATAAAATCAATTGTTAAACTTGCAATTTGTAGATTTTCTGTTAACACCATTACAATAAAACTATTACTTTTGGCTGAATAAATAGTTTTACAATCTCTTTCTTGTATCTAAAATAATAGAGCAACATAAGCATTCATTTGCAGCAGAATACACTGAAATATGTTTTATTGTATATTATTGTACATATAGTATTGTACACTATATTGTACATTCAGTAATATACACTACTATACAATTTAAAGATGCTAGTTATAGTGTTTGACTTTCAGCTGAATTAAAACAGCTAATAACTTCAACTTAGTTGTTCTCTAACATTGGTTTTCAGTCGGTCTGTTTAAGAGTGATAGCAACTTCTAATCCTACGTGTTAAGTTTTAATAATGAGGCTTCCTTTTGGATGGTGGCTTTAAGTTTCATTATATTACCACTATGTTACAACAGACTGGGCTCACACTTGTTGGAAACCAATTCACCTGACTATAATAATAATGTGTTTAATTTCTATTGCAATTTTCCTTCACATGCAAATAAAATATGATTCCTGTGAAGTCTTATTAAGTTGATTTTCATTACAAATTAAGTTTTATAACTAAGTTTGGGAACAAAGACCCCGCCTAATACCTCTCTTATTTCAGCACAAGTAGTACTTAAGTCACACCTTATTCGTCTCAGTTTTCATATCCCTCCCTCCCAAACCCTTTCTAACATTCTCTCTCTTTTGTTTGACTTCAGGAACTATGGGGGCTCCATCCCGGATAGGACTAAGAGACGGCTCCCCCCACCCATGCTGGCTCCCCCTCTATACCAACCATGAGATCCAACTGGGTCACCTCATTCCCTTATCCCTTACCCTACACTCCCATCTCCTCATCCCTAACCCTTCAACCCTCATCCCTCCATCCCCTCATCCCTCATCCCTCCAC
Source organism: Scomber scombrus (assembly GCF_963691925.1). NCBI lineage: Eukaryota > Metazoa > Chordata > Actinopteri > Scombriformes > Scombridae > Scomber > Scomber scombrus. The sequence continues at coordinate 18,403,174 of NC_084984.1, forward strand.
CCATAACCCTTACACTTTTGTTGCAATAAATCTTTAAACTCATATCTAAGTTGGTGTGGTATTTTTCTTCTTCTTCCTTTTTAGTTAAAATACAGTAAAACAGTATTGACTTATACTCTCTCAGTGTGGTCAGATTCAGATAGCTGATTATGATGATGGCTGTCTCATACTCGGGGTTTAGCCTAATGGAGACCTCAAAAAACTGTAATGTTCTCTGATGTTCTAATCTCCTGAAAGCTTCACACAGTAATTACAGTATGTTGAGAAAAGAGGGCTAAAATATGCCGAGATTTCAGTTTGTGCAACTTTCTTACATACATTATAAACTAGGGATGTCCCAGTCAAGCCTTTTTGGCTCTGATCCCATTTTGAGTCCTTTAATATTTAATATATTGGGTTTCTGCTGATGCTGAGTCTGTAGCTGTGGACTACTTAATCTGACACACCTTATTTTTTTTACATGGTACATGATCCAAATACTGAATGTCCTGGTTCAAAATTGTTAAATGCGAATGAAAGCTTGATGTGAATGAAAGCTAATTTGAGGAGAATGTGACTCCTGAAATTGATGTGATACAATTTGCTAGAAAGAAGTACAGAAGTAATTATTATTATTAGTAGGAGTACTTCAGTTGACTACACCAGTAATTAACATTTTCTTTACACTTGTAAATGTGTGTGCCAAAAGAATTGTGCATGCCAATCCTAACATGCACAGTTCAGGAGGCAAAAAAAACACCCTTTCTGGAAAGGTCACAAGTCCACCGCAGCCCACTATTCATTAAAATACATGAATAAATAAATAAAAACATAAAATGTACATTTTCCTCTTCTCGCCGTGGGGTATTTTATAGAAGCAACAGTCTGCTCAACAAGGCGCTTTGCAGGTATTATCACCGCCTTTGAACTTCAGTAAAATCAAAGCAAAAACAGCCTCTCTTTATGCTTATTGCATTAATCTAACCTGGCAGGTGAGTCTACCTAATTACCATTTTAAACAAATAAAAACAAAACAAAACAAGTAGTTTGCCTACAGTAGTTTAAAAAATAAATGATTTTTCTCCACATCCACACACACCTGAAATCAGGCGAGCGTGTCAGCTCAATGAGGACGGGGTTGTGTGCTAAACTAGGTCAGTACATTTTGTGGGGCAGTGGCTCACTTTTTTTTTTTTTTTTTTGTATTTTTTTAAAGGACACCTTTATAGTCACTGTATTGCCCCCATGCCTCTTTCTGATGCAAAAACATGGATGTATAACACTTATTTGATGATACATATAATGATAGTCTAAATAAATTATGTTAAATATGCAGCTCCTGTGCATGAATTCTTAACCAGTTCCAACTTCCACTAAAACTATAGAGACCAACATAAACTACTGAAAATAAAGTATATAAGAACTGGATGTTAGATAGCAAAGACATTTCAACATTTAAAGGTAAGTATTAAATAGATATGTAAATGATTGTTGTCTTCATTTTCTGTTAGTGTTGTTCTACAGTGTTAGTACTATATGGTATCTGTGCTGTAACATGAAAGTAGAGCAATACAAAGAGGGATAGTAACAATATATTAATGGCTGATATTCTATGAGGTGTGCATTGGTGTGTTATGTGTATTGGTTTGGAGTAGTTTAGAAATGGTATAACTCACTTGTGTGTTGATTTATTGTCAGTTATGTATATATTTTGTCTTTCTGTTTGTATTTTGTGAGTCAATAAATATATACAAGAGACAGAGAGGATGGAAAGATCATAAAGCTCTATATCAGAAAAAAAGCAGTAGAAATAAAGTGTCAACAATTTCTTACATCTGAAGATTGCACCTGCAACAATTTTCTAGATAAACATACTATATAATGCAGCAGGTAGCTAGAGGCAAAGTTCACACATCAGCACAGTTGGAAGCACCTGGACTCAGAGTTCCCCTGCTATAAATTCCAGCCCTTATTTTGAGGGAAGCTCCTCTTTCCCTCCCGGTGACGGAAATTAACTTTCTGACACACTTGCCAAGAGGACAGGTAGATGGAAAATAATAACTTGCCCTTTTGTCTTTGGTATACGAGCCACACACAAAACTCATTACCACAGCCTCAGCATCACACTGTAGCCAGCCTCTTGAAACTCCATTTTCAAACCTCCATTTCTCTCACAAAACGTTCTTTCTTTATGTTTTTCCTCCTCTTTTTCATTGGTGGGTCTTTGTTTTAAAGGTTGGTTTACTCCCTGTAAATGTCGCCACATAATCAGGGTTAATCAGGGTACCCAAATCCTACCAAACTGACACCAGATCAGCATGTATGCACACGCCAACACACACACACGATCTACGCCACCCTAACCCTAACTCTAAACCCACCTCTCGAGCCTCTCCTGAACAAGTAGTGCTGAGTGTCACGAAAACAATTGAAAATTAAATTTCGTGACTCTTTCACAAACTGCTGTGAGACTGTTTTGGGTCCAGCCAAAAAGAAGAACAAGTGCACAGTGAGAGTTTATGTGCATGTGCTTTGTTTAGATGAAAGTATCTGCATGTGTGTCAGCTCAAATATGTGTGTGTATGTGTATCTATCTTTCTCTTTGTGAGTGCTCCTATTCTGTGTTTTTTCTCGTATAGATATGAGTCCTGTATGCCAAGAAGCACTCGCCTTTGTTTTGGCTCTAAAAAGCTGGTGGCACCCTCTGAAGCGCAGGTTAGCAAGCCTAATGTTTATACAGGAGTAACATCCAAGAGAACAAAGGACTCCTGGGGGCTGCCGCCTGCTTCCTAGCCAATCAGAGGTGACAGCCAGCAGCCAACTCATAATGCACATTATTGCTCACAAAAGTAAGCACTATTTTTTTTTTTTTGCTGGGAGAATTGTGCTTTTTATTATATGTGTGCAGTTCCTGTGTGTATGCACATACAGACGGGGTACAACTAAATGAAAATAGCAGTGTTTATGACATTAAACATTTACAACAGAAAAGGGATAACACATTAGGGGTTTTTTTTCATTAGGGACATTAAAACTATGGTGAGTTAAGAGAAAGTAATTTGTCTAAACTGAAAAAGTGCATGTTATGAAAAGAAGTTTTGTGGGGTCAACCATGACAAACAGAGGGAAGGTGAGGCTCAATAAATCAATTATTGATGTGAACAGTTAGGCCAACTTTGCACACAAAACAAAACACCACCACCAAGAAGAAAAAAAACTGCTGCAGAAATAGACATGATAGCTGCACACAATTCAGATGATACAATATGATATTGATTTTTGTGAATAAGAAGTCACCAATTTAGCTGCCGCCATTTGCACTGGCTGGTGATTAATGTGTGTTATGCTAGCAGCAGTTAAAGAAATCTTGAGCTGCTAGCTTCGGGCAATGATGAGGTGCAGGCTGCAGAAGTCTGATAACCTCACTTCTTTCTAACGCCATACCACCAGATTATTTTCATTTTCAGACTTGTAATCTTGTGCCCTTATCAACATCAATTTGACATTACTTGAGATAATTTATCAGATTTCAAGAAGCTCCCTCTAGAGTCACAAAAAGCTTTATACTATTTTTATTCCACACTTGCCAAAACCTGTCAACAGACTTTAATTTAAAGGTGTTCCCCTTTAAAAAAAACTAAATAAAAGTAAAAATACTCACTGCCCCAGACTGAACTGGTGTTAATGTGTCACTAGGTACACATAATTTAACGGTAAAAGTTAATAAAGCTGTATTATTTTTTATTGAATTATGGAAAGTGTAATTTCCATATCCATCCAGCTTCATTTCTTCTAATAAAATGTTTCCTGTACACCAGAGATCAGCAACTTTTTGGATGTGCGGTGTCACACAGAAATCATAGAGCCAAGTGCCAGATCAATTTCATAATAAGCATTTATCTATTTATTCATTCACTGCTGCTGCTTGTCTCCCTGTCTAGATTCCACATGTCCTAAAGAGCTGCACTCTACACACTAAGACTTTGTTATTTGTGGAAATGTAGAAAATAAATCATTACTAGGGCACAAAAGAAAATGAATTTAATTTTGTCAATTTAGTGCACCCCTTCAGTGCTTTTCTTTGCTGAGCTGTATGATCTCTTGTCGTATTTAGAGACTTTCAGTTGGACACTTGCCTATGATTGGTCTGTAGTCATTTGATTGCACATGGGACTGAAAATCAACTTCATATGTGAGAAAATCTGTTCACTCATATGGATGGATTCAATGCTGCAATCAATGGGAGGGCCAAAAACATTACATCCATTATTCAATACACTACACAACAATTGACAAATCGAATGGAAAACACAGCCTATGTTATTATGTTGTCAGAGAGAGAAAGAAATACAATTAAACATCTATCTGCAAGTTGTTTTCTTTTAATAATTATGTTTTATTTACTTTAAAATGGTAGGCTAAAGCTGGACAGATACCATCTTTAGCAAGCTGTTATTTATCTGTCCATCATTTATGTTAACTCATTTTGAACATTCAACAACAACAATACAAATCTTGTTTCATCTGTCGCTCAGAACTATGACCTATAGCTGTGCTATATTCTATACATACATGTAAACAATTCCATTAGCCTAGTCTACAAATGAGATAGAGATTAAAAGGGAAGTAATTGCTCTCTCTCAACACCCCCTTCCCCCCGACCCTCCCACACCAATTTAAAAAACTCATCTGTTCTACAGAAATCACATAAATGGTGAACCAGCAATTTTTTTCCTAAAGGTGACAAGTTTGTATCCCTGTTTAGAGAGTCAAACTCTCTGGCAAGCTGTCCTAACTGATGGCAGCTGAATTTAAATGTCCACAATGAGGATGCATTGAGTTCTTTCTGCTGCATTTAAAACTCGTCAATCCCCGTCCACTGGAATGGATGCTTCTGCCATTGTGAGTTGAAAAAAAGCAAAAAAGAAAGCTAGCTTGCCATCCTAGGTTTTAACTACTGCTGAAAGGGGAGGGGGTAGGTGGGATATAATAGATGGTAGACTACCAATTGTCTGCCCTCTCTTGCTGTCAAAATAATGCTGTATTTTGAGACTAATTCACTATTTCAGTCGGCTATATCTTATAAATGCAGCACCACATATCATATATTGAATTGCTCTGCATGCCTGTGTTAATGGCTTCTCGTGCAACCATGGTCACACATGCCATAGGTTGCCAATCTCTGCTGTACACATTCAAAAGCTGGAGTTTTTCAGGAGCTATGTAGAAAACCACATTTTCTCCCCTAATTAGAGACATAAATCTCACAGGATGTCCGTCAGACGGAGTATTAAAGTTCATGCTCAAATTGCGCTCTGCGCACCGAATCACCGAATTCTCAAGGACCATCTGCCACCTAGGACAGTATAATCAAGATTGAGAGGCATGTTAATGAAGAAGCAATCACTGGGTGAGTGCGTTTTGTTGTTGAGGTTTTCTCCGTAGTATTACCATCACTGAAACGTACAATAGCAGACACCCAACTTCTAACAACACAATATTCTTTACTTGTAATTTACTATTCACTACTTGATTATGGTAATGGATTTGATTTGAATGGCAGTCAGTGTGTCTTTGGGAATGGGAGAGAAGGATAAGTATGAATGATAATTCCCCGAATGCAAAAATAAAAGTAAAGTAGTGGGTTTAGAGTTGTATGTTCTGTCAACATGTAGATGTTGTCGTTGATGGTGCTTGACAGAAACAAACAAGGGACCGGATTTATTCCAAATGAACGATTAAGAACAGCAATTTACCTGATGCACAACAAGAAAATGCACTCAAGCCTCATTATTTTTTGAGCAGCTGAGGGGTCCTCTGCTTTTTCAGTGTGCAAGTGTCGTGGATATAATCATTTCTTTGCCAAAGTTCTGTTTTGACCTGAAGTGTTATTAAAAAAAACATTGTTTATGGGCTCACTAGTACAGTGCCATGTGTTACTAGTTATTTTCTTTAACTCCTTGAACTCTGTAACAGAAATGGTCCACTGGTATTTTTGCTTACCATCATTTCTTCTTCAAATGCTTCATATCACAAAAATCTGTACAACCTTTGCTAAGATGTTATGCAAGTCAATAAACCATGATAATTGAAGTATTGGAATTGCCTTATACTTTTAATAAAAGATAAACAAATCAGACATGCCTTTTCATCAAAATGTAATAAATAAACACACAAAAAATTTGAGTGTAGAAACCTGGACAAAATATTTCTGTAACGGGGTGTGGAGGTGGTAGTACCCAAGTGCAGCACAACTCCAGGGAGCAGTTTGAAAATATCTTTATTATACAGTCAGCCAGGTACCTGAACAGGTATTTGGTGTTGGGGGGCAGTCTGGGCACAGGGTTAAAGATGAAGCAGAGTCAGCGGCAGGTGAGCAGACGGACCAACAGTTAGCAGGCAGACAGAAGGTAACTCCAGTCGCACTCACAGAGATGAGGAGGTTGATCAGGCAGGAGTCTCTGGGCTCTCCTGACAAGTCTGGAGTCGGAGAACGCCACACAGTCACGGGCAGATAGGAACCAGGAATACCCCTTTCACACCAAAGCAGTTCCAGTACTGGTGCTGGTTCGCAGTCGAACTAGCTGAGAACCAGTTTGCTTTCCCACTGCTCAGTTTAGGGAGCCACGTCATTATGTCACCGTATACGTCAGTTACGTCGCTGCTTTCCCATAAAGACTCACGCCAACTTCGATGGCAGACTTCGTGTTTGTACAGCTGTTGCTCCTGGCTCGCATCCAAACACGGCAGATACAACGTATTTGTGCCGCTCGACAACATTGAGATGGTTATGTTAGCCTTTGTTGTAAGCTAACGTTAGCCAGCAGAGCACAGCTAACTCACAACGCAAATGTGTATGATTTTCACCATCAGTCAAATGTTCAAGGGATAATTCACTCTTTATCTATTCACTGCGGTCTTGTTGTTTATTGTGGTTGGTCTCAATAACCCCGCCCCCTAACGTAAGCGGTTCTTTCTTCTAGTCCAGCAAAGAACTGGTGCCACTCTGGAACCGTTTTTTTTGGCCCGGAGCCAGTTCTTTGTCTGTGTAAACAGGAAAACCGGTTCCAAATTAAGCACTGGCCCCGAACCAGCACTGGAACTGCTTTGGTGTGAAAGGGGTAGAAGGCTGTTGCGTTTACCGGGGCAGAGACGAGGAGAGGTGGTCAGAGGCAAGCCGAGTCGAAACCACGAAATCAGTGCGTGAATGAGTGCTGGAAGGTCTGGCATGTAGGCAAAGACGATCTGGCAACGAATGAATGAACAAGCTGCAGCTGAGTGAGTGTCCAGGTGAACAGAGTTAACTGATGAGGTGGGTGTGGCTGACTGGAAGGAGTGGAGCAGAGGTGGGGTGATTGGAAATTACCGGAGTTGCAGGAAAAGAGCAAAACTGTGACAATTTCTTAACTCACTTAGTTATTTAAACTATGTACATGTTTGTAGTTTTAAAATAATTTCAATTTATGAATAGAATGCAAAAGCGTTTTGATAGTTATATCTGAAATATAAATATTTCCCCAATGCCTACATTAGTATTTTTGTTTATTGTGATGTAATGTCTGAGATTACTGTTCTAGCCCATATATAAGCCCCCTGTTTCCAACACCTGTTTTTGTAAAATTCTTTTTGAATATAACTTACATCACAGTCAGGCAGAGTACATGGGATGGTGTTACTAACAGTTAATAAAAATGGGGAACATAAGCAGGATTAGAATTTTGAAATACATGTTAAAATAAAGAACAATATACTACCATGCACTGAAAAAGTCCCTAACCCTAACCCAAATGTGAGCAGAGCTGGAACGAGAAGGCAAAATGACTCACTGAACCACTATGGTGCACAAAGAGGATGATATCACATGGTGGGCTCAGGAGCATACAGTGAATGCACGTACACAGTGAATTTATAATAGAAGAGCAGGCAAAGACACGCTGTGGGCAGTCTCAAAGACTTGTACAAATTAGTTAAAACACAACTAGAGCATATGACAGCTTGTAGCTCACAAAGCGGCTCTTCACCGATATTACTGTGTGCGTAACATGCCAAAAACTGACAATGTGTCACTGGTCACTGATCATGTTCAATACTGAATGAGTCAGAGAAAAGTCAGTTGCATCACACAGATAGATCTGAATAAAAGGACGTGGAGAGGCCCATAATGTCACATATGTCTGCCAGTGCCATGCCTCTGAGAAGAACTGCGGAGGAGGACAAAGCTCCTAGGGTAGAGTGGGCATGAATACCCAGTGGGAGGTCTTTCCCCTCTGAGACATACAGTATGCCTGAGTGATAGCTTCACACAGCCAGTGGGCCCTAGCAGTGTTTCATCAGACGCTTACCCTGAGAATGTTCTCTGAAATGCACATTGTGTGTTGTGCACTTTCATTGTAGATGCCTGAATGTGCTTCATGAAAAGCAAGTTTTTCTTTAAAATACACAGAGAAGAGGACACATTTTTGATGCTAAAAATGTTGGTTTGTCATTTTCTTTCTTAAGGTAACAGTGTTATATTGTCTTCTAGAATACACTCAAGTAAAAGTCATACATATTTCTTGTCTTGTCTTTATTACTTTATATTAGGTCTTTATTATTGCAAATTCGGTGTTAAGGTATTCCAAAAGTAATAGTAACCAAAAAACATTACTTTATTACTGTGATACTTAGATTAGGTAATGGACTGCATTTTTATTAACATGTCATTAGTAAAATGAATTGAAATACATCTTAAAAATAATTCTCCCAACCCTGATCAGAGTATAGTTACATACTGACACACTCTCCTAACAGGTTCTTGGAAGCGTTCAAAAACCATTTTCTCTGACAGTTAGCATTTATGAGACTGCCTGTTTTTCTTTTTAACCTCCATATCATCTGACAGTGGTATTTTTCAGTTTAACAAACCATTTTGGACTTTATCTGTTCCCTCAAAGAACGGCACTGTCAAGATGGTGGCCAGTGGGTCAATGTTGCAAATTTGCTTAGATTTAGTGATCTTTGACATGCTGGTTGTGGTGATTCTATTAAAATGTATATCAATCTGAAAATGTTGTTGTTATAACTATTGGTGTGACTTAGTCTACATTTAGAGACACCCATTTACCACTTTCCTGTAGGGGGGGATTTACAAGTTAACCATACCAATGACAAAGGTTTTGATTGATAGGTCAGATGAGATATCACACTGCAGCACTAGATGAATGCATCATATGTGAACAAACTGTCATGTTTTAACTGGTGATATGAGTAATATATAAGGTGCAGTAAGAGGCTCCACCTTTCTATAGTGAAAATGTTCCTTCTGCAATTTCCTTCTTGCTGGTTTCACTCTTTATAACCTCTACCAACACCAAACAGTAGGAGAACACATGTTTCCAATGCTAACCAATCACAGTTCTTGAGGTCTTCATGTTGTATCTCCATTGCTGTCATAGCCCCAGCATGTAGTTAAGTGTTTCGGAAAGGCTCTACCTGGTGAGGTCAGGCAGAAAACAACAGCCCTACTGTGCCAAGTCAGTGCCCAAGTCCTGTGCTGGTGCTATTCAATGGTGACTGTCAATGACTCTTACAATTAATAATTCAAGATTTAGTTTGTCATTTTTATGTGTATTTGCATAAATAAAAACATAAAATTCTATTCTTTCCAGCTCATAGCAGTGCAACAACAACAGAATGGATAAGGAAATATATCTGAAAAAAAAGATAAAAACATTTCTCCCAAGAGAAAAACAAAGCAATACAAGAACAAACAGTTAGCAACACAGTGCATTAAAGTGCATTTAGAGAGAGAGTGTATATTTCAGTTTGATGCTGACAACTGGTATATGTCTCAGATCAATATTAACAGCTGGTGCGCTTGTCTTGTTGCACTGCCTTCGATATTTCCTCTAAGACACAGCTACAGGTAACGCTGTAGTCTCCTTTGAGCTGGGCATAGCAGACCAAGCTCACTCAGCTGGTTTAACTCTCCCAGCCAGTGTTTCCTAATCTTTGGAATGAATGTCCGAAATAAAAGACAATCATAGACATATTTCCCTTGAACTACACACAATGACACAGACGTAGATGTAGACATGGATAAAAGCACTGCATAGTCGGAACTAGTAGAGCCACTGCAAATGCCATGCCAGAAAAAGAATAGAAAAAAGGTTATCAACAAGGATCCTTCAATACCTCTTCTTGCCCCCACATTTCCTCTCTTAGCTCCATAAGTACTTCTTCTACCTGAGAGTTGAATGGTTTTAAGTACAGATATGTTTAAGCCCCCTCAAATGCAAACAAAAGAAAACAAAATAGATGTAATCTGTAGTCTACAATGCTGAGATTGTTTATATAAAGATCATTCTTTATCAGTCAAGAGCAGCCTTTTGCAATAGGGGATTAACACTTGTACCACTTAATACAATGGGATGGTTCATTAACATAAAACATCAATTTAACTTAATATTTAACATTTTACTTATTATTCCTGTACAATTATGCTAGAAAATTCTATCAATATTTTCCAACAGACTTGTTAAAAAACTAGTTTTGCTGAGATTTAGCTGCTAAAGCCATTGTCTTCACCAGCTAACGTGGTGTTAGGCAGGCCCAATGTACTACAACATTGGGCTCTTCTGAAAAAGCCTCCAGTGGTGAACAATCAGCAATCACCATTATTGCAGTTTCACCTTTATAGAAGGTCTTTGTCCACATACAGCAGTTCAGTCCCATTTGTATGACTATCATATTGTTCATGTCACAAATGAAATCCAGTTCTCCAGCCACAGTAAGCCAAACAGATTAGATGGTAGTCATAACAAATGCTGAAAGCTTTCAGCGGTTAGACAGCGCTATATCCAGCATCAAATGGAAGAGGCTATGCTCATCCACGAGTCTCCCTGTGCCTGTTTTTTCCTGGCTTGACAGTGTCTAACACTGACATCTGAGATTAGAGTTGTTTTCACATACACTGAACCATCCTTGGAAACATGCAGTGTTTATGTTTCCATCCTTTCATCCACGACTTCTACCATGCACTGGGAATTTTTCGATGCACAAAAGCATCTTGTGAGAGCTACATTTGAAGTCTCATCTTCCTCCAACCCTCACAAGACTCTATTCAACATTAAATTATATTAAATATTTAATTATCACTTGCACTGTCATTGACACCGAGTTATGAGTTTGTCTTGACAAGGATTTCATACAGTGTGTCATGCTTGACTGCTTGTTCAATATTCTCAGAACTATTACAGTGTGCACTTTATTGTGAGTACCTTGATTATCATAGGGAGCTGTGCAGGATGAAGATAATGTAATGAAACAAAAATCAGCTTGGTTGTTTTCATTCAAAACAAATTCAATTCAGGTTACATGTGATGTCCATTTAAGGTTCACTTCTGAAATGTATGTGAGGAAACGGCTGGGAGAAAAGCAGTATTTTTCATGTGTGCTCATAGACAGAAGAGTAAATAAAAGCAGTTTTAGTTGGATGAATACATACTTATCTTGTCATACAGTTGACAGTGAAAGGCTTTGTTTCTCCAAGAGGCCAGAAAGGTTCTTTAAGGGTTTATCCATCTTATAGCTTTCTTTCTGGATTCGTTGCATCCTGTAGAACAACTGGGTAAACAATCAAACAGTCAGCTTTGGTTCAACTCTGCCTGACGGAGGCTGGACAGCTTAATGTCTCTAGTTGTCTCAGCAGACAAGTAAAATAAATGGTTTCGTATATGTCATTTTATTTACTGAACACAAAGACCTCTGCAGCAGATGTGGGGCAGCTGTTGCTGTATTGCTTTTTATTTTTTTCTCACATCAAACCCAAAATAAATACCATCTCCAGTCATGAGTCATTCTCTGGGTTCAGCACTGTGACTTCAGCAAATACAACAATGTAATCTCTTGTGGATAACAGCAAAGAAGTTCTGAGCCACGGGGTTGCTTATCACTTAAAACATCTACACTGGAAAAACAGACAATGGACCTAAACTACTTACAAGGAGGTTAAGTTTTATGAAAGCAGAGGATGACAAAATTAATGTAAAGTGGCAGTGGAGGTCAAGTGGTTTTGGCACAACCACAGCAGATGGATTATGTGGCTATTCATGCCAAAAACAAACAAACTGACAAATAAATAAAAAATATGCTTCTTTTTTTTTTAAATTAAGGGCTGCAACTAATTATTATTTCCAATTAAGTGGTTTATTGCCAAGTCAATAAAATATTGGAATCATAAAGTTTTGAAAGTTGATAGTTAACTATCACTTTAAGGAAAAGTGCAGTTGATTACATCTTTTAATTTTGTAGCTTGTATGTATTTTGTATTTTAAGTAATTGTATGTATGATGTCATTGTAGTAAACGAAGTAATAGCTGAGAGCCATGATGCACAGTTATTGCAAAAACGATGGCAGACTGTGTCAAATTCAGCACTAGCTGAATTCAAACTCAGCCTCAGTTTACTGTTACTGTCACTAGTTATTACTGTAACTTTACTTTAGAGTAAAAAATGGCCAACTGATCTAAAGGAAAATCACACTGGCATTGTACAAACTGCCAGATTTTGGTGTAACTGCGTCTTTTACAAATGCAACAAAACCGAATATTGTATCAATCTATGTATAAAGGAATTCACCTCATTTCCCTGATCTTTCAAAGGCTATTAATAATGACATGTTTCATTTGAGCATCAAAGCAATACAACTGCTGCGTTTGCAGGATTAGACAGCATTGTTCAATTTGTTTGACCACAGCGGTAACTGGGTTTGACAAACTGCTACTGACAGCCGCATTGGATTCTTCTTCCAAAAAAAATCCTGTCACTTTAAAGAATCTTCCTATTTGGGGACGGCAACATTCAACACTCAGTCATCTACTTAACCATCTTGTCGTATTACTCAGACAAACCGAATCTGCACTCAAATTGAGAGTCAATAGAGATTGTTGAGCTGGCACAGTGGGGAGATTGAAGATTATTCACTTTGCTCAGCTGTCAACAAGTGCTGTTAGGAAAAGGCACAATGAAACCATGAAAGTACAACCATACGTCACAAGTGTATTCACAATGTTGCTGAATAATATGACTTTTCCTTTTTGTTCAGCATGTACTTAATGATGATTTGTAGTTTTTTATAAGAGATTAATTAAGATTAAGAGATCACCAAGAGATAGCCTGAAGTGTGGTCCTGATGCTGAACCCAGTTAAAAGTCCAGTGTGTACGATTTTGTGGCATCTAGTGGTGAGGTTACAGATGTAGAACAACTAACTACCTCTCCCCTCCCCCTTTCATTCATGTTTGAGAACCTACAGTGGCCAAGAAACTCACAAAAAACCCTGCCTCTTTAGAGCTAGTGTTTGGTTTGTCTGTTCTGGGCTACTGTAGAAACACAGCGGTGCATCATGGTGGGCTCCGTGGAAAAGGACACATTTCATATGCAAATATAAAAGGCTCATTCTAAGGGAACAAAAACAACAATTCTTATTTTCAAGTGACTGTACACTAATTAAAACATACTTACAAATATTATATTCCATTTCTGCCAAGTCCATTCTCAAGTCTAGGTGCCACCAAATTCTACACACCAAACTTTTAAAAGACTACTTTTTAACTGCAGATAGATCCAAACAGAAAACACATTGTTGTATCAAAGTGATTCCAGAGGCAATCACCAGAGCGTGAGAAATGGTTAGACAAAAAAAAAAAAAAAGACATGTTCTAGGGGCTTAGAAGGTTTGGGTGATACAATAATTGCGGCTAAACTTGCAACGGAATCAGGCTGATCAGGCTTTTAAGCCAGATTGATCATAAGAAGTCACTGCAATCACCAACTGAGTGCCTTCCTTCACTGATATGTCACTGAATTACGCCAACAACATAAAGCTCGACAGGAAATTCCACTGTCCCTGCAACTTACAACTGCAAGGCACGACCTACCATTGCTGCTCCTTTGTGACAACATAAGCTCGAGGAATCCTTTGGTGGAACTGTGAGCACTACAACACTGTGCTGTGACTCTCACCTATCCACCAACATTTGAGAAAACTGTCATCGAGGGGATCCAAATCTTCTGTCTGACATCCATGGCAATTTGCAGACCTCATTCTGCCTGTGTGGCCTTTACCTGCTCCTTCAGACATGCTGCTCAGCCAGTCTGAAAGCTTTGAAAATCTCGTTTCCACAGATCGAATAAGAAGTGTCTGCGTTTCCCAATATTTGTAACTTTCTTTTACTTACAATTCTGAACAGCTATTATAGGTGTGCCCATGTAAAAATGGGCAGGGTTCACTACAAAAACTCCTCTCCACATTTCTACTCTCTGTGTTCACCGATAAGCTACACTGATTTTCTCTGACTTGGCTGAGATGGAGTTGGTATGTTTTTTTTAAAAGAACAGATGGAAAAACGGTGTCCAAAATCCAACTCTAGTCTCCAAGATAGTTTGTTTGTAACAGCCTTCCAAAAACTACGCGTAATCAGTACCAAAAATGACTCGTATGAGCATTTTGTGATCTGTTACTTGGTGAGGGGCTTGGTTAAGGCTAGGGAACCTTGGTCTCTGTTGTCAACAGCAGCTGAAGTAGTAGTCACATTATATTTCTACACAGGTACAGTACATCAATAGGCAGGATCTCCCTTTACCCTGACCTACACTTAATGCTTTTAACTGTGACACAGCTGGTGTTCAGCGCACACAAGAAAATGTACTTGTGGGCTACTGCACAAGCAATATCATATTTTCTAAAACTACTATTATCCACACTCACAATAACAACCGCAGAAGTGGCTGCATTGTATTTGTATATGTCACTTGATGTGGTGGATTAGGCATTATTCATCCTTGCTCTGAAGAAGCACTTCTTCAGTTTTAACCATCTTGCAAACTGCCAACCAAAAAATGTTTTACATCTAACGATAAGTAAGCTACTGAGAGGCTTTACAGAATAGCAGCAAAAAAAACAACTGATAAGCAGACTAATGGGGGACTTCCTTTGACAATGTACGTCCGAGCTAAATTTTTCAGTCTGTACTTAGCCTTACAGTTGGCAGCACCTGATCACACTGGTGTTGGCAGGCGGCCCAGGGCCAAAGAATCTACTGACTGGGCTGCTTATGTGATGGAAAGAGAAGAGAGCAGGGGTGAAAGGGGGAGGGAGGGAGGTAGAAAACGAAAGGAGATTTAAGCCCTACCCTCCATCTATCCGGATGGGGAAAGTGAGATTAGTGGGACAAAAAAAAAAAGATTGATGAGCTCCCTCCCTTGGTCAGGACCCAGTGGGAATATTGTGAATGCAGAGTTATGTGCTTCACAGGGTCTTTGCTTCTGGGGAATACACCACACTATGATCATACAGAAGGGGTTGATGCAAGCAGACGCAGGGTATCAGAGCAATAAAAGTAAAGGAGGGGCTCTTGCTATTTCTGTTTAAGTAATAATCTATAAAAGACATCTCTTTCTCTGTAGATTTACTTTCCTGGCATAAAAGTACTTGAACATTGGCACAAATGTAAAAGCTTTCATGAGTTGTGAATTGCTTAAATCATTATGGGCCATGATCAATCAGCGCACCAAAATGTTTACTATGTGTTTCTCCACAGCCAGCCAGTAAGTGGATTGTTGGAGCGAGGTGAAATGTTAAGGGTACACGTAGCTTCTTCAGTGACAGTTCTTCAGTCACTGACATCAGCAGGTGCTCCGCTGATTGGATAAAAGGAGAACCTGCACATTATTTGCCCTCCATGGATATTGATTGAACATCACTGCTGCACATGACTTATCACACAGAAGACGTAGGGATGAGGAGGCTTTAAAATCAGTATGTGCGTTAGAAGGCCCCTTTAAGGCATAAATGTGATTTTGTTCAGGATATATATACTGTAATTAGAACTGACTGGGCTACACAATGTATTACACATACAGTATGTTATTTTAGGAGAGCCAAGTTACATCAAACTCTGGCAGAGCCATCTTTGCTCTTTTAAGCAATCAGTTTGACTTTAAAACCAGGAGGCTGATGTGTTGAGAAAAAACTCCACTGCCACAGGCCTGAGCTGTTGTGGATTTGCGAGATTGACATACATTTCTGTAAATATAGGCTTCTGCATATCAACCCTTTGCACCATCAGCAAACAATATCAGTTCTTAAAATTATTCAAATGTATTCATCATTAACTACTTAAGTGTTTTCAGTGCTACAAATCACTCTTAAAATGACATACCCATTTTGTGATACCCACCAAGGTTTATCGGTACCACTGATATTTAGAAGAATAAGAATAGAAAATACTTTGTCATGTCCTGCATGAAAATTGTCTTTGGTCTCATTCAGTAATTTACTTTGAATTGACTTTAATGAACTTAAAAGTTCATCATGTCGTTAGAAAACCAAATACTGTGCTCATATTTTATATTTGGTATGAACAATGTTTAATTATGAACATACAACTAAACTTTCCATTAAAGAAAAGTTACAAAAATGTTTGTGTGTGTGCTGTCAATTGCAGTTCTAAGGAAGAAAGGAAATCAGAATCTGCGGGTCAGACTTCAGTCAAGATAAATCCAATGTCTAGCATGTACAATAATTTCTTCTATCAATTCCACAATGCAATCTTCTACTTGTTAGAGATGTGAAAATCCTAATTTTACACTAGCATGGTTACCTGTCAGTGATGATACACAATAAGGGAGTGATTTCAAATACAGGCTTAGTGAGTGAAGACTGACAGGACACTGCAGCACCATTATACTGCAACAATACATCTATTTGTAATATACTACATATGTAATTATAGACATATTTTCTCCATAGAATCCTATTATAAAATACATTTCTATACAACAGGAAACAAGGTCAACTCACTAGAGTGAACATCTTTAGAATGTAATACATTAGTAGCATAATGTTACTGGGAGACAAAGTTACATGGGCCACACAATGTCAAAGCCAACCGGGATGAAAAAGATTCTTTTACACATGTACTCTCATTGGAATTAATAATATTGAAATACTCTATTCATTTCTCAAAGTGCATTTGTACCCAAAGGAGTGTGCACAGCCTGGTGGCAATATGTGTTTTAAAGTAAGCCCACACAGCAGTGGTGATACAGTAAGACATGTTGCATGACCTAGTTGACGCGTTGCACCATGTCAAGGTGTGCCGCTGCCTCGACGCATGTGAATGCTCCAGAAAAGCAGCAATCTTATCACATTAGCTTTTTCACGCTTAAGGTGCTTCCTAGACCAGGAGGATGCATACCACTGAATTGCCAAATGATGCCACTTCAGAGAAGCTTTTAAAACCTGACCTGAAAATAGCAGTATATGGCATGGCTTGCTGAAACATGCACTGACTATGCAATTAGCTTAGAAATAAGAGTGAAAGATTGCCTTGGGTTTAATAGGTTAATGGGGTAATTCCAGGATTTTTATAAGTGCTTTACAGTAACAGCAGGGTTGAGGTAGCATGATAGCTAAGTGCTAAAGTACCATTCTGTGGCATGTCTTGTTGCTATTCTTCAGTACATCACACATACATTTGTGGAGGTGGACAAAATGATCACTATGCAGGGTGAAGAGAAGCTGGTGCACTGTTACAAGTAGATGGAAAAGTGTCAGAGAGAGTAGGCTATCTTTCATTTAGGTCTTTTACTATATGCAAAAGACAACATTAAATATTACAGAACATCACTTAAAGCTAGTGTTTTTCTTGCTGCAGTATATGTGGATGATAAAACAGCATGGAGAAAAAAAGAGCCTGACATTGAGTGTGTAGCCAACATCCTAACAAGACCTCACAGTAATTGGTGTGATCCATGGTAACAAGGAAGGAGTGGTATAGCAGGCAGTGAGGGAGCTGTACCTGTGGTGTAAATAAAGTGATCTGTCTCTCAAAACAAATCTGTCATTGATTTTAGAAAGCTTTAGTTTAACTTCACTTCACTGATTATCAATGGTGCTGCTGTCAACAGTTGTAATTCCCCCCCCACAGGTTTTTTTATCCCTTCACTCTGTTGTCTGGCAACAAAAAATGTTCTTCTCCATTGGATGTCTTTTAAATCATGCCAACAAATATATTAGTTATCTAAAATAAGTGCACAATTAAAAGCATCACCAGCAAAGGCTTAATAGATGTGATGCGGTGTCTCACCAGCAAATCTAAAACAGCTCGGAATAAAATTATAGACCTGCTTCTACAATGTTCGGTATGCAGCAAACTACCACAACCCTAAAAGATGTGCTGCTTTTGCTGCCAGAAACAGCACCGAGTTATTTTATCAAACATAATACTCATCCAAGCCATCATCTATTTACTACATTGTTACCATTTGAGGGTTGTTAGCACACTATCAAATCTCGCACCACCTGCTTCAAGAAGAGCTTTTTATCCACAGGCAGTAAGGCTCATCAACAGTCAGCCCACAGGGTCACGGATGAGAGGAGGATGACTCCGCACTGATTATTCATGGGTAAAATTAGTTGGCCATGCTGATTCTCAGCTTTGTCACAATTTGAAAAAGTATATATATTCAATTCCATCTCTTAACCTGATGTGTAATATGGACATAAGGGACTTTTTAGTACCTTGCAGATCAAATTACAGCGCTTTTACTTATGTGTACAGTTTTACTCATTTGTACTCTGTTGATACTGTAGACTCCATAGTGGTGTTGAAGAGGCCAAGCATTTGATTGCATTGACAGGCTTTGCTGTATTGTAATTTGTGTAACACATTACAGTCCAACATGAAGCAAATTGGCCCAACAAAAAAGAAAGAAACCTGCCAAGTTGGCCTTTTGTTTGCATAATGTGTTTCTATGCATCAGAAGGTATGCTCACAGTACATGCAGTACAATTAATACACCGACTGGCTTTGACTACATCTCATTATTCATGCATACAGTTGGGTGACCAACTGAAGAAATAAAAAGCAGGAAAGAAATGTTCTGATTGTAGTCAGAGTCGAAATAATTAGTCAGTTGATTAAGAGGAAATTAATCTGCAGCTTTTTTGGTGATGAATTAGACAAGCTTTTTATGTGTTTTTTTCCTTTCTTTCTTTTGGTCTTCTCAGTTTCATTCCATTCATTATAAATTGAATGTATTTGAGTTTTTATTTGTTCATTGGACTTTTTTTTTTTTTTTTTTCATTTTGCAGACTAAATAGAAAAATGGAGACATTCATCTATAATGAATACAATTGTTGCATTTATTCTAATTATGATAGTGGTCATATAAATAAATGGACCTGCCATTGTATGGACGTTTAAAAAAAAAAAAAAACTATGCAGGTATTATGCACAAATGATCTTCTTAAAAATATTTGATTGTGTCTGTTTTTTAAACTTATGTATTTATTTATTGCGGTAAATTCATGCTGTATAATTCCACTTATCTCAACTTTTGTGTTATGTTTCCATAATTCTCTTTATAGTCCATTTGTCATGGAAGCATGTTGGGCTTTGATATTGAAGTGACTCCAAATCATATCAAAATCACAATGTAGTCATGTAGAAGTCATAAATCAAAAAAATGTATAAGTGTATATCTCATTTTTGTTATGAGTTATTTCTGTTTTTAAAGCTACATGTATAGCTACATCATATCGTGTTGCGTGATCTGCTGATGTTGACTTCATCTGCTTCATTATCGCTCGTTCTCATTCTTTCTTATAATTCCAAATCTCAGATCCCCGGCAAGTTTGGCATAAGAGTGCAGCATTAGGCCTTCACATTTAATTTATACAAACAGCTAATCGTCATGCATAATGCAGCAAGGCAAGTGTGGAAACAAGCTCACAGGCTTTGGGTAATGCTAATTGAATTTGAAGATGAAGTATCTCGTAGACAAATTGTTTGTGACTTCATCCTGTGCTATAATTACTCATGTTAAATGAGGGTGAAAACATGGAACAATGTTAAAAATGCATTCCTCCTGCAAATAAATATGATGCTTGCATTTTAATCTGTCTCCTCCCCGCCAAGAACTGTACGCGATGCTAATTTCCCAGATGTTTATGTGCTTGTATGTACCTAAATCTTTAATCAATACACTAGAGACTACATTTTATGTATATGTACACATACATACAAGTTGGTGACTTGTTACATAACTATGTTTCTTTGTTTCTTTGTTCAATGTAAAAGTGGATATGTATAAATATAATACACCACTGCTGTGTCTTCTATGTTGACAGAGATTTTATTATTATTATTATTATTATTTCTCTTTATTATATATTCTCATCTACTGAGCCTCTCTTTATTTGCCTTCATTAACCACAATTTCTATTACACCAGTGAAAAACTGTTCAATTTTTTGGTCAAATTCTTACTAATTTCAGCGTAAGAACTCCACCGAAAACTTAAATCAGCAAAAATCAGCTTTATTTTGTGTTTCAAAATTACAAATCTTTAATTAATCCCTCACACCATCTCTTTGACATTTTGCGCATTTCTAAAAAGCCAATTAAACCAAGGTGCTATTTTCCATAACCACATAATGTCATCTAAAAATCATCCTCCCAGCTAATACTATCAACCCATTCATGTAACAAACAAGCAAAAAATAAAACCATAGAAAACAGAGCGCTCTGTCAGGATTAATAAGGCATCACCACACCTCCCACCCAGACAGCTTGGAGCAAGAAAACACATGCATGCACACAAATCCAGGCCACTGTATTCGAACATTAGTCCAGTTAAAACAGATTGCTCAACTGACTGGTCCAGTCAACCAAAAAGGATTAACCCTGAGTAAGTTTCAACCCAATAAACATCCCCTTAATGCCTCTGTGTCAGACAGAAGCCCTGAACAAACAATGAGCTCTCAGCAACACGGCGGTAACACAAGAAGATCATGCTGTACTTCTAAACTGCTGCGGGTATAAAAGCATTGGTGGATACTGCTACAGAAATGAATGGAAACATAATTAAGAAACCAGCAAGCAAATGAGTATTTAGTCATATAAATACAAGCTCTTAACTGGGCAATGTGATGCTCCAGCAGTGATGTTAAGGCTTTGCCAAAACTCATAAGTCTTCTGCTTGAGTGGGTGGCTGCCTGGTCCCTTTAAGGGCTTCTACACTGTATCATCTTTTCAATTATGGCATCCTTTAGCCCTGGTTCTCTGCTTTTGACTTCCCTCTTGTACATCCTGTATTATCTGGCGGTCACCCAATTCAGCTCACATTATGAAAAAATATGCATTTCCCCCCGAATCTATGAATTTTGTACTCGAGTCTTGTGAGTGAGTCTTGCTTGTTTGCTTCTAAAGTATTTCATAATTTCTCAGTCATTGTGGTATTAGAATGTAATCACCCCCGCTGCAACTAATGTTTTTTTTAAATAACTAATTATTCTCTTTATTTATTTATTTCTATTAAAGATGCTCTGCAAACATGCAAACAAACATTATGCTTCTCACCAAAATGCATTGTGTGTACCCTGAAGGTCTAACAAACATGTTCAATGCATTTGCGATGCTTTATTTTACAGATGCTTTACTTTCCTACTTATTTCCTGTACATTCTTTTCTTAATAATTTCCTAGAAGTAGCTGCTGTGTCGCTCTTCTGACATTGTTTTGAAAGGGTTATATAATTCGGCAGTGTATGTTAAATGTGCTTATTATATAGTTTTTAACAGAGTCTCATATGCTAATGTGAGAGTATGAAAAATGTGTTTTTCTTGTTTCTACAGCTGGATGTTTGGGCTTCAGTGTGCAGAATGATGTATATGCAGAGTTTGTCACTAGACAGCTGTTTTTATATTTATTTGCTGAAAGAGGAAAGTTTCTCTGAGCTCAGTGAAAATACAGTTTTATGGAGCGGGCCTATGAGCAGGATTTGTGACATCACAAATTGTTTGGGAGACAATCCTAGACAAGTGTGACATGGGAAATTGGAACCTACACTGAGAGTGGCCTTTTCTGTGAAGCAGAGGACATCTTGGGTGTTTTTAATAATGCTAACTCTATGCTTCTTTGCCACCTCTCTCTTCCATCATCTAGTCCAGGAACCAATCTCCCTTCGCCATCATTGGAGTATCTTCCAATCCCTAAAATTCACCTGGGGGAGATGAGTGCAGAGAGACCCGGGATTTCCACCGGGAGCAGCTATGCCGCGGAACGGCTGCGCCACGGTTTTTCTCCATCCTCTGCCCAGCGTCAAACCCCACCGGGAGCGTAACCGCAGAGGAGCGTGCTGTGGGAGAGCAATCTGCCATTTAAATTAAGTTGCACTGTAAATACAGTAATTCCGGCAGCTACCATAATTACTGTAGTAGCAGCACAACTAAACGGCCCAATTTTGTTAACTTGCTCAAATTTAGTTGATTTGCTATTTTTCTTTGATTTTTGTGCTTCTACCGTGGGTCACTAGGCTACGTAGATAAATGGTGTCTTTAGCTGTCTGTTTTATTTGTGTTTGTTGCTGAAAGGCTGAACAGGTTGTTTTATTTTGTCAGTTGACCGGAAGTTTTATGCTGATTCTGTGTCTGACTCCCTGTCTGGTGCGATCTGCTCTGTGGAGCTTGACGCGATTTAAAGCGGCTCCGTCAAAAATAGAACTGCTGTGGATTGACAGCGCTGTGGCACGGAGAGCCGCTGCTGAGACGTGACATGGCGCTCATTGATTAGAGTTGCAGCGATCAGCTCTGGTGACCATGACGCTGATGACGGACCCGGTGGAAATTGGCCTAGAGGGGGCTCCTGGAGGAATGTATCAGATGTATTCCACACTTTGGGCAGTTGATGATCAGAAAGACTAACTGTGGAAACAGATATGACAGCACTGGAAGTGCAATAGCTCGTATTACATCATATAAATAAAAATGACCAAATCATGAATCAATCACAAACAACACTAACTTTATTATTTTCTTCCTGATCCAAAAGGCCTCTCCTTTCCGTTTCAGTACGTGTCAGCTCCTTTAGGAAAAGATGGTGCTGCATGGCTGTGTGCCTCCTATAAATCATCCTAAAGGGGATGTCAGACTTTCACAAACTAAATAAGCAATATTTTATTTACATATATTCTGCAGGCTGCAGCTATTTTTATTGCTCCTTTACATCACTTCTGTTCTTTCAGTAATCAACATATTTAAATCATCTTATTCTGTGACAGCCAGATAAAAATTGGAGCAGATAACAGGTGTTTTCCTTCCAGCTATGACTAGCCTATGTAGAAATGATTAGGTAACATTATAAAGTGTTAATTAATTAATTGAATGAATGATGAATTTCAAGTGTAAAATTTAGAGTTTGAACTGTTTGATCATTTCTACTCAGTGATAGCTAAATTGTATTTGGCATTCAACGTAATGTGCATTATATGTAGTTACCATCTTCTAAAAATTATGCTGGACTAAGCGAGGACATCCCATCTGATCACTTAAATTCCTCCATCCTCACATCTCTTCCTCACATCCTTTCTCATCCATGCTGGGTGGAGCCGAAACGCGAAGAAGAGACATGAGTGAGTGAGGGGAGCGAGGCGATGTGTTAGCATAATGAAAAGCACCCCTGGTGTCCAGCAGTTACACTTCTGATATGAAATATAATTATATATTTATAGATTGGATAACTTTTTAATGAGGGAGAAGAAAGAGATATAATTTGTAGGATTTTAAGATAATCTAACTTTTTTTTTATGTGTGGAAAAAACATCAGCCACAAATTATTATTCAATGTATTTTATATACATCTTAAAACACGTCTAACCCTTTAAGAATCTGATTTATTAAGAACGTATTACCATTTTTTAATAAAAAAATAATCATCTTAACTCTTAATTAAATTTCTGTCAATGGACTGACTGATAAATGGACTAATGTCTTCAGTACTATCCATCTAATGTATCTTCTTCTTATTTATCCAGATCCAGGTCACGATGGCAGCAGTTTACATTTCCAGTCACATTCTCCAGCTTCCCATGAGGGTGGAGGCACTCTGAGAACAGATGCGATATATGTATCATCCTCCAGCATCTCCTGGTTTTAACCTCATGGTCTCCTCACAGGTGGGCATGAATGGAATACAGACCGCTTTCACATGTAATCTGTTTTTTGGGAAAAAAGTGTTAGCTTTAAAAATAAATATAACCTTATATTAACGCTATCACACTAAGAACTGGCCTCCTCTTGTTTTTTAAGACTCTTCAATTTTTTATAACTCCCTGAGGCAAAGTGCAGTGTACTGTATAGCCATGTGTGTGTTTCCATCATACTGCCAGATGCTGCTCAGGATCAACTGGATGGCAGTAATTGGTCTACATCTTTTTGATGTGAATTTCCAGCATATTTGGTCATGTATCGAAATGGGCTCCTGACATGTTGAATTAGATCTTCCATAGATATTCTGCACATCCAGTATGGGTTTGAGAATCTCTCCTTGCTCTTAACACTCGACACAAATGAGGGAATCACTGCTTGAGGGCTGCATGTCTTTTTATGTCTTTTGACTTTTTGCAGGAAATAAAAAAGTAGAAGATAAAAAACAACATATGTCACTCAGTGTGCAAGATTTGATTTGATGATTTGTAGGTCAAAAGATGTCAAGATA
The DNA here is from genome assembly GCF_963691925.1 of Scomber scombrus. Classification (NCBI taxonomy): domain Eukaryota; kingdom Metazoa; phylum Chordata; class Actinopteri; order Scombriformes; family Scombridae; genus Scomber; species Scomber scombrus. The sequence goes on from NC_084984.1 coordinate 18,427,692, forward strand.
TCTAGGTAAAAAATTGGGCCAAATTTGATTGAAAAGTTCCTCAGATGTCATGGTCATCTGAACCATTTAACTGACTATTACACAGGGTTTTCCCTCCCTATTAAACTCAAAGGCAGGCTGCCTTTGTATTACTGGCCGCCACCTTCGATGAAATTACAGCATGTGATACTGACGGAATGAAAAAGGCGGAACTCAACTGAGAGGGCATTGCAGCACTCGAGCAGTCTACAGTGTTATTTTGTAGTTCATCTTAACCCTTACTGTTCATATTCTGACTCATAATTAGTCTCTACACCAATTCACATTCATAAATTCCCCAGTCAGTCGTTAATGAATATTTTATTAATCCTTATGAAGCTGTCAGAGAGCAAACACAGTGTTTATTAAGGGGAAAAAAACTATTATTATTATTATTTTATGGTCCAGGAGAACATTTTATAGAATATGATGACTACAACATGTTTGAATGCTGATTTTTGAATTGTTTAAATAAACACAGGGTCACATTAGGAAAAGTCCACCTAAAAGAAATGTGTGTAGGGTGTTTTTACAGCTCTCAAATGTAACAATGGGTCAAATTTGACTCTGAACAGTATGTAAGGGTTAAAAAACGGCAGTGGTTAGTGACTACATATTACCTTTGTGAGACCAACATGAAGTATACTGTCAACTTTCTACACTGGTACCCAAAGGCTAACTTTAGCGGAGCAGAGAGGCGAACTCCGGCAGTAACGGACGAGACCGGCTGACCAACACACACTGCAGCATTAAACAACTTAATCCAACTCTGAGATAAAGAAAAAATAACTTGGTGCTCAGTATGTCTCACCTCAACAACCCTGCGCCCACTCAGGGTGTTGGACAATGATGGCTTTCCCAGGAGTTAATGGTGCAGCAGGCTGCTCTCCACCGCTGGAGACATAATAACAACACAGTGGAGCACTCCGCCTCCCCCTCATTTATTATTATCATATAGGCAGGAGACTGTAAGTAATTAATACAGTTAACTTTAAACTAAACTTTAAAATAAAAGTGCTTTGGACTATTTATCTTATTTGCCAGTTTTGTGTCATATTCAATGGAATTGGAACACTACTGAATAGTTTGACACACAGTATACCGGAGCAAGAGACTGAAAAGAGTGCCCTTTTCTATTCATTCAATAGTGAATCAGTCAGAATCAAATTGACACCCAGGTATCATGATAGTGTCGTATTGGGAGATAATTGAGTTTTTCCACCTGTGTTAATAATTTTGGAGTGGAATATTTTTGGTTTTACTAACAGCATTGACTTCATCACAAATACTCTCCCATATGTCGGTTTTTCTGGTAATATTTGTTTTTGTTAAAACTCGATATATTTGTTAACCTCTTCCACTAGAACCTGATCACATTTCATTTTGCGCTTGCAGCTTTCTGCTCGTCCAAACTCTCCATAATGACACTAAACCCTCATTTAAATACTGCTGTCTCCACCCTGTTGCACCGGTTTTCATTTACGCAATTATTCTTAGTAGATCACCCGCAAAACGCACGCAAACGAAACGCGCAATCTATTGCACCGTGCACGCAATTTAGTACCCACTATTTGGGATCTTAGTAAATCAGGCCCATTGTGCTTCTCATAAATTTGTGAGTTTATTTCTCGCAAATTTGCGACTTTATAATGTTTTTTTATAAAGTTTTTTTTGTCGAAAATGTAAGACTTTAATCTCTCCCCCCCCCCCCCCCCCCCCCCCCCCCAGGTCAGTATTTATACTTTTTTTTAATATATATGGCCCTAATAAGCTGTCGTACTAGCTTCACTTTAAAATAAAGTCACTGAAATGTCATAAAAACAACAGTTAGAAGTGACAAACAAACATCTAAGAAAGTTTCCCCTTGAACCAAATTTGAGCCAGCTGTAGCATAGATAAGATTCGAGTTTTCAGAGGATGTATTTAAAAAAAAAAAAAAAAACTTGGAGCAGAGAGACATTTAACACGGTATCTGCTGCTTTCAACATGAGGGACTCTACTGCTCCTTCCAGATATCTGAGTCTAGACACGCTGCATAGAAGACTCATTTCAGCCAGCCACTTTGCATCTAAAGCCTCAGTCTGTTGGTCACTCCACAAAGCATGTGACTATAATTGAGGGTTGGAGCATAGATGGACTGCTAAATTAAAAGCTTCGACTCAGCTCCTTGTAAAACACGACAGTCCTGCATCTGCATGACTGAAGATGCAGCGCCAATCTGCCTTTCCATCTCAACCCCCATCTTACTCTCACTAGTAAACAAGACCTCAAGCTCCTTTCCTATGAGAAACACCTCTCTCCCATTTCCTTTTATCCTGCACTCTCTGATCTCAGATACACTTCTTGACATTTTTCACTCAACACTGCTTTATACATGATGACTTTCACCTCACAAGGTGCGTCTTTCTCCTCCTATTTGCCTTTTACTAGCCTGAAGTGCTACATTAATCCTGCCCTTAAAAGACATGATTTAATTAAAGCAAAAAATAAAGAAGCGTGGTACAAAGAACAAGCTGGAATTTGCGTCTTGTTTACCTCTTGGCTATTTGCTTGCCTCAGTTTAAACTTGTACCTTCCATTAATTGGTTCTTGAAGTGCATTAATCCCTCAGAGATAGCTTTATAGTGCTCTATATTCAGTGGCGGGTATTAGAGAGCCAGCAGCACCTTGCCTCCTCCCCTGAGACGGAGAGAAACAGTGGGTGCTTTCTCCAGAGAACAGACAGCTGTATTCATTAGGATATTCATGGGTGCAGAAGGAAGGCTGAGAGCAGCTCAGTGGCATACAGTATGCAAAGCAAGTTAAACCAAAAAAAAGGTTTATGCTCAGACAATTATTATTTATTATAATTAATTACACAATTATTAGCAAAATCATACTTTTCCCTTTGTCTATGCCAATTTATTAATTCATACAGATGTCAGTTTATCCATTTATGCCAGCTGCAGGTTTTGAGGTATTCACTTTACACACACACACACTCAAAGATCCTAAGCCATTAGCCTGCTCCTTGTGCTGTTACCAAGAACAACATGGTCTAACTTCAACACCCCTCTACAAATTGAATCAGGCAAAAAGAATGTTCAGGCTGCATGTTGTTTTAGCTGTCAGAGAAAAAATGTGGTTTTGATGGAGTTTCCATGGATGCTTTCTTGAGCCTTTTGGCTGATGCACAGCAGCCCAAAATACAGTGTTGCCTAAACAAAAAAAAAAAAAAAAAGATGCTGTGCCGACACACTGCCTATCAGATGGCTTTCACCAGCCTAGGCACACTGTATGTGTGTATTTTTCCTCACAAATACAGGCGCATTACTGTATGTAAGCGCACACACGCCCCCATACACAGTCATCCTTCCTACGCGCCCTCCCCCCTATGGAAAGTGCCATTGTGGAGTTAGAGCTGTAATGTGAATTCAATTAATGTGGTGAATATAGTACACTGTTCATTAACAGTCATCAGCTGCCTGCTGAGGGGAGACACAGTGATGACAGTGATGACTGTGTGTGTTTGTGTGTGCAGAGAGAAAGTAAGAGATAGTGGGATTGCCATCACTCACTTTGAAGTGGGAGAATTAGAAAGCAGAAAATTGGAGGGCAAAAAAAAAAAAAGGAAAAACGTGAAAAGAGCTGCTCATTTCAAAACAGAATGCAAAGGTTGCCACTTTCTTGCAAAGCTATACAGTTGAGGCAGTAAACCTTACACATGCATATCAGTGTTTTGCCTGTAATTGAACAGGTCTGGCGGGCTGCCAGGCCAACGAGAACCCCCGCTAGTCCAACAAAATCACTTTTCTAATGCCAAAAATAACACCAAATATCCCTTCATTCAAAAATCAATATTGTTTGGGGGTGTTTCTGTGCAGCGCTGTTCCGAAATGTGAGTCAACCCCTGCGTCGTTGCCTGGGAAACTCTTGGTAGCGTAGCTCCTGTTAATGAATAGGGCAGTGCATAATGTCTGTGCTTAGCCAGTGAGTGCTTGAGCGAGTGCGAGCAGCAGAAAAGGTTAGCTTCAAAATTGTTAGTCTGGCAGTAATTGTACAGTAAAGGCAAGCCTGTGGAGTAACAGGATACATGGAACGGCATTATGTAATTAGAATACCAAAAAAGAAAGTTAACTGTATTCTGTTAAAGTTACAGAAAAAAGACGTACTCAGATAGATAGTTATTTGCATCAGTAAAAATGGGTTGATGATTACAATTCTAAAATACATTTCAAAATAAAGGACGATATACTACCAAAGTCCCAAATTGAAGTAGAGCAGGAAGAAGAGGGTAAAATAAATTCACTGAACCACGATGGTGTGAGTAGAGGACGATACCACATGGCGCGCAGGTGTGCACAGCAGGCGCACACACACACACAGACACACACACACACACACACACACACACACACACACACACACACAATGAACTTATGTTGGGAGAGCAGACAGGGACGGTTGTCACGCACTGTGGCAGTCCCAAAGACTCGTACAAATCAGTACATGTATGGCAGCTTGTAGCTCACATAACAACTCTCCAACCCATATGACTGTGTGTGCTTAATGTGCCCAGAGCTGACAGCATGTCACTGGTCACCGAGTTAGAGAAAACTCAGTCGTATCACGCAGATATAACCGAATACAAGGACACAGTGAAGCCAATGATGCTGCTGCACATATGTCTGCCAATGACATGCCTCTGAGAAGAGCTGTGGAGGAGGACAAAGCTCTTGTAGAGTGGGCACGAATACCCAGTGGGGGGTATTCCCCTTTCTGTGACATACAGTATGCCTGAGTGATGGCTAGCCCTGACACTGTTTCATCAGATGCTTTCCTTGAGAATGTTCACTGTAATGCACATCATGTGTTGTGATGTGCAAAATGCATTGAGCAGAGGACACATTTTTGAATGTTCAAAAAAAATTTGGTTCCCCCATCTTATTTTCTAAGGTTACACTGTTCTGTTGTCCTACAGAATGCACTTCAGTAAAAGTAATCTTATAGATATTTATTTTCTCTTGGCTTTATTATTGCATATTCGGTATTGAGGTCACCCAAATGTAACAGAAAGGAATCAAGCTACATTACTTTAATAGTGTGATACTATACTATACTATACTATACTATACTATACTATACTATACTATGCTATACTATACTATACTATACTATACTAAGCTACTGACAACATTTTTTCAACATTTAGTAATTGTATCAGAATACATTTTAAGTAAACTTCCCAGCACTGAGTACAGGCTACAGTGTATCAGTTAATAAATGCTGCAGCTTCTCAAGACCAAGAAAAGTCATGTCTTTTGTTTCCAACAGTGCTGGGGAAGTGAAGGGGTTAGCTCCAAAGTTAGCAACAACCTGAACAGAGAAAAAGAGAATGGAGAAACTGTGGCTGCCTCACCAGTAAAAGGCTGTAGAGATTATGTTTATTTATGTTATTTACTGATTTTATGTGCACTCACTTTTATTTCAACTCATTGTGAGAGTCTCTACTGCATTTTGCTGTAATTTATGACACCACTCTCCTCTGATCTCTGTGTCTTATTGCAAGTGGCTCCTCTGCTGCGCTATGAGTGCAGCAGAGGAGAGACAGAGAACCAGGTGAGGTACTCGAGTTGAAGACAACTACACTTGTTATGTTATTGTAGGTGCAATAAAAGCTTTGCAAGTAAATAGCAGAGAAAAGTAAGAGATGGACAGACCCTGGTGTGTGTGCAGGGGGTCAATGAAATATATCACACAATGAAAATTAAAATACAATTTATCACTCAGACTTTGACTGTAGTTTGGAAGACATCAAGTTTACTAAAGCCTCATATAAACATTCCCATCTCTTGCATTTGAATCACTTTAGGAACTGATCTTATCAAAGGCAGTATGGACAAGAGCTACAGTTACAGTGATAAATAACACTTTAATGCACATAGAGACATGATCATTTTTGGTAAAAATCTGAAAAAAACTGATGATTAACCTTACATAATTTCAAAATATGTTTAAGCTTAATGGTTCTTTCTTCTTTCTTTCATGAATTTTATTCTAATACCTGTATGTTGTGCAGTCATTTAGATCAGTGGTAAAACTGACACCCACCAGCCAATCAGAAACAAGTATTGCTTATTGTAATATTTTTGTTAAATGAGCATAAAAAAGAAATGTGAAATGAACTGTAACATTTCAGATTTCAGGCTTTTGGAAGACTTTGTTTAATTTAACCTTTTTGTCTGGACACACATTCACATTTAAAATTGAAATCCCTGCCTGTTGTATGTTTTTGATGCAAACATAGTATACCCTATTTTTCTGTTTCCCTTAAATTCCAATATCTGTAAGATTGAAGCATGTGTGACTGCATCAGTGTGCCCTTTTTGTATAAGACTGACAGGTTGATCTCCTGTCTCATTAGGTGGGATAAGAACAGCATGCTATCAGAGAAACATCTCTGTCACTCTCGCCTCCATACTTTCTCTGTGCTCCACTGCGCAGACTATTATTAGACTACAGATGAAAGGTTGGACACCACTGACATATCATTATCACACATTAATGAGGTATAACACCTGAACTTATCACAGTGACAATGTATGCTATGATGTGATGTCGTGATTTGATGGGATGTGGTGTGCGTGTATGTGTGTGGTAATGGGATGTGGGTGTAGTCTGCACATGTACAGTATGTTGACTCTAGCTGTAAGAAAAGGGTAATTGTAATGGTTATTTGAAATTTAAATGTCTTTTCACCAGCTAATGCAACAAATCTGCAGAGAATATTGAGTAACTTTCTTATCCGTGAAGGTTTTTGTTGTTCAGAGTACACTTTAAAGTCAGACTGGTTGTTTGCAACTTGTGAAAATGTCATTGTTGCCTCAGAGGAGCATTAGCAAAAATGTGCAAAGAGCAGGAGATGAACATAAGGAGGGATTAAATTTATAATACACATATGAAAAAAATCTTATTTCTTCTCCCTGCTTCTTTTAATCTGTGCACTTCTAACGCAACAATTAAATGTACATTTTTGTAAACGTGGAACAACAAATCTTTTTGACTTAAAATTACGTCTCAACTACTTGAAGAGCATTCTTCCTAATTGTGTTGACTACGCAGTGAAAACAGAACGCAATGTGAAAAGCAATATTTATGCTTCTAATTTAAAGCACACATAACAAGTATAAGAAAGAAATGGTCATTTTTGGGATCATGTGATTTCTTTTTAGAATGGTAAGGAGTGCCAAAAAGATAAAGCTAGCAACTTCATTCTGTTCAGTACTTGTACAGTTTGAAAAAAAGACAAAAAAATGAAAGAACTACATTTTTTTTTCTTTTACATCAAACTGGTAGAAAATTGGCCATTTTACTATAATGCTTCTAGGCTTTTCAGAAATGTGGAAGATACCACTCACTGGCACCAAAACATCCTTCCAGGGGGAACATAAAGAAATATTAAAACATTGAAATGAGAGGAGAGACACTAGTGAGGAGAGATAGAGAGATAAAAAAAAGTTAGTTCTCTTTGCTTTTTTACATGATTTAAGATGAAGGTGAATGCATTCTGCACAGACTAGTATCACTAATGAAATAAATCTCAGTGAAGGGATATCTTCAGAGACGTGGCAGCTGTGGAATGAAGCAAAAATAAAATAATGGTGATTTCTTTCAGACAAAGTGTTCAAAATTTAATACGTTTCTACAGGTAACAACAACAGTTATAATAGTAATACGTGGAACCCTTTAAGAGGCCTGTATTGAGTTGACCAATTATTTCCTGTAAAGCAGCGTGCTGAATATAGCTCATACTGTAGCCTCCAAGCCAAGGACAGATGTTATTTTATTAGCAGTTATGTTACAGAACATGACTAATAGTCTACAGTCATGCTAGTGACTTTGAGCCTGTAGTAAGGCACATCTTTGGCATATTAGCTTGTAACTAAATGCCAACATTGTGCATGCTAACAAGCTGAGGCTAAGCAGGTTCAATGTGTACCACGCTGACCATCTTATTTTTATATTAGCATGCTAAAAATTACAAATTAGCACTAAACCTTAAGTACAGTACGTGGGAACAACATTAGTTTTGTAGGCATTTGGTCATAAACCAACCTAGACATATATAACTTTTGACCTAATGATGGCTCTAGAAGTCATAAGAACTTGAGAGGGACATGAATTTGTACCAAATTTTATTGCAATCCATCAAATAGTTGTTGGGATATTTCAGTCTGGAGTGAAGTGGTGTCCGACTGACAGACATTGATTCTTCCACTCAAAGGATGACATGAAACCAGTAGTTTCCCACCATTTTGACTATTAATCAACCCTCCAGTTTGGGAATCGCAGATCTAAACTGCCCAGTATTGACATTTCCACATTGGCGGAATTAGTCGTAATGCCTCAGGGCCTTGTCTGTCTATCTTTATCTTCATTTATATAACGCCAAATCACAACAAAAGTCATCTCAAGGTATTATTGTCTAGGTTTCAATGATCTTACATTCTGTTCGCAGCTAAGAAGACATTAGTTAGAATTCAAAAAGATATTGTGTGCTGCAGTTCACAATCTGTTGCACTGTTTGTGATCACAAACAGGGGCGCAGATGGTGGGGATGGTGACTGTTTCTGCTTTATGCAAATACAGTTTAAAATGAAATGTTTCGATTGGCTATATGCAAACAATTATCCGTCCACATAGACAGAAAAAAAACAGCTTTAGTCACGTGATAACAGATGGTCAACTGATGAATCGGCAAGGATAGGAGACTGAAGCAGGAGGCATAACAACATCAGATCAAAATCAGTCACAACATTGACTTGGACAGGGTCAAAGTTATAAATGAGGAGTCAGTTGGAGGGTTATTTGATATCTAACCAAGTTCCAGGGCCTACGATGCAGTCGAAAGCTTTGCAAAAAGATCATAGAACCATCTGATGACAGAAAGGCTCTTCAATTCACATTAAATTTATATGTGTAGCAAGAAAAAAAAAAGCAAGCAGTTGAATATCGGTCAGTCAACAAGGCTGAGAAATGACAATGTAAAGACACTCACGAAGCACATTAAACTATTTCAACTATTCAGAACCTGTTTTTGGTCGGTATGTATTAATTTATTTTATCGAGTCTTAAGCATAATATCAGGAGGCAACAAGCTGCAAGGACATTAGAGGGAAATTATGTTGTTTAAAGAGTGTTGGTATAACCACAGAGACATCGAGGCCACAGTGAAGAGCATACTGACTCATGAGGCAGATGCCTTTATAACTATTATTTAAAATTTGCGGCATATTCAAGGTGGGATCTTTTGTTAACAGCAGGACCGAATTACTCAAACAAAAAGAGTATCTGCCAGTGTGGTGATCATGAAAGCGTTTTTTAGAGAATGGCTTCATAAGTAAACAAATGCCCAAGTGAATTTTTTTCGTGCATGGTGAGAATGATAATGCACTTCATTTGATGTACAATAATGTGTGAAGTACAGTTACTAGTTGTGATTTAAAGGCTGAATTGTTGACAGAATTATATACTGTTTTCTAAAAGAACATAAAGAATAGAAAAAGAACATGCCTCCACTTTTTGTGTGTGTCAGATATAGGAAAGCTGGCCCTCACTCTGTGCTGTTTTGTAGATTTTCTGTTTGAACTTTGAGAGTTATTTTTATATTAGCCCAAAAGCCGAGGGACCTGTCTCACAAGGAGAGGTGAACATCGGGGCATCCTCGATAGCTATCTTCATGAAACCAAACAATGGCAAACCTGCATGACCAATCTCCCAGAGGACAACCCGGGATATACACGAGAAAGGTGGGAATAAACAATGTGATGCAGCAGGGACAGATTCAGACAGCACGTTATATAACTGACACGTTCAGTCCATTAGTTGCTCCACAGAAAATCTATTAAACAATTCATCACTCGAGTCATTTATCATCACTTAAAAATGCAAACTCTTCTTTTGCTTCAGCTTTTAAAATGTGACTATTTCTTACTTTTCTCTATTTCTTATCATTGTAAATCATTTTATTTTGAAATGCAGGTGAGATAAAACAAACATTTTTAAGATGTCATGTTGTGCTAACAGTACTTAGACATTTAGACATTTAGACGTTTTACTACTTTTTAGGGGTCAGTGACAAATAAGAGCTGGCAAGAAGAGCAATTCAAAAATATCTAAAAAAAAATGTTTTAAAAACATGCATCATGTTTGTTAAAATGTACATTCTGTATTTTTGTTGGTTTTATGTCATTTGAAATGACATTTGCACCATTTAAAACAAAACAAAAGTAAGACTGAATGCTTTCAAATGGCGTAACCACAAAAGAATGATAAATATTAAATATTTCATCCACCTACCACCAACATATTCATTATTAGGGCCCGAGCGGCGACTGCAAGTCGCCTGGCGAAAGCCCTATTGAAATTGTAATGTTTATTATTAGGGCCCGAGCGGCGACTGCAAGTCGCCTGGCGAAAGCCCTATTGAAATTGTAATGTTTATTATTATTATTATTATTATTATTATTATTATTATTATTATTATTATTATTACGACATTTCGTGCCCCAATTTCGCCCCTTTCCCAAATGCGAAAATGCTTATACTTGCCCATAAAATGCCCATAGGGAATTTTGCTAACTTTGTCCTATGCTCACAAAATTCGGTACACATATGTATTATACTCACATATGCAAAAAAGCCTCTTGACCTCATGACCTCAACCCAACAGGAAGTCGGCCATTTTGGTTTTGATTTTTCCCGCCTAAAATTAACTCCTCCCACAGCGTTCGCCCGATCAAGTTCAAATTAGGTACGCAACATCTCCAGACCTAGTTGAGCTTAAGTTGTGCTCTGCGCATCCGTAGGTCAAAGGGCGTGTCTGCCAGGGCTCAACTAACTTTGGCGTGCTTGCCATGTACATACGAGTGGCTCTCACGCCCACATACTTCATCCAATCAGCTTCAAACTTGCTGGACATGATGATGGCTCCGCCCTGAACGTCCCGATATATTAACTTCCCACGTAACTCATAGCGCCCCCCGGTGGTAACAGGAAGTTAACTAAGATTCATTAAAATTACATACTTTGCCCCATCAACTTCATTCAGAACCAGTTGGTGAAGCTACATTATGAAGACTGTGAAGCTACGAGTAATGGCGTCCGTGTGGCGACGCGGCGACCATCAATTCCTCGCCATGAAAATACGTTTGGCTTTTTGATGGCTTTATTGAACTCGTATCATCAAGAAAATTGGTACACAGGTCCAGGGTGCCGACCTCAACGTCTCCATTCGCTCATAGGCGATCTCACTCATGTCTCCCCCTAGTGGAAACAGGAAGTGCCATATTTTACATCATCATTGTGCGATTTCCACAAAACTTCACATGTGTAATCACTGTCCCACCCTGAACGCAACCGCTTGTGTTTTGTTACACTCTACTGCCCCCTGGTGGATGAACCATCAACCTCTCATAACTCCTTCATGCTTTGTCCAATTCACTTCAAACTTCACATGACCGATGAGTGGCCGCCCTGAACACACCAGACCACACCAGACCATATGTGTAACTACCTGTGACGAAACATTGCATTTTTGGCCTCCTTCCAGGTTTTTTCTCACTTTCTGCTTCACGCCACAGCCCCGCCATGCCTCAGGCCCCGCGGTGGCATGGGTGAGCGAGGGCCCGCCATCGCCGCTTGCGGCTTTAATTTGTTGTTGTTATTTGAAAAATATCAATAGTTTAATTGATAGTGAAAGTATTTACACACTGTGAAGAAATGTGTAAAGATATAACTGGCAAAGTATAATATAACTGCAGCCAGTACAGTAAATAACTATTATACTATTATACTACTATAAGCAGAAAGCTGCTATGTGAAAAATGTGGAAGTAGTAAAATGATCAGAGCAATATAGTAAATAATTGTGTAATTATGCAAACATGCTGCAGACAATTTTGACAGATTAAGTAGACTGTGAAAGTGGATATGTGGGGGGAAAAAAAGAAGAAAGAAAAGATGTGTTCTCTCGAGAAGAACAAAATGTGTACCGACTCAGCAACAGAGCAACATAAAAGACACAAATGCGGTGACTGCTGCTGGGGATGGAGCAGAGGACAGCAGGGGAATAACCACTTAATGTAAATGCATAAAAAGGCTTATCATGGCCTGCCATTGAGGCGCAGTGGGAAAAGTGTCCATTGATACAACACAGTGTCACAGCGAGCCTGAGAGAAGATCTTCTATTCATCTCGTGTTCTGCAGGTCTGTGGCGAGAAGGGATATGAAGACAATCTGCTGTATCAATCACTGTGGGGAACCCAGTGATGAAACTTCACCACATTAATATGCAACAGTAAATGTCATCCATGATTGATAACAACAGCCAGACTACCTGAGAAGTCTGGAAATGTGACAAACATTTCTGATATACTATCTATGATATTATTAATCATTGTGGAAAACAAATGAGTTCTGAGCCCCACTCGCCTGCTAGTAGACTCCTGTACTAAGTAATTAGACTAGATCTGAACAGCTCTGATTACTTGTCACTGCATTCATATAAATACAACATAATTTATATCAAATTATGTAAATAGAAGAAGTTTTTACAAGTTTTATGTTTCCGTATTGGAGGATTAAGGACAAAGGCGAACTAATTCAAACTACAACATGTTATAGCTACTGGTGGACTACAAGTATTGCTCCCTGAGGCAAGACATATTAGTTTCCAGATGCAATTTGACCACGTCTTGTTCGCTTTGCAGAGACTTCATTCACTTTGAACTTTGGCACAGGAAAATGTGAGGCTCCTTAATGTCCAGCCAGTCTGAGAGAGGATGGGAGAGATTGATGTCTCATTCAAGATGTGTTATTTGTATCCTTATTTATACAGCTGCATGGTAAAATAGTATAAATGACAAGAGTGTATAAAATGTTTCATAAAAAGATGGATCAATGTCAACTTGTGGCATGCTGTTGTTAGCCTGTTAGGAAAACCCTGCCCACGCAATCTGCCTGTCTTGCCTATATATATGTATATATATATATAGTAGAAAATACTTTTTTCTGTCTCACTGACCTGACAAGCTAACATTGCCGTAAAGGGGTCTGCAAATAGCCGTACATTTAACAAAAAATACATGTGTTATTTCCTTCCTTCTTACATTTTACATCACTTTTTAAATGAACAAAATATTCTTGAGATTTTCCAATCCGGTTTTAAAACATTTCACAGCACAGAATGAGCTCTTTTAAGAGTTTTTAATGATATCTTTTTAGCTACTGACTCTGGTCACTGTGTTGTCCTTGTACTTTTAGATTTGACTGCAGCATTTGATACAGTGGACCATGAAATCCTGATTGCTCGTTTGGGGCAGTGGGTGGGCATCAGTGGCACAGCACTGGAATGGTTCAGGTCCTACCTGTCACATCAAACTTTCTGTGTCAGCCTTGATGACTCTGTGTCATCTACTGCTCCTCTCTCATGTGGGGTCCCACAGGGCTCTGTGCTTTTATTTTCTCTCTATCTACTCCCACTTGGTTCCATTCTCAGGAAACATGGCATTTATTTTCACTGTTATGCGGACGACAGCCAGATCTATGTCCCCCTCAGAAAGTCTGAATCCAACACTGTTAACCCACTGCTAAAGTGTTTACACGACTTTAAAGCATGGATGGCCAATTTTCTGAATTTAACGAAAAAAAGACAGAAGTCATGGTCTTTGGTGGCACTTCTGTGACCCCCCTAGTTGATCTGGGTTCTTTGGCACAGTATCGCAAGCCAATTGTGAACAATCTGGGGGTAAAAGTGGACACAGACCTTAAATTTGACAGACAGATTAAAGCTGTGGTGAAGTCTAGCTTTTTCCAGTTAAGGCAGCTGGCAAAAATCAAACCAGTCTTTCAGAGACAGCACTTTGAGCACTTATACATGGGGGTTAGTGGGTCCTCCATTGCTCGTCTTCAACTGGTACAAAATGCTGCTGCACGTCTTTTAACTGGCACAAGCAAGTATGAGCACATTTCACCTATTATAGCTTCACTCCACTGGCTGCCTGTCCATTTTAGGATTCATAAAATTATTTTATTTGCTTTTAAAGCCTTGAATGGGTTTGCCTCACCTTACCTCTCTGAGCTGCTGCACCCCTACACTCCTAGCCGATCTCTTAGGTCAGCTGACCAGCTGCTCCTGACAGTGCCTAAAGCTAGGCTAAAGCTCAGAGGGGATCGAGCGTTTGCCATCGCAGCTCCAAAACTTTGGAACGAATTACCGCTGCACATTAGACAGGCCTCCTCACTGTCTCATTTTAAAACGCTTCTTAAAACCCACCTCTTTTCTTTGGCCTTTGACACCATGTAGAGTGTTGATTTTATGTGTATACATGCATATTTTTATTTTGTGTGGGCAGTGCATTTTATTTATGTCTATTTCTATTTTCTATCTATTTCTCTATTAAATCTATTTTATTTTATTTTATTGCTTTTATCTTTCTATTGTGTACTTAATCTTTTATTGTGCTTCTATTGTATTATCTATGTATTGTGCTTTATCTTGTTGTGCAGCACTTTGGAAACCTTGTGTTTGTTAAAAGCGTACTATATAAATAAATAAAGTGGATCATCTAAGAGAACGACACTCTAGTTAACTGATACAGAAGGGCAACGGGGCATGTAATGCAGGGTTCAATGTAATATTTTTTTCTCCCCATTGGCCCAATTGGCCAGTAGATCAGAAATTTACTGGCACCTTGTGTATTTTCACTGGCTTGGCAGCCAAAAAAATGAAGAAATGAAATGAAAAATTAAACTAATTTCCATTTTGGTGATGCATTATACATAATATGTACAACAGTGAAGTTCACTTTAGATTTAGTTGGTTTCTTTTAGTTATTCATGTATAATGTTGATATCACATTTATAACATTTCAACCCTGATTATAAATAAATTAAAATAACCAAATTAATATTAACAACATTGAGGTTAACAATTAAATAAATGTTGAGAGATGTGCAGAAATGCAATAACAGCACGCAGTGAGAGAAAGAGCATGTGGTATTATAACAATGGTATTTGTTTGTGTTCACTCTGGGTTAAACCTCAGGTTAGTTACTTTAGGTTCAAACCTATAATAATAGCACTTAAACAAACTGTGACAGGGCAACAGCTGTAATATCTGTTCTTAAGGTGAGACGTCTGCAGTAGATATTGAAAAAGCTGTCGGGAGCCACAGAGATCAAGGCTACACCTCAATAATGTCATATAAAACACTCCTGGGAATCACCAGGAAGCATTTTGTTGGTTTCATTTCACTATATGTTGTTGTTTATACACCTTGGCTACATATCTGCTGCAGAGACTGCTGCTGTCAAAGTCACACGGGAGAGATGCACAACTACACAGTGAGGATGCTATCTGGCTAGGGAAAACTGTTCAAAACATACCTTTTGCTTCCACAGAAGTAGAAAGCCCCTCTTTCTTTGCGTGACCTCGCTGATAATTATTTTTCGAGCACCAGTGTTACACCATATTTGGTGACTCATCACATCCACCAGTAAGCAGCTAGTAGACTTAGGGCCTGAATTACTAAAGGTTTGCAAGTATACAAACATGTGTACACTTGATATCATCTGCAAAAAATGTGCAACGCAGCACACTGAGGTTTGCGTCTTTCAAATGTGCAAGATAATACGCGCTGTCCATTTAGTAAGTTTGCCATAATGAATATGTAATATGGGGCGTTTCAACCCCAGTGCGCAAAATACAGGGAGGAGAAAATGCAAATATGTTATTTAGCACACGCATTGTGATTAACCAAACCTGAAGGTAATTTTGCTGATGGTAACTGCATCTATAAATAATAAATTTGAAAGGAAGGTATTAACCAGCTGCACACTGAGCACAGATGACTTCGGTTACTGTGGAGAAGAGACGGACACACAATGACTATGACACGCATGAATATGCAGTGAACGGGTTTTTTCCAGCGGTGTTAATATTTTTGGAGGTGGAATATTTTTGGTTTTACTAACAGCATAGACTTCGTCACAAATACTGGTAACAATATAGTGTTTTTTTTCTGGTAATATATTTTTTGCCATAACTCAATATGTTTGTTAACCTCTTCTACTGGAACATTTAATTCCATGGGATCAACTGGAACTGCCATCTGCACCCTGCTGCAGCTGTTCTCATTTGCGCAGTTATTCTGAGTAGATCAGCTGCAAAATGCATGCTAACCAAACGTGCAATCTGTTGGACTGCACACGCAATTCAGTACTCTTTTCTTAGGATCTTAGTAAATCAGGCCCTAGAGTGCTGCCTTTTCCACATGTATTTCAGCCAATGATGATGCATTTCAATGAAAACAACATTTCCTCAAATGCGGTCAAGTCGCAGACACTGATTGGCCATTCACTTGCAACTGCATAACCTTTTAGTGGCCATTGGTTATGTCCAACCCTGCAATGGGTCGGATGGACCAGGCATCCCTCCACCCCCCCAGCTGGAGCATAAGGCTCTTCTTGTTGCACTTTCTCACTGTGAATCTTTGGTTGCTCGCATTTCAAATAAAAAGTGAAAGCTCCAGTAGGGCTGCAACATTTGAACAGGTTTAGATTCAACATCCTGACCCCGTGACCTGATATTTCTGTCTGAAACGTACCAGTCAAAAAATGTACTTAACAAAAATGCTGCTGTGTATTAAGGTGGCTCGAGTGGGAGTTCAGCAAGAATAAAGAGCAAGTCAAAGCGAGGACCCCATGACCTTCCATCAGGATTAACTACACATTATATGCCCTACAGGAATCCCAAAGTTATCATTATGTTGTGCATACCATCCATTACTTTTCTATTGAGAGGTGTCATGAGCACTGCAGTCTCAAGGGGCAACTATCAAGTCTGTGCAACTGTATGCATTACATTTATACATTTAGTTAACC
The DNA here is from genome assembly GCF_963691925.1 of Scomber scombrus. Taxonomy (NCBI): domain Eukaryota; kingdom Metazoa; phylum Chordata; class Actinopteri; order Scombriformes; family Scombridae; genus Scomber; species Scomber scombrus. The sequence goes on from NC_084984.1 coordinate 18,444,632, forward strand.
CCTTGCATTGGTCAATCTGTTGCAGCCACTTTAATATACTGACACCTCATGACTGACTTTAATGCCAAAATATTTTTATTTTACAACATTGGCCAGAATATAACATCTCTGTGCAAGATGTGCGTTCTCTGCATGCTAACAGTGTCTGGTGGTAGTGCTGGAATAACAAATTAAAAAACATTGGCACTAAATTCATGAATAAGACATTGCCAAGATCGTATTCTGCAGACAGACAGCAGAAAGATACCTGAATTACAAATACAAAGACCAATATTATAAATCATACTGTCATTTAAGGGCTAGAAGTCCTTTGAATTACAGCCTTTACACATTCCAGATGGTAAGCCAATATCAGGACATGATGGAAAGCTCGGCAACCATCTTTGCAAATTCACTTTGCATTTGAAGAATGCATTATGATGTGCAGATGATTGATTCAATGTACTTGCCAACATTTTACATTTTTACTTAACCATAATTTCTATCTTAATTCTTTTCTGTCTCCTGTTGAGTAAATTAAAATTTGTTTTCAAATTAGTGCACTACTCAACTTCAGTTGGAAGCCACTGGTATATGACATTCTGATACATACAGAACTCTTTCATTTGTTCATTATTATGACACCAGTGTAAAAAAAAAATTGATTTCAGTACTTTATTCACTGTTATTCACTGCACTGTTCACTGTTATTCACTGTTACTACTGTAATTAGCTAATACTGCAGATGAATCGGTTGTGAGATGTAAATATAAAAAATTGAGTAGTATCTGTTTATACTTTAGCCTGGCAAGGAAACAACAGAGTTGTTTTTTTATGTGAATTGATTTGTGTACAAAGAAAACATCATCCTTAAAAACCCAGATTGAATCAATTGTTTCAGCAAAACAACATATTTATGTGAAAGTGACAATAATCCTGAATATGTAGTGATGAAATCTGTCAAAAAAATATTGACATGAATATAAAAGACTGCTTTTTTTTTCCCTGTTTCCAACTGCAAGTCAAAATTGGCTTGTTTAAACCATGATTACAGTGTTCCCCTAACGTTAGCCATGTCTTTGTTATTGTAACCACGGCCATGAAGGCCTCCTAACTTTAACAAAGTAGTAATTTTAACTCAAACCACAACATTTCAAACTTAACCAAACCTTAACCATATTACCACATAAAACAGCAATTTGCAAAAGGCAATAGATCAAAAAAATGCTTCTATGTGTAGTTATGGAGCGCTTGAACCAACAACATATTTTGTGGTTTAATTTGGAGGACTTTAAAAAAAAACATTAAGATATGAAGGGAAGCATTAAAGCATTTGCAACTGGGAATTTACATGAAATGGAATAAACTAAAATGTGCGTTATTATTCACAAGAAAGCACCCTGAGCATCATTGATATCATTTCTGCTCCACTCAAGAGCACTGAATAATATTTCCCTTTTATGAAGTATTACTCAGGGGTCAAAACGCTGACCGTATACAAGTTTATACCCTGGAATCCTCATAGGAAGAGTTTATATATGAATCATTGGACCTTTCAGCCAAAACAGCAGCGAATGTATCAGCCCACCTGCTTTCTAAGTGGATCTCAACCACTGCAGATAATACCAGACTGCCAATATTGTTTTCACCTCGACTGAGGTTTCCAAATGTTTACCAGAGATTACCTTTAAGAAGACCCACAATATGAAAAATGCCTTTTCTTTTCCTTGAATCTCTTTGCATATTTTATAACTCAAACCCCTTTTTTCCTGAAGTGGACTGCCACTTTCTATTTAACATCCATCAAGCATTTGGGAACATATTTAGAATTCCATCCAGTTACACCTGATCATAAATTCTTTTGGGGGGGATCCAACTCACCTTTCCCATCATTTATAAAACCTGCAGGTCAACATTTGTCCTTGAAGATACATTCTCTGATGTTATTACAATTGAGTTTTAAAACATTAAGAGATAATAGATCGGGGGGGTGGTTGCTGCTGATCACAAGAAAAACAGGGTGTATGTATATTTTAAAGGTAACTATATAGCATGGGCTGTTCTCAAAGGCTAAAAAGGCAGCACCTCTCGTCATAAACCACCTGTGAGAGAGGGTTATGGTGGAGGCAACAATAAGATTGGGAGTTAATGTTCAAAGCCATTTCATGTTACCTTTTAAGATATTACTAATACTTTCTGTACCTATGGAAAAGTGAGTGTGTAATGTAAAATTGTAGCTTCTAACTTCTCCAACTGCACAGTGGGTCCATCTGTACAAAATGAAATAAAGTCACATTTTAGCCAAAAGGTTTTTGTATCTAGAAGACAGAAGTGTAATTTATTGATACATATACCGTATGTTCATTTTCATGTAAGTCCAGCAAGTTGTTAATCATTTTTTTAAATCTAAAATAAGAGGAGCACTGTCTTTACTCTCCTTTCTTACCAGAGTGATAGAGGAGTAAATATAATTAAGGAGCTAAAAATGCCTCTAAATGCTTCTGACGTGCTGGGTGTGATATGTTCTGAGTAATGTTTAAGAGAACATTTTAAGATGATGCTAAAACAGAAAAAAATATGAGGTGTTTTAAGGGAGTTATTAATGAAAGTCGTCACAGCTGAGCTCACGCACCTCCTCTCTGAAGAACCGGCCTGACACTTATGTCGCCTCGGTTCAAGAACAAAGCTGCTCCACTCACTGACTTTTACAATATCTTTGCCTTAATTGCATCGTCAGTTTAAGTAAAATTAGCATAATGCCAAAAGGAGCAAATTATTATGGATGTCATGTCATATCTTGTCTGATATCAATGAAAAACATTCTGGTAATTAGATCCTGTTTTGAAGTTTATTCAATACGAATAATTTGTTCACTGCTTTTACACATAAATGGGACACAAAAAGCTGCTAATAATGATGATGGGAGAAAAAAACATAAGGTTTTTGGTTGAACCTATGATTCCAGTCAACCTTTTTTTATTGTTTTCTAGCGGTTATATTTAAATGTTTAAAGATAGTCCTTTCAACAGTAGACTTGAAGCACCTTATTGCATGTATAATCAGAATTAGAGGCAGCAAATGCAGAATATTTCTGATGTGCAAAAGTGATTAAAATATCTAATTTTGTAAAACAACTATAGGCTCTTATTCAGATTGTTATCCTCCTTTTAGCATTTTAGACAATCTTCAGAATATCAACATTATAAAAATACTCATCTCAGACACGGTTGAGTCCCGCACTGAGAAACAGAAAGGGATATGTAAGCTTGTTCTTATCAACACTGAGCAACGTAGCACTTATTGCAAGATGAAATTATTATTATTTCTTTTTTTTCCCCATTGTGTATAAAGTAGGGATGGATTGATCCAACTTTTTCAGTCCTGATACCGATACCCAGGCTTCGGGTGTTGGTTAATACCAAGTATAGATCCGATACCAGTGTTTAATTAATAAGCTGTATGACTCACTCTGTGGGAGAGACTAGACTCGTTATTTCAGGCTGGACTTAAACCTTGCTTTCCTAACTTTGTAAATCAAAATGTAACACAGAAATTCATAGATATGGATTTACTGAATAATTATTCATCAAAATAATGGTGTCCAATACTAGATTGGTCCATTGTCACCAATACCCAAACCAGCTATTTGAGTCAGTATTGGGCGGATATCCAATATCAATACCAATATCCAATATCAGTATCCATCACCAATATCAACACCAATATCCAATATCAGTATCCATCACCAATATCAATACCAATATCCAATATCAATTGGTGCATCCCTTGTACAAAAAGCAATTCATGTTTAAATCTAACACAGTTCACAGTTTATATATGCAGTTATATAAACCATCTGTATAATCTCTATCATCACCAGAAATGAAGATAACACTATTTTACCTTTTGTTGTGAAACACTAGCTAATTCTTGAATGAAAGACATAATTAGTGCATGGCTGTTCACAGACAGCATTTCATCAGGACATGTAATTATAGCAGGTTAGTGCCCTCCTGAGATCATATACTGTAAATTCTTATCATTACACTTATGACAACAAGGTCAATGTACAACATCATGTCAGAGCTTAGCAGCAACTTAAACACTGCAAATGAGCGGCACGCTCAGTTAGATGCTGGAGTGAGAACAGCATCAATGACGAAAAACCAAGCTGCCGGGGGCACAAATAAATAAGTGACCTGGTAAAAACATCAGCCATATATCCCATGATACAGTGGTGGAAGCTGCTAAACTAAAGCATTTAATTAGAAGGCAGGCCACTAGTTTTCAGATGTGTTTAGATCCAAAGGCAATCATTTGAATACATCAGTATTCATATCTTCATCTTAACCGGCTCAGGGCGCAAGGGATCGGAAATGACATGCAGTGTTAACTTGCAAATTATCGTATTCACATCATCCTCATGATCACCGATAGAATCTTTGCCTGCTAAAGCAAATAATCTTTTTGAATATTTGTATGAAGACTATTATTTGACAAGGGTAATGTAATGATTTACAGCGATACTATGTGTGATATGAGTTTGAGTATTTTATCTTAGTATTATACTTGAAATATTTCATATTTAATGTCATGATTTAAATGACTAATTAGTGTGGGAGGAGCAATATCCAGTATCACTGAAGAACCCTGACCCTAACCCTTTACCATAACTGATTCCTCTCTTATGGTTAAACAAGTGAAAACTGGCTTGGCTAACTCTGCATGCCTTTTAGATTCTACTTAAACCAAAAGCAGCTTCAATATAATGTAACAAACAAACTGAAGTAATGTTATTACGTTTGACAGATTGACATTAATGATACTTAAAACTAGTACCAATCTGATATCAGCGCCCTTTTTCTTTTTTCTCTTTTTCTTTTCTCTTTCTGCCTGAAACAGTTGGGGTTCATTCTTCTGAGCTGTCACACATCACTTGTAACTGTAAGTGGAGATGATCAGCAACATTTTTATTTCAATTTTTTTTTAGCTTGGAGTAGAGTCTGTGCCATATCCCGCTTATTTTCCTTTAAAAAAACAACACACCAACCCGTCTGACAAAGAAATGTGCGGCTTTTATGTTGTGAACTTTACAGAGGTGGGGGAGTGATGAATTATTCAGACCAAAATGAATTTAACTTTTGTAACTGAGTTTGATTCAAGCATACAGATGGAACAATTTGAGTGCAATCTGATCCTGAATTAACCTGCATTATTAGACTCAATTCATTTCTATTCAATTCTAGGAGCCTTTAATTTGTAAAGGCAAGTGAGTTGTGAAGCAGGAGGTTTAATGAAAGCATAAAGGCCCACTAGTAAAGTACTTATGGTCACAATACTTTCTCACTATGCCCCCCATAGTGAAAAAGTATTGTGTTGATTTGAGACACTTGACAGGTGTATTTTGTGATTTCTGTACCATGCTTTGCTGAAAAGAAAGACAACAAACACATGTCTAAATCTGCAAATGGCATCACAATTTCTACCATAAGCTGCTAAAATCCTTAAGGGACTAAGTTATGGTATATCAGCATGGCTATAAAGTGGCTGCTATGTGCTGCAATTCAGATGTGCTGAAAATATTCCAGTCTCTCGCAGACAAATCACTGCATGTATATGTGTATGATTCAATATGCTGGCAAGCGTAAAGACACAACAAACCACTATAGCAGGTCTATGAATAAATTAATGTATTCCATGAAATTGGCATGTGTCTGATCTACTCCTCGGTTGGGATTTCATCCTCTCAGAAACAGAAGTGAATGAATTGAATCTTAAGTATTTCTCAAAAGTGTTTATAGAAATATGTTTATTCAGATTAAAATCAAAGACCTCCAGAAGCGGTGCATCTATGTATGATTTAACAAGAACAAATCAAAGAAATCCGCACATTTTTGATGCAGATTGAAAAATGGAGTTGTACTTTGGACAAAAATAAATGGACAGGGAGCATAAGCTGAAAGCTCACTTCTATGTAAACTGAATTATATGAATGCATAGCAGCTCTGTTCCATTTTACACAAATCTCATCTTGGCCCGCTATGGATGCTGTAAGATGAAAGCTCACCTCTCTGTAAAGCATTTCAGTGCGGAGATGAGTTTGCCTTGAAGCACAGGAAAACAAGCGTGACGACAGTTTATACTGTAGGGTCAGTTCAGTCTGCGCAGTGTATGTCATATTAGTCATTCACCGCTTATACCCATCTGCTGGCTCATATCCTATTCAACAGCTGCATAGCAGGGACCCAACCCAATTATATCAGGGCAGGATTCTCCTTTCAGCCAATGTCAGGGGGCGAAAAATCAATGCCTGTTTATCTTGTCCGCTGTCACGCGACTGGAGCAGCAGTTAGGAGTGTGCTTCTCCACAAAGACATTGATACATGGGGCAGGCTGGGAGTTTTATGCTGCTGGGTGTCTGGTTAACAGATTCACTTACCCTGGCGGTATGTGATGCTCTTAATGGTTTATACTTATGAGCCAGAGGCAACATTGTCATTCCTGCTCGTTCTCAGAGTCAGAAAAAAAAGAGAGGAGGCATCGCTGTCAGACAGACATGAATGAATCACATTGTGGGGCGTAGAGAAAAAAGGCAGTTCAGGTTAGGGTGACAGCTGAAATGTTGTGGGCACAGTGTTGATTTGAAATTATGCCTACGGGAGTGTTCACAACTTGACAATTAACTGCTGTTTCATTGACGTAAGATCTACCAGCCACTAGCACAAAAATGGGAATATTTAGAATAATAATCATTTATTCAAGCTGCCGTCCCTGTGGTTATAATCAGAAACCCACTCGTGCTTCCACCCACGCAGAGTGCGAGTTCGACGCGGTAGCAGCTTACACAGTGTTTCAGGCCAGACAAACAGTTACCATCAGTTACACATGGGAAACATCTGTCTCACCTCTGTGCAGCAGAACAAATGTTTACACAATGAATTGGCTATTACCAGTAGTGTGTGTTTGCTCCATAAAGTACAAGGTTTTTTTTGTTTTGTTATATTGCTCCAAAATCTGAGGCAGATGTTTTTCAAAGCAGACAAAGATGAAGAGTATTTTTCCAAAGCATGTTCAAAGAAGTGACATCTACAGTTGCAGCCAATTAAAATTCATAGAAAAGAGGTAGAAAATAATTCTATAATGTGGCAGGCTTCATGACAGTGCAGAAATACTCACATTTCTAATTCAAGGTGTTTCTTTGTGAGCTGTTAAGACTCACCATTAAATTTTGAAAACATTGTTCTATGAATTGGAGTTAAAGGATTAGAAGAACGTTTTTTTCTCAGTCTCTTAGATTCATACAGCTACACAAACTGTAAACTTTAAAGAGCAAGATTTTGGTCAAAAGCCACTTTTAATTTATCTATTTCATGCTACTCTTATGTATAAGTCTTCCAGTGATTCACTCGATGACAAAACTGCTGACATATTCCATGGTAACATCTGACAAACATCATTTGCAGTGCTTTTTATTCTTTTACACACCTCTTTATATTATTGACTTGAGTCTTACACATTCAAAAAGTGATGCCAGTGGGCTATTGATGCAGAGTGAAGTGTGTTTGATAAGTTCTGCAGGGGTCCTGCTCAGCATCACCATCAACAGACTCCACTGAGCACCAATCACATGGAGCCAGCAGGATTTCAACTTCCTGCTGAGGTGAAACTCCACCATGACTTAAGCAATCAATGCAGGCTTAAAGGGGGAACCAGTCATTTTAAACCTGGACCGTTTATCCCACCTTTTTGTGTCTTAGTGACTAATGTAGAAAATACATTTTGATATTGAATCGCACTAAGCATCACTTTTTGTACTCCAGGCACTCCTCAATCTTCAAATCTGTCATGACTGAATTTAAACCTTTCTCACGAGGTTTAATTTACAGGCAATCTTGTTGATCTGTTCTGTTCTGCAATATGAGTTTTTTCTATTTACCAATTCAAAAGTTCCTGACCAAATGGCCCACACTCACTCTGCAACTACAATAAAATACTGTCCTTTATTCTTAAATTATGTAAGACTAAATTGCTGCTTGGGAGTGTAGTGACCTAAAACTAATGGCTGCTTCACCTACTAGTGCAAGTTACCAAATAAGAATGCGTACATTGGTTAGTATTACTCACAAATCCTTGAGTCGTCATCTGAAACATGGACGAGCAATGAGGAACCAGGCGGTCCATGAGGATGGAAACGATGAGGTTGGCTGGATTACAGAATGGCTGGCAACAGTCCAGAAGAAGTGATTGCTGAGCGGGTACACGTCGTGTTTCCTGGTCCTCTGTCTAGTAAGTATACATGACAGTTTTCTCAGTCACTTTGCTCATCCCTAAGCTCCTTTACTTCTCATGCTGAACTAAATTAAGCTTTAAACTTAGTAAAAACATTAACATATACTTTCAAAACACAGTAGTATTAGCTGCTACTATATTGAAATAGCTGCACATATCACTTGTGCGCTAATCACCATTACTCCCTTTAAAAAGCTACATCTTGATAAAACAGTACAAAAAGTTAACACACTTGTGCAGGTTATAATATATCCGTAACCCTTTTGTAAAACCATGCATGAAAGTAATGGACATAATTATAATTACTCTCCAGCAGCTTTTACAAATTTAACACAGCTCGTTTTTCAACTCACTGGCCTGTGGATTCACTCTAAGGGCCACCCTTACATCCCATCCCGTTATTGGGCTGACCAATTGGTAACGACCTATTTAATTGACAAAATGTCAAGATGGTCAACCTTATTTCCTCTGGGATTAAGTTGTGAGCTATCCATGCTTATCCTATGTGTACCTATTTGAATTTTAATGAACCTTATTAAAACAATGACAATGACGGTTTGTTTATTCACCTATATCATATTTTTAAATTCACTATGGACTGTATCAAACATTCCATTGAAAGATTTTTAGACTGGTCGACATTTATTTTCTGTATGACAGTATATCAACCATGATTTCAACCACGTATGGTTTTCTTCAGGAAAAGGCTGAGAGCATAACTTGAATGCATTTAATAGATCATTCATAATGTAAGGGCCTATCATTATCTCCCAATTAGCCTTAAATGACCAGTGTGTAAGATTTAGTGACACCTAGCGGTGAGGTTGCAGATTGCAACCAACTGAACTGGTTGTGAAGCTCTCTAGAGCCAATGTTTGGTTTGCCCATTCTGGGCTACTGTAGAAACATGGCGGTGCAACATGCCGGCCTCTGTGGATTCTGCTCTCTATATAAATATAAAGGGCTCATTCTAAGGTAATGAAAACACAACAAGTCTTATTTTCAGTTGAGTATAGGCTAATTAAAACATACTTATGAATATTATATTCCAATTCTGCCAAGTCCATTCTGCTAGATACCACCACATTTTACACACTGCATCTTTAATTTGCATGGCTTGTTAGAATCATCTATCTATCTATCTTCTATCTATCTATAAATGACAGGAACTTCTGTCTGTCTGTCTGTTATTCGCATATCTCTCGAACCGTTCATCCGATTGATTTCAAACGTGACAGGTGTCTTGCTACGGGTACAAGTAAGTGCAGTGCCAAGTTTGACTTTGTGTGGATAAGAAATGTAAAAGATATAGATAAATATATCGGTAAAAGAAGCAGACATTTGCTGCTGCCGCTCTAGCTGCTGGCCACTCCCCCTCTCACACAGCACACTGAGCTCAGCGCAGGTCCAGAGTTACCCATGATTTCCACCGGGTCCGTCAAAGGTGTGAAACAGCTGCGCCAAGGCTTTGCTCCGTCCTCTGCCCGGTGTCAACTCACATCAGGCAGCGGAGCGGAGTTGCTCTGGGAGAGAAATGTGCCTTTTAAAATGAAGTTGCACTGTTAATACAGTAATTGCGGCAGCCCAATCAAATCCGAACGAGTGCCTTTAGGCTACCGTAATTACTGTAGTAGCAGCACAACTAAAAGGCCCGATTTTGTTAACTTGCTCAAATTTAGTTGATTTGGTATTTTATTTTATTTTTGTGTTCATACCATGTGTCAGTAGGCTACATAGCTAGATGATGTCTTTATCTGTCAGTTTTATTCATGTTTGTTGCTGAAATACAATCGGGAGGCTGCACAGGTTTTATTTTGAAAGACGGAAGTTTTATTATGCCGATTCTGTCTCTGACTGCCTGTCTGGTCCAATCTGCTCTGTTGATCTTTACACGATTTAGAAACGGCTCCGTCAAAAATAGAAATGCTGTGGATTGATAGCGCTGTGGCGCAGAGAGCTTCCTGAGGGTATAAGGCAGCAGAGCTTTGGCAGCTAAAATGTGAAATACAGACCCTCAAAAAATGGATGAAACTGAAAACACTTCGAATAGCCCAGGCTACTTTGTAGTAAAAACAAACGCAAAAACAGATTTTGCACGGGCAGTGCACTAGTTGTACAAATTTGGTGTGATTACAAAGGTTGCTAGAAACAGCAAAATTAACCCTCTACTGGTTGATGAAATTTAATTTATTTTAATTTCATTAAATTGTCATGTCAACCAACTCTACTATTTATTCGCTTACATTTACTTACTCACCCCTTTTATTACTCACTCATTTATTTTCATATGTTACTACAACTGGACCAATACAGGATTCTTGAAGATGATACTGATAACACTCATATGACTGTATTTGACAGTTTAAAAAATCTGAAGAAGGATATATACCTTAAATTCGGTCACCAAAGAAATATAAGAAGGTGAAAAATAAACTTGACATAGCTGTCTTGTGTACAAACTATGATTAATTACTGATAAATGATGTCAAACAAATCTTTGACATTTCTGTGTTGCAATTTCTTTGCATTACTGAATGTGATGTCCAATAAATAATGATATACAGCAGTAAGATAATATTGGGCAGTTTATTGGCCCGCCTCAGTCAGTCAGTCAGCAGGTCAGTCAGTCAGTCAGTCAGTCAGTCAGTCAATCACTCACTCACTCAATTCACCAACTTACTTCATTTATCTATTCATTTATCTTCTAGCTCATTCATTTAATTACTAACTTATGAACTCACGCACTCACCTACCTACTTGTAAGTGACAGTCTAATTAATAAGTTGGAACCAAAACTTCCAGATGAGCCTAAGCAAACATTTCAGATAAATCCTGGCAAACACTGAAATAGCTGCTAGGGCGAGCAACTGGGGCGAGACAGATTCAATAGTCACAGAGAAGGACAGGTCATATCTTTGCACCTCTAAAGTGGATTTCGATGTTTGTCTGGGGAGTCTGCAGTGATGATAGTAAAAAAAAAAGCAACTATCTTGCTCCATTTGTGAGTGTTTCTTGAAAGGTCACTATTCCCAGCATACAATAATGCGTGTTAATGGACACCAACATTGGACAATGGGGGGTATATTGTGTTCGAAATACAGGAGTGAAAACCAACATGAGTTCACCCTTTGCTATATTCACTATAATTTAGGAGAATGGAGGCTATGGCAACCAAAGTCCATATTTTCTCAACTAAAGCCACTTAACCAATAGCATTAACAGGAATCATTGTCAGTACAGCTTGTTAAATGCTCTAAAGAACACTGCTTGTGATTTTTTTTTAAATCATCCAACATTTTCTGCCATTCCTTTCCATTTGCAGTAGATATACCAAGGATGCTATGTTTATGTTTTCATGTGGCGTCGCTGACATCCTTTGGGGATTTCCACAATATCTCCCATTGCAACAACACTGAAAACAATGAAGTCGAACTTGCCTGAAATAGAAACACAGTCAGAAACTGCACAGCATACAAATGTGTGTGCAGCTTTGTGTTTTTTGTCTATTAATAGTCTATGCCATTGGATCACATGCAGATTAAAGACTAACTGTAACCCGGGGAAGCTGGAAATGGAGGTGATAAAAAACTAAACGAGTCTAGGTCAAAACCTTGTGTATGGCTGGACCCTGTGTAACACACTACAGAGCATGTAATTAGTATGTAGCCTCTCACATAGGCAATTAAATCCCATCAACAAATACGATTGGTTGGAAAAACAATGCTGCCTCAACTATGTTCTGTATACCAGCTGACAGAATGTTTCCAATAAACATATGTGCAGAATGTTCACGACCAAAGGTTTTCATTAAATTTTTCATGTGGCGAGAAAAGTCGAGTTTAGGTTAATTAACTGGTAACTGCATGATTATGGATAGTGAAAAATCTAAGTCGTGGATAGAACGGAAATAATGATGCAATGGATAAATACAAATGAAGACATGGCATATTCTACACCACACACAGGGAATACGCTACATCACTATTACATCACCTGACCTGTCATAGTGCAGTCACCACATGTAAAATGTCATGCTAAAAGTTGCTGATGCAAAGAAAAGAGAGTTGCATGCATTAATAATGATGGGGATGAGAAATACATGTTCTGTCTACACAGGGGAAGCACAAGACCATGTGCCTAATTTGCAGTTAAACAGTGTAATCTGAAAACTACACCACCAAACATGCCCGTTTAGAACAAAATTATCAGAACACAGAGGTGTTAAAAGCCACAGAATGTACAACTGAAATCATCTATATATATAAAGCTACCAGCAGAATAACTCTAACATTAATATTACAAGAAGTGCAGGTGATGAGGTGATGGAATCAGCATTTTCAACAATGTGCGTCTCCACTTGGCCATCACCCCAAGTTTAAGGACTACACAAAGATGCCACATTTCCCAGAAATGTGTTTTGAGCTTTTAGAATTTAAACAACGCTCACTTAACCCACTCTGGACCTTTGACACCATTGGCAAAAGCACCTCTAGGACTTGTGGTTGAGTACACTTGCTCTCTTAACATTGTGCTAATTCCTGTATTGTTACTGCATTTTGCCACAAAAATAAAATGATACTGATGACAGTAGCAGCATTCAAACATGACTCATAGCAGGGAGGTCTGCATTCATTCATGTGAGACTTTACAGTTGCCTACTGAGAGCTCTTGTGCAGAAAATCTGACAGGTTTGTCCTCACATTGGCGCTTGTGGTGTCTGCAAACACTGCAGCATTTTTTTTACACATTCATTTATATCTATAAATGTAATTCTAGACTTGCAGAGGCTATAGCTGATTAAGATCTAGTTTTTTGTTTGTTTGTATGACTGCCTTTGCTGAATAACAGACCCTGTGTGATTTCCACATCATAGATCATTCAAAAGTTAGGCCCTCACGTGGTATTCTGCTGAACTCTGACAAAGCTGTGGTGTTGATGTGCAGTAGGGGGCTGAGGTGTGGTGCTGGCATGTGGGAACAGTGTGGTTCCTGCCTGCAGACATCCTGTGGACCTGGTGGTTGATTGCAGGCAAAGGTTATATACATTACTGTTTAGTCTGGTTTAAGTTGGCAAATGTATTAGTGCTGTCAAAACCACCCATATGAACAGTGCCAGGTAAAAATATCATTCCATCTCTGTCATTGTGTCTCTAATTAACTGAATTCCACACACACACAAAAAGGAATCTTATCCTTCTAAAGTAAAAGCTTAGTTTCATCCAGTAGACCTAATACTGTAAGAATCGATATAGGTAAAGCACTCAGTGGACTGAATAAAGATAGTGCTGACAATTGGCATCTACACGGTCAAGGTAGAAAGTCTCATTGTGAAGTGGAGAAAACAACACTGTTTAAATGAATCTTTGCTGCTGCTGCTTCTCTCTTGCTGATTCTTTTTCTATGTGTAGCACTGTACACGTTCATGACTCTGCAACCTAGCAACCAAATCTGCAGCTTATGCCTTTACATCATGAGTTGGACACCCACTTGGAGGCAGACTAAACTGAGCAAATTGGGAAACAGCCCGCATTGTGAGTTAAGTGGAGAAGCCTGTCATATGATTTTGTGTAACGTTACTTGGACATTTTTAATCGCCCATCGTTTCTCAATGCAAAGAACGGTACTTTGTTCTGTTATTGATACAATGCAAATTAAGCAGATAGATATGTAGCTGACCTTTATACAAATAGCAAAAGCATCCACTCTAAACTATGCTTACACTAAATGACTGTATGCAACAAGAGAGCCATACAAATGAATTTTGATGACTTCTGGACTGATGAGAAGTAGCTTATTTTCTCTTTGTCTTTCCCCGTGTTCCTCTTTGTCTCAGCTCTTTCAAACACACACAGACCATACTCTCACACGCTCTCTCTATCTCTCTCACATACACACACTGAAGATTCTATTAAGATTAACCTGTACGAAATTGTACAAATTGAAAAACTGAAACTTCTTCTTCTGCTCCAAATAAAGTACACTAAGCTAGAGGTTCTTCTTTTATCAGTGTGCTGAAAAGGAAGTCCTTGATTCTTTATCCTCAACTGATTCAACACACACACATGCTCACACACACACACACACACACGCACGAAAAAAACCCTCAGCAATCTCTGATTACTTGCATGGCCAACTGTGATTCCAACTGAGATGTCATTGCTGAATTCATTATTACAGAATGAAATTGATTTTATAAGATTCACATTTGCCATTTAACAAAAATGGAGCATTAAAAACCTTTAAATGATAATAGTTAAGATCATATATTGAAGTATTATGTATTATCTTTAGTACCAGTGTCATTAGTAGTAATCTGACTCTAATATCACCTTTCTTGGTATATTAGGTGTAGCCTGTTCTTAATGGAGACAATTTTTAAAAAATAAAACTATAACAATTTTACTATGTTGTTAGTATACTTGTAGTATAAGTATTATTACTACTGTTGCAGCAAAACACTAAGATTAATTAAAAACCTATTTCTACACAAGCTGTATTTATATAACTGCTTTGCTCATCTTCGAAAAGACAGAGCAATTTAAGTCCATGGCATGAAAAGAGGATTGTGTACACTTTGCTTTAACTTCTACACACTGATATCATGCTTACCACTTAAATAGTTAGTCAATTTATTCAGAACTCTTTTTATACTTTACTTGATTATACATTACTTGTGCTGGCTTTAATATTACCAGATCCTTGAACTCCTATATGACTTTAAAAACTGGGTGTCGGTGTGTTCGCTATACCCTATATTATTTGCTATCCTTATGGCTCTTTTTTGTAGTATGCATAATGGCTGTAGGTTGCTTTTCTAGGTGTTACCCCATACCTCCACACAGTAACTAAGATACGGCAATACAAATGAACAATACAGAGTGTACCAGGCTCTGTGATCCAGCCTTGTTTTTTGTTTTTTTTAGTATTGCAATTCCTTGCCAGCTATACTTGTACATATCACATTTGAGCTTTCCAGCAGATTTTGTGGTCCAATATCACACCTAGAAATGTGTTTTCATTTGCTCTTTCTATACTGACATTATCTTTCATCACTTGTACTTGAGTGTTTATTTTACAATTTCCAAGTAACATAATTTTTATTTTGTTCAGATTTAATGAACATGTGTTTTAATTGTGTCATTTCTGTCATCACCTCCAAAAGCTGCTGTAAATTCTCCCCGGAACAAAAGGTATTTGTGTTGTCCACAAACTACACACATTTTTCTTAAATAGTTCCTCAACCAATTCAGCACAATCCCCTTGATACCAAACCTTTCCATTTGATCAAGTAATATATAATGATCAATGGTATGAAAAGCATTTTTTGGATCTATAAAAACTCCCAGTGCGTACTATTTTTTGTCTGTTCAATTACAAATTACTTCAATAACTGTTTAACTGTCTAAATGAATGTCTCTTTCAGCAAGGAGTTTTTCAAATATCTTGAAGAATTGGTAAAGTACAAAAACAGGCCTGTCATTTGTAAAGTGGTTTCTATCTCTAGTTTTATATAATGGTATTACTTTTGCCATTTTCATTTGGCTTGTTTCAAAGGACAAGTTACAGATGTGAGGTAGTGGTTTGGCAATTCCTTTTATGACACTTTGTTGACTTTTGTTGTGTCAATTTCATTCCAGTCAACAGAATTTGTGTTCTAAAATTTGTTTACAATGTCCATGATTTCATTTTCTTCTACTCCATTCTAAAACATTGAACTCAGATTTCTCTCCCCATCATCATCACCAGTTCCCTCTCTGGTTGCTTTTCTGCCGATTTTGGTCCCACACTTACAAAGAATTTATCAAAAACTCTAACCACATCATCCATATTATTTATGGTCGTATTGTTATCAATAAAATACTGAGGGTAACTTGAGTTTCTAGATCCATTTCTAATAATGTTGTTTAACACGCTCCTTATACCTTTGATGTTGTTTTTGTTATTCTCTCTAATTTTTCTATACTGTAGTATTTTTATATTGCTTTTCGGCCTCTATAGATCTATACTTTATGAATTCTCTATATAATGTTTTCTATCTGAAGACATTCTGTAATCCCTCTGTGATCCATAGACTATCTGTAGCCTGTATATAAATATATCAAACAGAAAGACAAGATAGTGTTAGCATTTAAAATGGTTTAAATGTGTCTCCCACAGTACATGGATATGACCAATGTCCTGGTATAAACTTGAAAACTTAGAAAGGGATATGAAACGCTGTCAAGAGTCTTTGATCTGGTTAGAATTTCTATCTCTGAGTCCAGGGTCCACCTCTTCCTTTTCTCAACAGTGCCATCCAGCTTTCTGTTAGGCTTTAATGTTTACTTCCAAAGCCAGTCTATGATATGTGCTTTCCATATTCAATAGTAAGTTCTGTTCTATGCTTTCTACCAGAGGTGGTACTTTGCAGTGTACTGAGTACTGAGTCCTGACTTTGAGAATTGATAGTAACAAAGTCAGGTTCTTCTCACTGTGCTACACATTTGCACTCTGTCCTGCTCGGCACTGCACTAACAGTAAATGCAAATTATAAAACAAACAGTTCTAGTCCTTGATTATGATTGACTGAGCTGTGTTCTAAGCCATTGCTGTACCATCAGAGAACTAACCTCATTAAACATTACCTCAACAATTGCACAATTCATGGCAATATCCCCATAAATGTTAATAATCACTCAAGTAAATATTAACTATCAGCCCACATAAATGTCAATAATCACCCATCTTTATGCATGCTTTCCCCTGTGTCTGTGAGTTGTTGCGTCTGTTTGTTGCCTGACAACCATTCTGCTATGTGTTTCTCAAGAACTGGATTGCTTGGCAGAAGAATGATTATTTGTTATCAATACATCATTGCAATTTTTTTGTTGGTATGTGTCTATTTTATGAAACCTTTCCAGGTATGTGTAGTTAACATTTTATATAAAAGCAATAAGCCCTGCAAGGCTGTGGTTTACACTCATTTTAGAAAAGCAAAGGGGTGTTAGGTATGACACAGTGCAGAGTGCCTAAACCCCCCTTATTGCTTCATTTAATGTCTGATGCTCTGCACCTTCACATGCTTCTATCATTCTAAACTGACTGAAAGTGATTGTTCCTTGTTTGTGCTCCCTCAACTACTTCTATAAATAATAAAAGTCCACTAATACAGTACATCACTGTAACTTTAGCCTACTTAAAGGACTTTTTTTCAGATTTTCTGTCATTTATATTCTGTTATTATGATTTATGTTCTTGTTAAACATTGTCAAAGTTCCAGGTGAGGTGTACAGTATGTATGTACAAATGCTGTTTGTAAGACAAAGCATAGTTTTCAGCCTGCTCTGAATGCTTCATTAGAAATATTATTATTATTATTAAAACTTTCCCCACATTTTGATGTAAGCTCTTCATGCAAGTCCATAAACAACTATCCGTTCCATACTCTTGGTTGCTAAGATTGTTCCATTTGTTATTTGCACTGTCCACTGTCCACTGTCTAATGTACTTGAGAAGTTTTGAGCAAAGAACAAGAAAAAGAAGTGAAATCCTATAGTTTGTTTACGTAGCCTGCAGAGCTAACTGAAGCCTGTTAAGGTGCAGCTTCTGGAAGATGGCCAATCACACCAGGGTGGGCTCATCAAGAGGGGCCATAAAGAGACAGGAACTGAAAGAGCCTGTTTCAGACACAGGGCGATCTGTTACATGGATTATCAAGTGGATGCTATCATGATGGTTGCTATGGAAGACTAGGGCTCATCATGTCATTTCATAGCTGCCCCTGTCCTAGGCTTAATTAAATATTTTCAGATAGACTCAAAAAACTGTTAATGCTGTTTTTATTTGTGAAATAACATTAGCAACAACAGTCTACAATGCTGCAGTTCACAGTAAAATATGTTACCCAATGTTTTGTGTGTGATAAATCTGTGTTTGGTTACCATAACTACTAATGCAAACAGAAAGAACTCTGGAAAAAAACTGTTATCCAAACATTTTATGTGTGTATTTTATGTACTATGTAGGCCTGCACGGATGCTGCCTTTATCATGTTTGATATTAGCAACCAAACTCTATTAGCAAAGGCTAATAAAGGATAATTATGGTGAAAGTATTCCACGATACAGGTATTTTTCACTTCAATAAACATCACATTCATAGTTTGAGAATCTAAGATAGCACTAAAAGAGAGTAAGCATTTATGTACTCTTAACTTGCTGCTACTAAAGCCTGGCTATATTCTAGGGGATTTTCAACAGGTATTGTAACAGAGGAGCCTGCCTTGCCTGATTTTTTTTATTTATTTCCAATTGTTTGTGTGTTTAATTGATAAATGATTGGCCAGGGTTCTTTGGCCCACCAGCTATAATCCTGAAATTTGGAGAATAATCTTATCACAGTACCTTTAACCGGCTGGTATGGCTCATGCATTTTGTCAATTGAAAAGGTAAAACAGGTAAAGTGTACATGGGCTGTGTGATTTTGGGATGTTTGTGTGTGAAAGTTGTTTTCATATCATTCCACCAGTAACATTAAATTATGAGCTTTGATAGTGCTTTGATAGTGCTTGCAAAATGGACTGCGGGATGTTTTAGAGCCTACATAAGATACGTTTGATTTCTTGTGGATCTGTTTCTATCTAACCAGCAACTAGAGAGTCATCTCAGTCCATCACCACTGTGTTATTGAATAACTGTGCCAGACAGCATGGCAGTATATTTGGAAGAGTGAGTCTGAACATATTGCTGTATGGCCATGGGGCTAGAGATTGATCTTGTTCCTGGTATGTAATTGTACAGTATCTGCAAACATAAAGTATATCAATCTGGTACAACATACTGAATTTTTGCTTTGTGCTTCAGTGATCCAAGATCATCTTCAGGTCATCTTTAGAGTGACAGTGCATTCTCAGCCAGCCTTAAAGGTCCTCTCCAGACATTTATTAATACATATAGAGATACTCTGCTTTGAACTATAATGCGTTTCTGACACGGTTTTACCACAAAAAACGTATAATTACCACTTTAAAATCTTTAATATGACATCTACTCCTCGCCTCTTTAAAAATTCCGAAATCTATGAATATGTGAATATATTCATGTTGGAATAAGTATGCACATAACATGACCAGTGCAAATAGGCAAAGAAGGTACAGCTCAACCTAACTTCTGAACATTATCAACAACTCTCCCGCCATGTAGCAGTAGACTGACGTAGCACACTACCACAACTCAGAGGCAAGAGCACATGGTTTGTATAGAAGCAGAAGAGGGAGAATAAGAGTCTTTTTAATTGAACCATCTCCTTCAGACTTCCCCGATGCCTTGCTGCTACCTTAACTTCATTGTGAGGCATTGTCTTATGAGGAGGACATTTGACCGCTTCTACAACCACATTATTCCATTGCTCCAGTAGAACTCCTGGTTTATAAAGTTTCTGGCTTCACTGTAACTGACTTTGTCTCTGCATCACATTTAGCTAGCACATTTTCTGATGGTTTCAGGTTATACAGTATGTTTGGTCCTGCTGTATAGCAAGACTTTTAGGGCTCTGTCAAGATTAGATGAGCAAGGGAACTGTTTTCTGGCCTATGCCAAAAAGGCAAAGACCTCCTGTGAGGGGAATGCTTTTGAACTTCATCCATGGCCTGCTGCCCAGGATAGAGTGTGGTGTGCTTTAACAGGCAGGACATCTGCTACTGTTGAACACTTATAACCCCTGACTGATCAACCCTCTTACATGTTTCAGTTCCAACGCCAACTGCCAAGTTTGAGTGGGTAAAAATGACAATAACCAAAATGCCTCTCAGATCTAAAAGTTGCCTGCTTTGTGTACCCTGAGCCCCCCTTGCACAGACAGTTGAATTTGCCTTCCAGGGAAGGATGTACTAGTTTAAGCTGCTTGGACTTGGTATATTACTAACTCCCTTTATTTTTCTAGGTGCATGACACCTGCAGTGGCCCTGCTGGAGGCAATTATTCTATTTGTAGATGACTGATTGTTATATTCCAAGTCAAAGACACAAGCAATTAGGAAATCAATAGCCCTGATAACCCATGGTGCCCTGCTTGATGTCAGTGTCCAGCCCGCAGAAAGGGTTCATCTGCATTTGTTTTGATTCCGATGTAGCTGATGACAGCCTCTTGCTTCCAATATGTACAGAAATTGTTTACTTCTTATTAAATTATTATTAAAGATTAGGTTAAGGGACCTTGCTAAAGTCACTGGGCATGTTTATATATCACTCATTGATGGTTGTTCTGGGCACAGTCACTTTGGCCTGTTAAAATCTGCCAAATTGGTTTGTGGGGAACCTACTGCCACAGGATACAAGAGAAGGGGTTAGGTACAATGCAGCCATTCTGAAAGACAATTTCCTGTATGGCTGTTGATACTCACCTATATACTACATATGTACATACTCATAAATCAGTATGAGCAGTGTACCTTCTGAATGAAATTATATCTGGGTGTAGAGGTAGAGGTGTTATGTGTGGTCTTGTGGCATATGTCCCCCAGATCAGAAGTGACTTTGTTGATGTAGATCAGGCATGTCAAAACTACTCCTTACAGGGAAGTGTGCCTGAAGGTTTTTTTTTCCAACCAATTAAGATCACACATGATTTGACCAATCAACTGACTGAGGACTGAGATCAGTTGATCGAACGTGTCAAGCCTGGTGTACTCCTGCTTGGTTGGACATTCCTGATGTAAATAGTTAATCTGTATGTGAATGTGATTGGATATCCAGGTGCAAAGCAGAGCCCTTGGTAGTGATCCAGAATTCACAGAACCAAAATAACATTTATATTCATACGTTTTCTTTGAGAAATTACATTATAAACTAATTTGAGATCATGCATTGAAATTGTTTTTTGCTGTCAGTGTGTGTATTGATAAAACTTCACTGGAAAGGATGAGTGGTGGCTTATTATGATAATGTGACCTTATCTGCTTGACTGACCTCTGTTTATAATGCTGAATAATTGATATGCATGTTCACAATTTATGTCAAACTTAACATGCACCATTTAATCTTGTTATGAACTAGATGAGGCCTGAAGCCTCAACTTGTATTTCTAAACTGATTTATATATATACTTAAAAAAAAACCTGACCTGTAAAAACACCCGTTATTACATTTCCACTGGCTTAGACATTACAACTATTATACAATATAGAAAAGAGATAGAAAAGACAAGTGTTTATACCATTCCCACTGAATTTCCTATTCATAGTGTTTTATGTTCTTTATCCTATTTAGCACATTTTTCCCATCCCTCCCATCAGGAGGGATGAGAAAATTAATAGATAACAGGGAATGTTACAGAAATAAAGGAAAATAAACGCATCCTATATTTGCAAGTTTGTACAAAAATAGCTAAAATACTACTTTGTCACTAGGACACAAAGACAACGTAGTCATCCAGTCTCCTTTTGGGTCAGTTTGAGAGAATACAACTGTCCCTAAATTCTGTCTGTATATCCATGTAAGGCAAAATGTTGAGTGAGAAAACCCCCAGCTGTCATTTATATGCTTTGTAACATCTCCTTGCAGAACTCCAATGGGCTTTGATATGAGCTACTATTGATTTTTTCCTGCAGTTTCAGTTGTTTTAACAGCTGATGTCATGATTCATGACATCTATTGCAGTCGTTTAGAGGAGCTTTTAAAAGGTGCAACTAATGGAAGTGTAAGGTCATGCAGTGAAATTAGTGATCCACTTTGGTCGCTCTGTATGAATAAACATGATAGTCTTTTATGATAAGTGCAGAAATGAATGGAAATATTCTTAAGGACTAATTCAAATTATTTATTTACATATGCAAATGTAGTTTTTTTTAGGTATGTGGATCACTTTCCTCAGATTTGTGTTGTTCAATTATGTGACAGAAGAAAATCAGAGAGCCTAAGATTTTGGCCACTTAAAACATACACTGGGGGAATTAAAAGATTTTTGTCGTAAAATAATTACATGGAAACTTATAAGCAGCAGTGTTCGTACTCATATGTGGATCCCAACTGCTGCCTTTAATTTCAGCCTTCTAATAAGGGTTAGAGTTTAGACTTTTGGAAAGCAGACTATTGTATTTATCGACCTAGTATGATAGAAAACCAGCAGAATTCTGTTTATCAAGGGCTATAATTGAAAACTACTAATATGCATGATATAATTTAACAGCATGACACTCAGAGCTACAGTACTACCAGCTCAACACATAATCTTAGAAATTTGACAAAGATCAGGTAACCCAATTCTTTTTAAGGAGCTGGTGACCATGTCAATTTGAGCACAGGTGGACTGTGGAGATCAGCAAACTCAAAAGCATTCAATTAACACTTTGGATATTTCATTAAGGGAAATTAAATTTCAAATTAATTAACCTTAAAACTCAATACATTTCCCAGCTTCACTTCCCCAAGTCTTACTGTCACTGAGGTTGCCTGGCAACCAGCAAAGACTTTTGTGAGAAAACTGAACAGCAATATCTCTTTCCAGAGACAATGTCCTTGTTTGCCTGCATAATCCACAGACCTCACTGTGGACCACTTTGCAATGAAACTATCCAAAATTACTGGGACGATGTTTCTGTGAAGACAGGCTGCCGCTCAGTATTTCAAATGTTATGTTTATGTAGTTTGAGTTGTGCAAAAGCACTCTGTATTAATCCATGAGTCTATCGATAGAGATTTGACAAGAATTTGGGGAAATGACTTATACAGTTAATTTTTTTTTTTTTTTTAAAGATTTATTTTTGGGCTTTATTTAAATAGTAAGAGGCAGACAGGGTAAAAAAGGGGGAATGACCTGCAGAAAAGGTCCCTGGGCGGATTTGAACCAGGGATGCTTCCATTACATGGCATGCGCTCTAACCACTCGACCACCAGGGCACCCCATACCATTCATCAATTTGCTTCTTGATTGGCCACTTTAGTTAGTTCTATGTCTATGGCAGGAGCAATTTCAAGACATCACTTAGGGCTCTGGGAAACCCAGATGTTTTTCACTACTTTCTGACATTTTATTTACTGATTAATCAAGTATCTGATACAAATAATCAGTACAATCAAGTTGTAGCTAAATTCAAGCAACACAAATGTATTTCTGTTGATCTCAGGGGCATGTGTCAGAGCAAATAAAACCAAGGCAATCTGTATGAATTTTAGTGAGATTAATCTTTTACCTTTTGCCACAATCCTGTTAATAATCCTCCCTGTGTGTTTGAAATTTAACATAAGCAATTCACAAGTGGGCACTTTGCTTTAAAAAAAAATCCACCTTAACTTTTTATTCTGAAGTAGAATACACTGAACTGTTATGAATTAAACATTTCAGTTCAATTCAGTCCATTGAATGAGGCGTTTTAATTTACTCCTGTACTGCAGCCTTTACTCCTCTGCCTGCCTCTCCTTTCCACTTCTGCTAAGTTATTGATTTCCTACATTTCTGCCAATCAAAAGGTGGGAGTGTGGGAATATAAATACACCCCGCAATTCAACTGGTTAATGAACACAGGGGCATGTGGGCATGTCAATGATCATACTGTGTCTGCTAGCTGCGCTGCATTGTGAGCTCCTAGTAGTGGCACTCTTATCTCTGCCACTTGAACAGAAAGCCTCTCCCTGTTGAATGCTGGTAGGAAACAGTGAGTCTAAAATCAAGCTTTTGCTCCTTGATTGTGAAGGACAGCAAAACCTTGTGTTTGAAGTTTAAGCAAGTTAGAAAATGAAATTCTATCAAACTTTTTGTAAAAGTACACAAATAACCATAACTGAGATTGACAGTTGATATCAATAGAGGGGTGATCCATAAAGTGCTCCCCTTGCAATTCCAACTTAACATATTTAAATGAAAGTGTGTTTTTGTTATGTTACTGTATTCTCACATAAATCATTTGTAATTAGAGACATGCGATGACTAATGAAAAAGCTCTGCCTATTATCTTTGTCTCTGTATGTACTTTGGGCGGACTTTTCTCCACCTGATGGCATTATGTGTATAATATGTTCAGCTTCTGTTGGTGGCGCCTGATTGGTTGACATCACACGCCAAACAATAACTATATAATGGTGTAACTACTATGGTGTGGAAAACTTTACACCCAAGTAATGTTACCAGATTAGGTGATTTTCTATTAGATAAAATTCACCTTCTGGAGGCAGGCAAAACGTACATGTATTGTTGTGGTATTGAGGTGATATAATATTGTAATTGTAAGGTGAAGACATTTGCTAAGTCACCAACAAACAATACTTTTATATACTTTTAGAAACTGCTAGCCTAGCCACAAGCCACCAGCAGCTGGCTCAATGCTACAATTGTACGGTGCACGCTCACAGCCGAAATACAAACAGCACCACCTTGTGAACAATTTAAAAAAATGTAACAATGGGAAAACATGTTTTAACCCTTCTGTTGTCTTCCCACCGACTGTGCAACTTTTGTCCTCCCGGGTCAAAATTGACACAGTATGGTTTGACTGTTTATAAAGCATAAAGTATAAATTATCACCCAATTCTGTGTTAAAACTTTTTAGCCACCTTCACCTTAATAGGCCACCTTAATAGGCCTAATTTAAGTGAAATTACACCTCATTTTTAAGTAAAGAAAATGAGAAATCATGAATTAGTCAACGAAATTTAAAATCAGAGCAAAATATGTTAATGGATTATCACAGACTGATATATGTCAAAATTAAATCATGATACTATTTTGAAACCAGTTCACACCTTTTGTCAATTTTGACCTGGAAAGACATACACTTTTAATTTGAATAAAACACCCACAATTCAATGAAAGTATTGATGATTTATTTTACTTGCAAAGAATGTAGTATGGAACCATCCATGTGATTTTCAGGCAATTAGACGAAATAAATCCATATTTCTGATAATAAACTATTTGAAAACAGGTCATAATTGACCTGAGAACAAGAGGAGTCAGTGAAGTGAACAGTCTGGATTCTGCTTAAAAATTCAAAACTAAAATTCAAGACAGTAATGGCTTACAACAGAAGGGGTGATGTGATACAGAAAAATGGCTCCCTAGTTGAGACATTTCACATCTGTTATTCACAGTAAAAGATTTTGTTGTTCTAGATATAACAAAAGGTTTTCACCACTGACTTCAACTATCAGTCAATTCGGCAACAGGAGCACACGCACATTCTTATCATCCTTATCACATACAGATCACTGACATATTTAGAGAAATGTTACGCCATATTTAATCCTGAAAGAAATAATGCATTCATGTCATGAGTGAAAGCCCCTTTTTTGCTATTCTTCTTCTAGCCAATTAGCTTTTTTACACAACATGAGGTAAGGCATCATATGGTATCATGCAGCATATTAACAGCTTCTAGTGTGCAAATTCACAAACACTTCCTCAGAGGTGACACATTTGCAAGTGTGGCCAGTGTCACGTACAGCTCAAAGAGTCCAATCCTAGCCATTTGTAATAAGATTATTTCATCATACACATCTACAGGGGTAGACTTTGAACGTGTTTTTTTTTAGCTTTTGCACGACTGAAATTGTATTTGTACAAGAAAAGGTTAGAAAAAAGTGTATTGATGTGTACACATGTGATGGCATCACAAGTATGTTTAAGAAAGACACAAAAATATGTTTTTCTTGCTTGAAGTTTTGTGTCTGAAGAATTGCTTTCATTGCTGTAAAGGCCAAATTCCATTCATGTCGATTGAATTGGGGTGCTGGCAAAAGATACACAGACAAGCACTTTGAAAGCTTGATACAACACTATCTGCATTGCCTAACGATAAGTGATAAAATATTATGTTATATATATAAAAGTATAGACTCTCTGCACAGCATTAACAAATGAAGGTCACACACAAAGAATCTCACACAAGCTGCCTTTGACTGATTGGCACCACCTGTGTTATCACTGTTCCCTACAGTCAACTGTGGACTTCCTCCTCTTATACCTGTATTTACCTGACATCTCTCCGATGACACTGCCGTTTGTTGTGTTTCGACCCTCCCCCTCCTCCTCCTCCTCACCAACAGCATCAACGAGAAGGGAGGGAGGGATGTCCAACGCTCTGCTGATTTACTGTCCCGCCTCCGTGCAACTGTGGCTCTGAGCGAGGGGGCAAGCGTCAAACCTCTGCCTGGCAGCTCCCCACGCTTGTTAAATGAATTTTACGGCTCGTCATTCCAAATCTCGAGTGACTTTCCTCACTGAGCTACACTTGAGCCCCAAAATGTTACACCAGATTCAATTTCAAAAAAATGTACGAATTGCTAAATGCTTCATAATATGCACTGTACGGTGTGAAGACTGCACACTCACACACACATCTGGAGGAGTTTCAAGGAGACACGGAGGGTTAGTTAGGAGAAATCCATCCAAAAATAAACAGCAGCTGTTGTAAGTATGTGACTGGCTCAAAGAAAGTGAACCAGACTGACTGATTCAGAGGAAATCTGACACAGAAAACATTACTGTGATACTGTCAGTCTGGCCACACAAAGCCAGAAATACTGCAGCTGTTTGCCAACAGCAGGAGCAAACAACTTGTTAGGTTGGACATGTTGTTTGGTATCTCTGCTGTTTAGTTTGTTTTGAGATCTCTTCATTTCTTATTTCTTTATATGTGGCTTTCTTTCACACATACACTCTGCTTTTTAAAAGTTAGCTGAATAGATGTCAAATAATTAGAATTTTAAAGAAATCACCATCCTAGGGTGTTTTCTTTCAAGGGTATGTATGAGGCTCTTTAAGAGATGGCTTTGAATTTTAAACAGTCTTCCCTCTGGCCTAAGCTGTCTGGCGTGTAGCAGAAAATGAAATAAATGATAAGGAAAGATAAACTATATGGCCAAAAGTATGTAGACGCTCACATTATAACTATGATCGTTTAAAGTCTCATTCCAAAACCACGGGCGTTCATGGGCTGCTTTAAGACTTTCCTTAAGATTGTGGAAGCTGACTGCAGGGATTTTCTCCCTTTCAGCCACAGAGGTATTAGTGAGGTCAAACAGTGATGTTGAGGTCAGGACTCAGGGCAGACCAGTCAAGCTCTTCCACACCAAACTGGGAAGAACCATTTCATTATGGGGGCACTGTCATGTTGAAAAGGGAAACAAAGTCTTCCTCAAACTGCTGCCACCAATGTGAGAAGCACAGTATTATCTAAAATATCATCATATGCTGCAGCATTTAGTGGAATTAAGCCAAATCATGAAAAACAGCCCAAGAGCAAAAGTACACATAACTATGTGGAAAGGGGAGTTCAGACAGACAGAGATGACAGGATGAGCACATTTTCCTCTTCAGTTGAAATGTTGTGCTCAATGCAAAAACTTAAAGCCATCCAGAAGGCCTGTACCTTCTCACTTTGAACCTCATACTTTCAATGTCATACAGTCATAAAACTTTCAGTAAGTCACTGAATGGTGCGACAAGGCTAAACCTAAAGTCGGGTCATGCCGAAGCAATCTCTTATAATGGGCGCATTTTATAATTTATCACCTTTTTTCATCTCTCGTGTCTACATTATCTGTAATAAGTACGAATTGGAAGACCAAACACCATCCCGGGAATGAATCACAATATGATGTGATTAAAGAAGGTGGAACTAAATCAAATATATGAAAGTGTTATGGACTGTGGATATAACTTCAGCTGATATAATAGGAGAAAAATGGAGTTACAGTAAGACTTTTGTTCTTGCCAAAAGGTTTAATTACTTTTGTTCTTGCCAAAAGGTTTAATCACAGCTACTTGTAATCATGTAAAAGTCAACAAGATATCAGTGCTTGAAAACAGCATACAGTACAAAAATAAATAGAAATACATCTGAACCTCCTCACAACCATTTTCTCTCTTTTTTTGGTCAAGGATGTAATGAGAGAATGTCTTGGAAAGCCTGTCCAACAGCTTTGAGCATACTCTTACCCAAAAATGCTTGCATTTAGCCTTCCTATCCGCTATAATTATGCAACATGAGGTGGGATCAGGCAGCCTACCCACTCATGCTATAATGATGACCACATATAGCCCTCAGCGTATCCTCCACAACACCTGCATAATGGACTTACAGAAGCGAAGCATGGTAAAGGGGGGGGGGGCGCGACTCCTGCATTGGCTTGTTTGTGTCGGTGGTGATGAAGATGGAAACAGGAGGAAAAACAAAAGCAAATCTCCTATTTGACCATATCTGCCTGAAGCTGTTAAACACGTTGAATGCTTTCTCTTTCTCTCCCCCCTTTTTTTTCTCCCACATGCGCGAGCCTGCACACACACACACGCGCGCGAGCGCACACGTCCCCCACGCAACCGGGCGCGCACACGCAACCTGCTAGCCAGTGCACTGCACAGGAGCCCCTGACACTAACCGTGCCTAGCCCGTGATCGCTGCTGCCTGGCATCTCTGCTGCTCCACTGGATGTTTGAGCAGAGGACACCTGCCTCCGCCGGTGACTGCACCGATCCCCGCGGCACAATTGAGCTCCTTTCAACTTTTGCAACGAGTGCTTGGGATTTTTTTCTTTTTCATTTCTTTCTTTTTTTTTCTATGCTTGCACCTGTTCCAAGACTATGCTTCTATCAGGTGAAATAACCCCGTAAAGCCAGGCGTTTGACTCCTAACTTGGGGGAGGCTTGATGGCACGGTTATTTGGTGACAGGTCTGGAAAGTTGCGCTGCGCCATGGAGCATGGGCGCAAACTTTAAAAGCTTTTTTACAATAGAGAGACAATTTTTTTTAAAGAATGAAGGCAGGTGAGTCATCCCCCGCGTGAGAGGCGTGCAGAGCTTCGCGGCTCACCAGGTACTGGGAAAGGCGACACGGAAGAAGTCGTGATCTTTTGGGTTTGGATTGCGATACGGAGGACCGATGAGACAACATGGGTAAGTAAGTGGAGGGATGGCTCATTCTGAAACAGTTGCCAGCAGATGGAGAGAGCCTGAGAGCTTGTACATCATCACTATTTTTAGTTGAGCGCACTTGCGGTCCTTAAAAAAACCCCAAAACAACAATAATATGGGTTGATTTTAGACTCTGGCGCAGCTGTGTGTGTGTAGATGTGTAGAAAATGTACCCCAAATCTTTCGCGGCTTATTCCTGCGCAGCCAGTTTACATCCCTAGTATTTTAGAGCGTTACTTTTACCCCGCACTGCAAATATTCCTCTAGATTCTGGAGAATAATTTAATTGCAGCACCTCAGGATGGGGTTTTCCCCCCTTTATCCACAAATGTATACACAATAAATACGCAGACTGGACTGTTCATGCTTCTGAATATATAGAGGAGGAGAGAGAGAAAGAGACAGAGAGAGAATAATATTCTCACCTTTATGATGTGGAAGTGTTGTAGCCTAGAATCTATTTCAACCTATATGGATCTGAGTGCCAGGCGCCTAATGATGAGTTGAGGTTGAATAATAGACAATTAGTGTGCCTGTCAGATAACGTCTCTGTTAATGAAGCCGCACTAACTAGTTTATTTAAATAATCCTATGTTGGTTTTAAATGGCCGAATTTTGGTGGAATGTGTCCGTTTTCTCTCTGGCATGTTTAGACATGCCAGAGCTACCTTCCCTCTTTTCTCTGACAGCTCTGAGCACCTACAATCTCATCCCACACTACCTATCACCTCCTCCATTTTACTGACTGTGGGTGCTTTCCAAAGCTAAATTCACCGCTCTGCCTCCCCAAACCTCACAAACCCACACTTCTCTTTGGTATTTAAGGGTATTTTTGCGTTCCCGCAGCTCCAGTCAGTTTTTGCGCATTAGTTTTTTCGGGGCTCAAACGAACTGAAAACGGTCAGATTTGTAAGGGAATCTGTGGTTAAATGAACCTGTCACTTTCAAGCTGTCTGGAGCTGTTTTGATTGACAATGTCACCATGTTTCAGTGTCCTTGCTTTCAGTGCAACTTGTGTTGTTGTTGAATATAAGCGAATGCCTATTACTCAAAGGCTGAATAGAACAGGGCATGGTTGACAGGAGGTGAGGTACAGGGAGAGTCATTTGAGATGTTCTGTTTGTCTTGTCTTCTCACTTGTTGGATTCATGTTTCTGTTTTGTTTCATTTAAAGCCTATTTTTCTTTTCATTTACTAAAAAATATGAGAGAGGCTTGGGGGGGGGGGGGGGGGGGGGGGTATGCTGCCTACAAATCTGTGCAGATGTGTGGGATTTTCCCAAGTAATGAGCAGTTTAGCGCAACTAATTAGCACATGCCATTACAATTTTAATTATCTCATCGCAATCACTAACCCAAAATAAGTGGTTGCATTTGTCTGAGTATCACTTCTAACTGAATCCATCCAAACTGTAAAGAAAAAAAAGTTGATGCTGTCTTTATGATGAAAAGCAAAGCAAATCCTGACATTTGAGAAAGTGGAAGCACAAAATAGGTGTCATTATTACTTGATAAATGATTCAAATGATCATCAAAATTGTAGATAGATAGA
This sequence comes from Scomber scombrus, assembly GCF_963691925.1. Lineage (NCBI taxonomy): Eukaryota > Metazoa > Chordata > Actinopteri > Scombriformes > Scombridae > Scomber > Scomber scombrus. Next base: position 18,475,329 of record NC_084984.1, read on the forward strand.
TGAGATAGCATTTCATATTTCAATTAGGTGACTAATTGATTCAAAATAGAAAACTAATTAGTATCAAGTAATGTAATAACATATGACGTGATAATGGGTAATTTGAATAACAAGGCAAACCTGGATGAATTTGATCAAATCCATATTTTGCTACATGTTATCTGAATGGTTAGAGCACACGCCATATAACAACCACTTCCCTGGTTTGACTCAGTTGTGGGATCCTTGTTGCATGTCATACACCTCTCTCTCTTTCCCCTTTTTTCTGTCTGCTAGAGGCAAAAAGCCCCATAACCCATCTTTAAAAAAAATGTAATTGTGAACAACACAAAGACAACGTCTCCTGTCTGACTGAACATGCTCGTCTGATCCCCTCGCAACAGGACAATCCTGCTCAGATAATCTTCAGTTTATTCAATAATCCAGTAGTTTATAAGAGCAGACAGAGACAGTAATTGGTCCATAGGGTACATTTCTGGAAAACCCACATTGATGTTGAACTTGGAAAAAGTAACCTATTTTTTACCATTCCACGTCTTCATGCTTCTAATAGTTTAGATGGTTACAATATTGACTGTTATTCACAGGTTGGCCTTTAGCATAAACTACTAACTTTTCCTGCAACTTCAAGAAAATATGAAATCTCAGACAGTAGATGTAGATCTCATTAATCAGCTCTGTAAATTAATTATCACATCGTCAAACTGCCAAATTATAATGTGATTGAAGAAATACTTTTAGTTCAAAGACAAGGTGTTTCTATTTTACAGATTAAAGTAGTAACACAAAGACTTTAGCATTAAACCAGTGCTTTTTCCAGAGCTAAGAAAAAGAATAAAGATAAAGAATATTCCTACATACTGACAGCTATGCAACCAAGAAGAAAAAACTAACTCTGAACAGTCTAAATGGCTGCACCTGTTTCGGCTTTAAAATAGTCAAAGCCATCAATACTTATTATTCTGCCAGTGTGAATTAAGTTTCCTCATTCTGAACCTGACTGAAGTCCCCGCCAGGCCTTTTTCTGCCTCAGTGTAGTCACATTCACTTCAACACTACCAACACACAATCAAACCATCAAAACAAATCAAAACAGCATATCGTACCTAACTCTAGGTCATTCATTTGAGCTTTTTTGTCCCTGTTGTATTTCTGAGTGTTGGACTGTCGTGATTGGCCACATTTTCTTTTCACTTTTCTTTTTGCTCCCTTCCATTTAAAAAAAATATTTTACTTGAAATTTTGAAATAACTGTGAAAGACTTCCCCAAACAATGTGTCCTGCTCAATGAACTCCAGCAACGAAATATGGGCTGAGATGCTAAAACTGAGAACAAACTCTGGCAGTAGGCAGTAGGAGCTGAGCTTGCACTAAAAAAACACTCAGCAACAAGAGCCACATTGTGCATTGTATTTTGTCTGTAAAGCCCACTACAACCTGTATGTTTGGCTGTCAGGGTTTTATATATTTGAGGATGTTGGCTTCTTTTTCTAAAAAAAAAAAATCTGATATGAAAAAATACATATTTGTCAGTGCTTTCCAAAACAGAAGCAAATATAGGTTGTGGTTTGGTTATGTTTATGTAACTAAAACTACTCGGTTAAGTTTGGGAAAAGACCATAGTCATGGTTAAAATTGACTGTTGGTGGGAGACAACATGCAAACAGTCTCTGGTATTAAAGTCAGGTAAAGTGTTTAAAACCCCTGAAAACTTGGTTCCAAATTTTGTGTTCTTCTCTGTATCATTACATTTTAAAGCAACAATCAAAGTTTAAGCACTCATCTTGAGGTATTATTTAGTAAGACTGTGGCACTCAACAATTCAGCCAATCTGCTTCTGAGGAATGCGTGCGGTTTGATCAGACTGGCTTGACAGCGGCCTGGCAACATGAGCAAACAACCCCACAACTGTCATCATATTTCGATTCAAATATTACTAAACCCTAATTGGGTGCATAAAAAGCATGTGACATCACCTTTTATCCAGCAGAGCCATGCCCGTTTCAGAGCACTGACAGTGTCTAGACAAAAAGCACACATAACAGAAAGTCTCTTATGTGAAATAATTAAATTGTTGTCAAACTTTGGCAGAAGGATGGAAGTTCATGCAGGAGCCCATCGATCATAGTAAGAAACAGATTTAGAAATTAGGCTTCGGGGCCTTTAAACAAATGACCAGTGCTGTCATTTTTTTTCTGGTGAGGACAGGCTGTAAAGTACAAAGATCCACAAAGGACAGGGAGAAAAATACAGGAAGCAGAAAGACATTTTTATAAAAAGATCCATTTGTGGAAATTATGCATTTATAAGGTTTTGTGCCTAAAGTCCTTGTTACTACCACTGGTGCAAGGTAAAGGTTGTGTGAAAGAATGCAGAACAGTATTTATTTTGTTTCCTCCCTTCCAGGGTCTCTACAGTAAAGTCCAGCATAAAGGACAGTTACAATGATGAAGATAAGAATCCAAAGGTCAAATAACTACTAGTTTTTTTCTCAAAGTAAAATACTTCCAGTATACAGCAGAAGTGTTTTAATTTAGTCTAATGAACACTAGAACAACTAATTACTGCCGTTAAGTGCTGAATTATGACTGAATATAAATATTGCCTTTCGTACTCCTTGATGAAGGACGGTCAAAGTCAAATTCATTCATAAAGCACATTAAAAAACAACCCACGTTGACTTAAGTGCTGCACAGACCAAAGCAGGTGGCTAAAATCACAAGTACAAGAAAAACCAACATAAACAATACTTCATACGCTCTTACACACCATTAAGCAACACGCGGGCACAGGGGCAAGCCAAAAATCAGCCACATCAGGAGGATTCAAATGCTAGTGAATAAAGTAGAACCTGCAAAAACTTCGCTGATTACCAGCTATATCACATCACACACACACACACACTCATCATCCATCATGTCAATTCTGCAGTCTTGACAACAGGCTCAAGCTTGAAGTGGCCAGCTCAAACGTCTCAGTATGTGCTGATCTTTAGACCTCGACGCTCAGATCGATCAAGGTAGCTCTCAGCCTCTCTGCACAGATTTCTAAACCAATAACCTGTTTGTGTGTGTGTGTGTGTGTGTGTGTGTGGTGTCCTAAGCAAAGCCAATATCAGTAAATATCCTCATACAGTATGTTGGATAATCCAGGGTGAGAAAAATAATCAAGGACTTCTCTCATCCTGAATATGAACTTTTCACCCTGCTTCCCATCCAGCAGGGGTCACAGGAGCCTCTGCTCCCGCATCAGTTGGCTCAGATACAGCTTCTTCCTTTAGGCTGTGACCCAGCTGAACACCACACCACCACACTAATAGCATCATTGCATTCATCGCTGCACTGTGTACAGTACATTAACTAGCATGTAATTTGCACTATTGCAGATTTTGCACAGTCTGAAGCTCTATGCTGTTCAAATTATGTTACACATAACCAACTTCATCAACTTTACTCTGCATGCTTAACCTAATATACATATGCAGTTCATGCTGTACATATAACCTTACATTTGAACTCTCTATTATCTAAATCTATCCTTGTCTCTTATACATCTCTTATATTTGTAGCTATATCCTAACTCTCCATTGTCCGTCACTCTATATACAGTATTGGAAGATAGCATCACTTATGCTGTAGCACTTACTTTCCTTCACTCATCTGTAAATAATACTATTTTTATTTTCCACTTCTGCTTAGATGCTTACTGCATTTCATCTGCTTTTCACCTGTTCTCTGCACAATGACAATAAAATTGGAAGTAATCTAATCTACTCTACAGGTCTGTGAAGAGTTCCAGCTGCCACTTTCTGACAGGCTGAGTCCAGGTGTTAAGCGCTGGCTGTGTAAAGGTTGAACACCTAGCGATATGTCTGATTTACTGAGTGCAACTACTAGAGAAGTAAACAACCCGACACAGACCGCTGCTTTATGAGGCGGCTTCATACAGTGATGGTCAAAGGTTTGGACATGCCTTCCCCATTCATTTAAATTAGAAAGTATGTCTAAACTTTTAACTTTTGCTGTATTCTTGAAAATAAAAAAAACAAATAATTAAAAGACTTTACCTCAGGCGGACTTCATCCTAACCACACTGTACTTCTTAAACGTCTTCTGATTCAATAGTTTTACAATTTAATTGTGCTTTAAGGGAAAAGTCTGTAAGTTATGTATATCTTTAGAGGCAAGGAATTAAGCTACTGCCAATGTCTAAGAGAGATAAGGAGTAAAGTAGCTGGATAAAACTGATATCAAGGCAAAAAAGAATAAGAAAGGAAGGAAGAGAGAAAGAAGAGAAGAAGAGATCTACACTTACTTTATTTTAATTATCTTGTGCTGCAGTGTTTTGATCAATTTTGAGTCTTCATTAGGCACAAATATTATGTCAGATCATACCACAGAATTAATTAAAAGAGCAGAATATAAAATAGAATAGATCATTAAAGTTTTAATGGAAATGTAAAACAGTGTGTAGAGTCCACTTTTGCCCTGACACCAAAATAGAAGTACCATAACCTAATTATTTTGTATGAGACATTGTAATATATTTTTTATTAAAACAGTAGGCTACACAGACTTGTTTCAACTGGTGTGTGACTACTGGATATTCATAAGGCTCAAAATAATATCAGGCTGCGATATGGCTGAGAGAACGCTGTAGGCACCAGACCAGAATGAATTTGGCTGAAGCGCCTCTAAAAAGTCACTTTTCCAAATGGGCTTACATCCAACACTTCTCATTAAGGCCGCTTTCCCCCCCCCCCCTCCCACAGTGTCCAGCTTTCAGTCACAAAAAAACAACCTACTAATGTAAAAACGTCAACATTCACAATGAGCAATTAGACTTATTTTTTAAAGGTCTCAATCCTTGCAAATTAAACCCTTCATTATTGACAAGTAGAGTAAGAGGTTGTGCTTTCTATGAGACAACATTGTTATATAATTTGTTGTTTTCTACACGTTGTTGGACGGCTACGCTTAAAAAGGTCAGCGAATCAGCTGGAGGAGTAGTTAAAATTCTCTCCAGTGGTGGCTGAAAGAAAAAGTTGATTAATCAATTAAGCTGACTGACAGGAAATAATTGGCAGTTTTTGTTAATCTGTTGTTTATTTCTCACATAAAAATGCTAAACATGCTCCCAGCTTCTCAGATATGAGGATTTATAAGCTCTCAGTTTTATACTTCTGTATAAATGTTATATCTGTTGTTTTTGCACTGTTGGTTGAACAGGACGAGCAATTTGAACACATCGCCTTGGATTCAACTTTGGTACTATTTTCTTACATTTTAAAGAGTTAATTAATCAATGAATTTAAAAAAAAATCTAAAAAAAACATCATGATAATTGATTATGGATATCATTAGTTGTAGCCATGTGTGTGTGTGTGTGTGTTGTAATCAGCAGTGTGCTTAAAGGGCTGGCATTATGGAAAACAATAAAAATGAGCTTAAGGATGGATTAGGGTGATGGTGGAGGCCTGCTGTGCTGAAACAATGACTCCATTCTGCATATCTCCTCTGTCTGTTTAACTTATTTGAATTTTTTGTAATTTGTGGCTCACTAGCTTGAAGTATGGGAACCTGTGACTATGTCACACCAGAAGGTTTAACATTAGCTCACCCCTGCTGTTGTGCAGTCAGAGTTTGCATTTCATTTCTTGGACACTTGAAGTGTTGCTGGTTGTTCAGCAGATAAAATGTTCTTACAGCCTTCTAGAGGATGGAAATTTATGTCAGGATTGAGTGAAATTCATTTTTTGGGGACTATCTTCCCTCCGTTATTGGCTAGTGGTTGTGTATGTATGTGTTCTGCTTATTTTACAGCTGACTGTCTGCTTAATGAGATGCAGTACTTCAGGACTTTCGACTTTCGACTTTTTAAACTTCAATCTTTGAATTAAGTTTTAAAGCAAGCACACTCGTAAACATGGTTTATTTCTCTTACTCAGCTAAAGGAATATAATATATTGGTGCCAAAGCCTCTGGATAGGTTTGATTTTTTACATTTTATTTAATTTGTAAACTTAAGACTAGTCTGACCATTCTGAAACATCCTTTTGAAGTGTGAACCTTAAAACAGCAGGTTCTTCTCAATCAGGTTCTGACTCTGGTTCATAGACTGCTATACACTCACATCTCCAACTGCAGCCATTACGCCAGGTAAAAATGTGGCATAATGGAACTTGCATTATCTGTAGGTTGCATTCCCATTGGCTGGGGGTGAAGGTGCGAGTCACTTCAGCCAATTGGAGTGGGAGGTCATTAATAATGCTGATCTAGCCTGCTGGAGGACAGAGGGGAATCTGAGCTCTAAGGAAAGATGGATTCAAAGAAATCTAAACAGCTTTTAGTGAATAAACTGTCACAAATATGTTTAAAATAGTAATAATATACATAAATGCCAATCAAAAAAACCCATGATACCAGATCTTTAACTGAGAATATGAATCTGATTTTACAGTTTATACTAAATTATGTATGTGATAATACCCTCAGCCACAGTTTCAGTTATAATCATGTAAATATATAACTTGAAAGGTTACTCTCCTCTTTAAACCACGGCCGCTTGCCAAGAAAATACCATATGTTGTCAGTTTTAAAAAATGCTCTTCGTTAATTTAACACGTTTTAATGTATTTTTTTATGTTTAATATCATGTCATGTAGTTCTTGGAATTGCTTGTGTTGCTAGGCAACATCTTGATTATGTTTAACAAGGCTAAGCCGAAGTTTTAAAATCCTGACATTTGTTTTTTTTTGTTTAATTTAGAGAATTTCATTGACTGTTCTGAAAACTAAAACATACTCAATCAACAAGAGAACAGAACAGCGTTACACGATATGATTGAGACTTTCAAAGGAGATAACTTTGTAGTGTCTCAAACACACAGGCTGCCTTTCTCTTTCCACCTCCCTCTATTTGTCACACACACAGACGTGTTAGCTCTCTACAGCTGTCTCCCTCCTCTTGTCAAAGTCTATTCTGCAGCTTTTCCAGTTTTTTTTTCTGTGGGGTTTTTTGGTTCCATTTCTCCTCTCCTCTCCACTGCAGCTGTCTCTCAGAGCAGCAAGCTACCAGCGTCACTGCTGCTAACTTGGCTAATTTTAAAAGTCCCCTCTTGCTTCCTCCTACAATTTGTTGATTTGGATGGATTCACACAATTATCACATTTGAAAATAAATTTGTGTGGTTCCCACTGTGAAGCTCTTTCATTTCATCAGTTACATAAATACTACTCTTTCGTTAAGCTTCACTGTTGCTGTCTTCACCTTGAGTTAAATACTGGAGCATTAATTAAACACCTGCATCATAGATATCCGGTTGCACTGTGCGGTTATCAAAAGTGAATCCGCACCTGCCAGCCAATCAGAAGTGAGATTTCTCAGTGGCCGTTGTATAAATGAGAATGATTAACATTTCAATCAATAGACATGGCGACCAGCACTGCTGCACTTGCACATACAGTGAGAAGTTGATGTAAGTTACGGGCAGTTTCTCTTTTGGATGAAGAAGCATTCTATATACCGTTTGTTGCTAATCCCATTGATCTGAAATGTTAATGCTTAGACTTAGCAAATCAATACAGCTAATCATGGCATTAGGTCTTTGAGTGGTAATAATTTAGACCTTTCTCTTTTTCCTATAAAAGCCAGCAGGCGAGGCAAGAGAAATCCATCCATCTCCATTCTCCTCTTTTCCCTGTTATGCTTGACTAGGTCATGGACTCACTAGACCTCTGTTACTACATCCCTCACAAATCCAGGCAGAATAACTGAATAACTAAATTGACTGCTTGTTTCATTTACATTTTTAATGGACCAGCTAAGCTTTATTTTTCCATATATCTAGTGCTTGTTGCACCAGTACAGTGTATTTAAAGCTGGCTGCTCCTCCTTTCCCTGCATGTGCCACTATATGTGCAGCACCAGAAGTAGTAAAATAAGCTTTTATCATAAATCAGCTATTTTAGACAGCTTCATGCTTCTGCTATAAGTTGAAATTACAACTGACTCCAATTTTCAAATTAATGGGGATAAAATAATGGGTTTTAAGTGTGTAAAAGGTACTTCATTTCAATATTGTAATGTCACTGTGTCCAATTAATCACTGTTGCATGATGGGCCCCACGACTGGTAATATGTCACACACTTCTGTGCCCTGAAAGTATTTTTAATTTTATGTGCCTTAAATCTGAGTGAACACACTCAATAATGTAATATATCACACATACTCTAGTGCCCTAGAATTCTGCTTGCCTAAGCTCGATCACACATCACACATTTTAAAACCCTTGGCTCCTGTGTCAGAGAAGAAGAAGGGAGGGCGGGATGTGGAACTGGAGGATATAGCAGTCCCATATCTGAAGCTTTAAAAAAGTACATAATATTATATATAATAATATTATTTATTGCTATGCTAAAATATTTTAGCTTTGTGATCAGTCTTTCCCTCAGTCACACCTCATCTCTGACTACGCCACATGCTTTCCAGCTGTCACTTTGATGTTTCAGCTGTCACTTCACTGATCATACAAATGCTCCATGTATATATATTTTTAAGGTATAATGAGAGCCATTTTCACAATGAAATATTGAGTATATAAAGTCTATAAAAAGAGAAAGCACTTTGTAATGTATACAGTAAGTCTATATCTACAAAGTTGATTTTGTGCCAGTTTATAGCCTTGAAAAGCTTCCAAAAAGAAACACACACTATTTCTTTTTTAATGTGTATAATCTATGGTACAGTAGACCATTTAATAAGAAGTATATTTATATTTTTTATATATTATAAATATATTTTGTTTTCTTGCACATTTTTCATTTCTTTGAAGTGCTTCAGTGTGCCGCCTTCGCACTGTTGGCCAACCCACTTGGGCACTCTGGGTAATAGCCTTTGCATCAGTGCTCAGAGCAGCGCGCATTCAAATGAAATATCAACTTGTCGCACCGCCAAGGAAGACGACAGCTGACTCTGTGGGGCCTGCCAGAATCCACTCTGTCCTCTGGGGGGGAGGAGGAGGAGGAGTTTCATTTTTATGGGATTTCATAAAGGTTGCCATTGGAGCCTGACCCTAAGTGAGGTAATTGGGGAAAAGATATATTTTGGGAGCTTATATAATAACTTTAGCTGTTTAGTGCATTTGAGAGCCCATTTTAGTTGACGTTTAGGGTGAACAGTTATAGTCAGACTTCAGCAAACTACTCACCAGTGGTGAGTTGTTGAGCCTAGAGGGGGAACAGGAGAACAGAGCCTGTTCTTTAATTGATATTTATTGCCTGCAAGTGCATCTTTATCAGCAGCAAATTGTGTTGAAGTGTTGCTCATTGCAGACAATAAAAGAAAGAGTAACGTGCTCTTGTTTGCTTCGAGGCACAAGTACTCTGACAATACACTGGATTTTACCAACGAGAACTAAAAGTTGAATCTCTTGCGAAAGTTGTGTTAATAAAATCTTAACCAAATAAAAGTTAGGAGTGGATTTAATGTTGTTGTTTGTTTTATATTGCAGCCTTTATTTCAAATTCATCTTAAGGTTACCAACATTCTTCTGACAGTCCTCGGCTAGTAATTCATTGGGGAGACATTTTTTGATAGATGGCAGCCCACTTTTTGTTGCTTGAATATTCATCCATGTTCACTGCTATCCATACTTAAAAGAAGTAGAAGAGACTTGAAGGTTCTTAGGAACAGATTTACCTTTGCGATAACGATACCCATGTTTATTTATGTATGGCTGTACTAAACATTGTTCAGCTCTTCAAGATTTAACTTGCACAGGATACAAAGTCTCCAAAAAAGCCTCTGGATGTGATTGGTCATGCTGTACTAAGAAGAGAGAGTCAGGTAAACAGATGTATGTGGCTTACCGCATGAGATCATATCTCCTCTGAGGGGGAACAGATTTCATAGCGATGCCTGCATGAACTGAAATGTTATTTATAGTTCAAGTTCTAATCTTCTTCCCCTTTCCATAATGACATGTAGAGATATTGAATTATTCTGCCTATTTTTTTATTTTATTTTATTCATGATGATACCAATGCGGACATATTTTTCACTCTAATATAACATTTCAAGCTCCTTATAATAATGTCAATTGTTACTAATTAGTACCCAAGTGTAGCACCGTATGTTAATGTATGCTTGCAATCGGGCATCTTTGTGTACATTTTTCATTTTAAATGAGAACGTGATGTTGTTTTGAGTGTTTGGCTTTCTTATTCTCCTCTTTTGTCATCTTCTCTTCTCATTAGCTTCCCAACAGAGACAGTCTGTCTTAAAGCTTTCTTTTACTCCATTTTGTCTTTGAAGTATTGCTGGTGTGTTGCTGCCAAGAAACTAGGGTGTGAGGTCTTAAGGTTCTTACAGCACTTGATGCATGAAACAAAAAAAACCCTGAGTGATACCTGAAAATAAATTCACATTGAATGAGTGGATAATTAATCTGGCCCATAGCGAAAGTCTCTCTCTCCACTTTGCTCTCTAAAGCCTTCCAATGGAGTCTGTTGTACACATGTCCAGTGGGTTTTCTTATTACCCTTCTGTCTACACAAAAATCCATGTTTAACCAATGAGTGCTAATTAAAAGATGCAAAGGCGTCAGTGAGCCAGTGGCTGAATGTTGTGGCTTTCTATCACATCGTATAGCCTGGGGTTTTCTACCATCTGAAATATGACTAAATCCCTCTCTTCGGGTTCACAGCAGACTCTTCTAAATACTCCAATGGGATTATCATTTAGGGAAAACTGATGACGGTGTATAGTGCTGGGAATGCCAGTTTAGAGATCACCTAATGGAGGTGATGGAAGTGGTAGTGCATCTATTGCCTGGAGGACTCAAGAGATTTATTTATAGCACACACTTTGACGCAGCATGTCATTTCGACTCATTCTCATTTACTCATATCACTTTACCTCATTTAGTTCCTCTGTTGCTTTACTTCCTTCTGCTGGCCTACTTTTTGCACTTTTCCATATTAATGACATTCTTTTTACATTCTTCCATTCTTCCTTTACTGCAGTTTTATTTCAATAACCTTAAACATCAAAATGTCCACACAATGTTTTATTGTTTGTTTATTAGTTAGCAGAACTCTGCAAACTCATTTCATTGATATTTGGTGCAAAATTAGGCCTTGAGTCGGAACAAGTCGCTTTTTTAAAAAAAATGATTGAGGCTTTTTTTACATTTAAAACACTTACAACAGTGACAGATAAAAGTTTTGGCCAATTATAGTACTACTGCATGAACTGCAACACTGATTCAAAAGAAAATAATCTGTACTGTATATATCCCATGATTGCCTACCACTGATGCTGATCCAGGTGCAGATCAATTATTTCTTGACAATTGGTATTACTAAAATAACAAACAAGTTTATAGGCTTGTGCAGCCTCTGTAACGGTATGTGCTCTCAGAGTGCGTTTTAGCGGTCACAAGGTAATTGTTGTTAGAGCAGAAGATTGTGCAATGGTGCACAGGAGCTACTACCTTGCAATTAAGTTATAACCTGTAACTTTCATTTAATACAATTCCAATATATCCAAAATTTGAACCATAAGCCGAATCCAAGCCATATATCAAACTGTGAATTGTGTTTACTCATCCACCCCTAGCATCTAATGTCTCATAGTGCATAATATAGTTCATGATTTATGCATATCATGTGGGACTGTGTTTGTTTCCTACCAATTTAAGCATGAATGAATCTGTGTTGTAATTGTGTTACAAATGCCTGTTATTCATCTGATTTTTGTTCTCATGTTGTATCACTCACTCTCCTGTCATTTCAGATCCTGACACTCCCCCTTACCATGTAATCAACTAATTCCCTGGTATCTGGTTCTCCCCGTCCATCTTCTCATCTGCAGCTCATTCACTCATTAGACCCTCTGCATAAATAAAAGTCCACTTCCCATCCCTAGTACATTATAATATGTAATATATTTTATGATTAATGCAGATCAAATGGGACAGTGCAAGTACTTATTTTAGCATGAAATTCTCACAGTAACATGTGACGCAAGTTGCAGTATAATGAAGCATAATAATATGCTATGCATACTATATGCCAGCTAATGGAGGAATAAAATATGTTATTTAGTTACAGTAGCAGCTTAGAAGAGCAGGTTAGCACTTGACATGAAAAGTGATTTTCTCTATGTACATTACTTCTGTCCTGAAGCTTTGGTGTACATTAAAGTTGCACATTCAAACTTATAATGAACATTTACAAGAGGCATTACACTGCTTTTTATATGCTATATACAGCTTTCTGAAAAAAGGAAAATAAATAAATGTGAATATAAAATGATTACAGTGCACATAACGTGACAATCTAGGACTTGCATTGTCAATTTAACCAATCTTTCGTCATCATTATACACTCCCTCTGTCTATTTATCTTTAATAATGTCAGTCTGTCTATCCACAATTCTGGGAAGAATGTATTTCTGTTTTTGTATTCAAGTCATTCCCTTGCTGTCATTTTATAAACCTTGACCAAAGTCAAACAGTAAGTTATGCATATAGTACAAAACAAATCATAGCATTTAGGGAGTATGTGGTCTTGTACTTTTGTTTTTGCGGGGACCAATTTGGGCATTAGACCTTGAGAGCAAGGACATTTTTGGAATTTGAGGGCGTTTTGTCCGCACTGAATTCAAAGGGCTGTTCCAGGGCAATATATATATATAAATATAAAACGCATTTTAATTACAGGCACCTTTCAAAGCACTCAAGGACACCCTACAAACACACATAAAAAAACAAACAATGCATCAAACATGATGATCACTATATGACCAATATGAGACTGAATATGCTAGTTGGAAAAGGTGTGTTTTAAGGCAGGATTTAAAGGTGGCGACAGAATCAGATTTGTGAATGTCTAGTGGAAGAGAGTTCCAGAGACAGGGGGCAGATTGGCTGTAGGCTGAGGGTGTGTAGATATGAACAAGTGAACATGTTTGTAAAGATATGATGGTGCCAGGTTATGAAAAACCTTAAAGGTGAAAAGTAGAATCTTGAACTCAATGCGGGATTTGACAGGGAGCCAATGAAGTTGTTGCAGAACAGGAGTGGTGTTCTATAGAAGGAGTTCTGGTGATGATACGAGCGGCTGCATTCTCGACAAGTTGGACTTTATCAAGAGACTTGAGACTAAAGAGGAAAGACAATAGTCCTAACAGGATGTAATCAAGGTGTGATTAAAAATAGTGGAGCAGTTAGGTGTAAGTGACAGACAAAGACAATTGATATTGTGCAGGTGGAAGTATGCACTCCGAGAAAAATTAATGATATGGGCTTTTAAAGATAATGTGCTGAGGGGATGGAGGAACAATGGAATTGCCAATGGTCAAAGAGAAATTGTTGGATCTTGCTTAATTGGATTTGGTGCCAATGAGACGGACCTCAGTTTTGGCGCTGTTAAATTTGAGTGAGAACCATGATTTAACTTCCAGTAAGCAATTGGAAAGGGAAATGGGTAGCAGAGTGGACGTAGGCTTAGTGGATACGTAGAACTGGGTGTCATCTGCGTAACAATGAAATTGAATACCAAATATCCTGATAATGTGACCAAGAGGTAAAAGGTAAATAATATATTGCAGCCTTGGGGAACACCACCAGATACGGGAAAGGACTTGGATTTAAAATGTTTAAGTTAAATAAATAAACCAAATATTAAACTCCCTGAATATGAAAGTCAACCAACATCCAAAGTATGCTTTTTGCAAAGTCACACTTTTTGTATTGTATTTTAACCCCTAAAACTCTACTTTAAGGAATCAGTCTCTCTCTGAATCTCTCTTTATATTATAATCTTAGCAAATCAAAAACAGAGGTCTCCCATGGCTAAAATTACAAACTCCATACCTCTGCCAACATTTATTATTAACAACCTCTAGACCTTGAATTATCTTATATAATATTTTATATTATCAACAATAATTAGATCCCTATTGAGCTACTGTTTCTTGTCATCCCTACATTCATTCACTTCCTTCTCAGAAACACTGCCATTTCAGCTTGTCCAAACAAAATTAATACTCCCCCTCCTTTTCTACCTTTATACAGTAGAACTTCATTGTTAATTGTCAAATCTGTGTCCGTTAACAGCAAAGCAGCTGACACAAAACTGATCATGAAAGCAGAGAGGTGCCTGAGGGAAGGTAAAAATACTTTTGAAAGCAGAATTTTGAGATATTAATATCCTTAGTCTGAGCAATACTCAAAGTGAGACCAGAAGAGAGCCCTGGGTTAAGGATGTGTCCCTTGACATATAGTGCAGTCAGAATGTATTAAGACAGCGATGTGTTGGCCCTGTAGTGCAGCATGTAAAATTTGAAATCAAACCACACTAAAAGGTTAAAGTTCTGACTGTCAGCATTACTTTCATGATGTTTACATCAGATGAAAAGTACAGGAATTGCTGCCCTTTTTAAAATGCTCCTCCAGTCTTAAGGGGTGGAATACTATTTAAACAGTGTACATAAACACAAAATTAACATTATCTTAAATAATTGGTTGCTAGGCAGCATTTTCCTGGATGATGCCCTGCCAGATGACTGACTTTAATTATGTTCACATTTCTTGTGTGTTTCATAAGCAATAATCAGGTGCTCATAGTCATTCAAAGCAGAACCTTTGTAACACAATGCAATCTATAGTAAAATGGAAAGGACCCAAAATAGAGCCTTAAGGAACTCCTTAATAAGGAAAGGAATTCAGGTCATGAGTTATCCAACACTATAGACCGTTTCATGCATGGGACCAGGTAATTTGCGATGGAACACATCTGGTCTTAAGGGACATGGTGTCCTTGAAACTGTTCGTGCGAAAACCTTCTGAAATATCTGTGTACAGGTCTAGGTCCTGGAAGCCTGATCCATAACATGTTTTGAGACTAGGGTGCTGATATTACACATGTCCTCTTTTATATTAACCTATATATGGGTCAATGACGTATAAGGATTTAGAACAACTCAATTGTAGAATAATAAAAACAAGCATATCTAATGCAGTAGTTCAAACATTCAGAATGTTGTGTACCTGAAGATCCATATTATAAATTTGAAATTAAGTGATTTTAATGGTTTTTTTCAAGAATAATTGGCACTGGCCATAAAAAAAGTCATGTAGTGCGACCATGATTCATCTTGAAATAAATTAATTTACTTAACACGCTTCAAATCTTTTTTTTTTTTTTACAAGTTTTCAGTAATATAAAGTGTTTGGAAACAAAGTATTTGCATTTTTTTTAAATCTTTGTAAATGATGGTCTTTTATTTATATAAGACATTTCAAGATGAATCATGGTCGCACCAAATGACTTTTTTTAAGGCCAGTTCCAATTAATCTTGAAAAACCACCATTAAAATCACTTTCAAATTGTAATATGAATTGTCAGGTACACACCATTCTGAATGTTTGAACTACTGCATTAGATATGCTTGTTTTTATTATTTAAAATTGAGTTGTTGAAAATCCTTATACGTCATTGACCCATATATCAGATATTCCAGTGCATTGAAGGATTGTCAAACTTCTTGAAATGGGGAAAGGGTGGCATGTTTCACCCCTGGTTTTTCTTTGATAAAGTAAAATGTATCTGATTTCCATTTTCAAATCAATATCAAGGTCATAGGGGTCTTACAAATAGTGGCAAATCTTGCAAATCTTCCAAAGTGTATGTGCTGGGCTTGTGCTATTTGTGAGAAAACCGTGAAAGATTTAAAGTCCTTAGAGTTCTTGTTTCTTTTTACATTTCAGCACTGACTCCCATGATATCATAACCTTCGACAGATGTATAGAATCTTTGTCCAGATGCTCATCATGCTTGAGAAGCCCATGCTCAGAATACTAATTCTTAAGATGAGCAGCCTCTCAGTAAGTGCTCTTGTGCAGAAACCAGTGTTATGACCCATGATAATATAAAGACTAACAAAAGGATGTTATGCAAACTATAGATGCTGGTTCTTGATTTAGCTGCTTTAAGACCAATAAGAACTAATGAAACTAGCATTGCCAATTAAACCTGAAGTATAATTATTCACTGAGTATGGAGGAAAGAAAGGACTTTACCTTCTAATACCATACATTCCTATATTAGGTCTTTTTTTAAATACAGTAAGATGTTATCATATTCTTCAGAAGATCCCTTAATTTTTCCACTAATATGTTTCAGCTCTTCTGGTACATTTTGACAATGAACTTGAAATTATTCTTCACATGGTGAACCTGCTTGTTTCTTTACAGATGATACTGTGATGAGTTTTTTGTTCTGTCCATGGTTTATTTGCAAATAATATTTAGAAATGTCTTGATCTTCATAGCAGTAAATTGTCTCTTTTATTCTCTTATAGGTCCATTGATGTGTGATAGACGAGTGACACACCTCCTCTTTCCTCTCCTCCTCCTCTTGCGGGCTCCTCTACTGTTTAGCTTTGGTGAGCGCACCTGCCCCAATAATTGTCGATGTGAGGGAAAAACTGTCCATTGTGATTCATCTGGCTTCTTAGATGTCCCAGAAAACATTTCAGTTGGCTGCCAGGGCCTCTCTCTGCGCTACAATGAACTGCACACCCTGTTACCATATCAATTTGCTCACCTCAGTCAGCTTCTTTGGATTTACTTGGACCACAATCAGATTTCTGCTGTTGACAGTCGAGCATTCCAGGGAGTCCGCAGGCTTAAAGAGCTAATACTGAGCTCCAACAAGATCACATCCCTGCACAATTCAACATTCCATGGGATTCCCAATCTCCGCAGTTTGGACTTGTCATACAACAAACTGGAAATTCTGCAGCCAGGTCAATTCCATGGCCTAAGAAAGCTGCAAAACCTACACCTACGCTCAAATGGTCTTTCCAACATCCCGATTCGAGCCTTCCTCGAATGCCGAAGTTTGGAGTTTCTGGATTTAGGCTACAATCGAATCAAGGCTCTTACTCGTACCACCTTTTTAGGGTTACAGAAGCTGATGGAGTTGCATTTGGAGCACAACCAGTTCTCAAGGATAAACTTTTTTCTGTTTCCGCGCTTAGCCAATCTGAGATCACTCTATCTGCAGTGGAACCGCATTAGGGTGGTCAACCAGGGGCTTCCATGGACTTGGTATACACTGCAGAAACTTGATCTTTCTGGAAATGAAATCCAGACCCTGGACCCAGCTGTGTTTCACTGCTTGCCCAACCTTCAAGTTCTCAACCTGGAATCCAACAAACTGTCCAATGTCTCTCAAGAGGCAGTGTCAGCATGGATCTCACTGACCTCCATTAGCCTTGCTGGGAACATGTGGGATTGCGGAACTGGCATATGTCCACTTGTGGCTTGGTTGAGGAATTTTCGGGGCAGTAAAGACACCACTATGATTTGCAGCAGCCCAAAGTATCTCCAGGGAGAAAAAATTATGGAAGCCACAAGGAACCATGGTATTTGTGAGGAAACTGATTATGTTCTGACTGAAACACCATCACCAATGTCAGACCTAATTTCTGAAGCCACCACTGAACCGACCTTTGCCCCTACTAGCGGATCTCCACCTATGCCACCAGCCAGCACCTTTGGTCCACTCCCACCATTCAGACCTCAACCTATTCCTCACCCTACCTTACCAGGGCATATGAGCAAAGACCCAAGAGACTCAGTTGCTCGCACTCGACCCACCCACATACCACCCCCAGAGCTGGAGCACATGACTCTGCACAAAGTGGTGGTGGGCAGCGTGGCCATCTTCTTCACCATGTCCCTAATCTTGACAGTTGTTTATGTCTTGTGGCGGCGCTACCCAGGTGCAACAAGGTTGCTACAGCAGCGATCCATGGTAGGAAGGAAACGTCGCAAAAAGAGCCCAGAGCCAGAGCAGAACCTGAGCTCCCAGCTTCAAGAGTATTACATGAGCTACAACCCTGCTGCCACACCAGAAGCATTGGAGGTGCTAGGCAATGGCACTGGTTCCTGCACTTGCACAATTTCTGGCTCCCGGGAGTGTGAGGTATGACCCATCGCATCAGCCTAAAAATCAAAAGTCAAAATCAAAATACAAAGGCTCACCAGAGAGGTAAATCTTTTATCAAGTATGCCCTGTAAAAAACACTTTTGAATCACAGTTAAGCACCTATGACTCTTCGATTACGAAACGCTTGACCCCAAATGTTTAATGTCTCCAATTATTCAGGTTTTTCCTTTCACATTGAACCTGTCTGAGGGGAAACAAACCACAACGTTAGTTAAAGCAATAGAGAACTTTGTGGTGTCTTAGGTTAATTGAGTGTGGCTTAAATTACTGTTTTGTATCATAGTATTTATCTGTGTGTAATTTGTTACCTAAATTCTATTTTCAAAGCCGCACCTGTTCATGTTACTGTATGTCGACTATAAGGGACCATGAATAATTGGACACTATTTTGCAGACACCACTCCACATCAGCATCACATGGCTCACATAGATTAAGGAATGTGTTTGGTGTGTGTGTTTGGGGGAGAGTGGGGTTTGGTAGTGGAGGATTATATGTATGTATGTGTGTATGTGTGTGTACTTGTATGACTATCATTGTGGGACAAATTTGAGTTTTATACCTGGGAAGTGAGGACATTTTAGGAAAGTGAGGACATTTTGGCTGTTCCTGACTTTCTGACACACCTTCGAAGGGCTGTTTGAGGCTTCCGATTTAGGGTGAAAGTAAGAATTGGGTTTAGGTTCTGTTTAGGGTAAGAATTAGGGTTAAGAATTTAGTTGTGAGGGTTAACGGGGCTATGCATTATGTCAATGAATGTCCAGTGCAATAGTGGATAAAGTACTTTTCTATTGATTTGACAATAATTGCTTGACAGGCTTTTTAATACAATTAAATAGTGGAAAATACTACCTTGTTCATTACAAGGTTGAACATCCATTCTTGGTGACCAAAGTTTGTGATGGCATGGTCTGTGTAAATGCAATGCAACTGTTCCTCAATGTTAAACTGGGTTTCTCAGGAAAAGCACACACTTCCTCAGTTATGTGGGGAGATTTAAGGTAATTTGTACAGAGTCAAGGCAATACGGTAATCCCAAAGCTTATGATATGGCTTAAACGTGGATCCCTCTGCTGTGATAAGGAGTATATTTATAAACCAGGGTAATTACAATCACCCGCCTGAAAACTCAGAACTGCAGGTTGTCTTTGCTTTAGAAAATGCTGCCTTTTAAAAACAACCCACCTGTGACTTGCCAGTGGATCCAACTGGGTTTTAAAGGTTAATGAAACAATTTTGTTTGCTAAATATTTATTGAAAAATGTGTCAAATGTACTTTAAAAAAAGGCAAACAAGTCGTAGTAAGGTAAGATTGCTTTGACCTAATTTTCACAACAGAGACTCAAAATTTGTAATTCTGAAATCCTTATCCTGAATTTCGGGGTCAGAATTTCATTTTCTGATCATTGTGAAATAACAGTATTATACAAATGGCAGTAAGAAAAAAGATCTACGACCTATGAAGACAGTTGAAATGGACCGTAATGATTCCTTGAGACATTTATTGAAACTTGACTGTATAATACTGTAGAATGTAGTGAATTGTTATACAGTTTACATATTGTACAAGGGAAATCATTATTGTTATGGTACCTCATACCAACAATTCCTAACAGTAGTAAAACATTTTTTTTAAAAAGCATTAAAGTATTCAGAAAGGATCATGATTACATATAGTCCAGTACTTATTTTTTTGCTGCAAAGAGATGGTCAAATAAATATAAAGCTTATAAGACCTTTCCATTATGTTGGCTTTATAAAATATACACAATGGTCTGTCTATCTCTTGATGCTGGTAAACGATAAGTTTTTATTACATGTTCCCTCAAGTTCAGAGGAAAAGTTTAGCAGTTAGTTTACTTACATGTAGTAAATTTCCCCGTGAAGGATCAACAAAGTATATTTATGGTTGTGGTGGATTATAATTAGTATGATGTATGAGCAATTTTGAAAGGCAAAAGTGATTAACTATTAAGAGACCAAAGTGATTTCTGGGCCTACATAATGCATAATTGAAAGAATATATCAGTTTTATCCTGCCTCACTGACAGATTCCCATACCAGAAACTGCAATTTGTGCTCACAATATATATGCATCATATTTAATACAGTAGCAGCTAATCAAGCAATCAGTTATTGGGATGAGTTAAGGAGCACTACAAATTCACAGTCCAGTGGTGTTATGGGTTAGAATGCTATCCATGCAGAAAGTTTTAGTTCTTTTATGAAATTCAGTATTTTGATTTGCTTACTTCTTTAGTTTCAAATGGAACTTGTGTTTCCATGGCAAGGCAGAGAAGTTGAGACATTATATTTGCTGAGGACACATCAATCTTACAATCTTGAGCCACAGCTTAATTTAGCTTATGCCATAGAACCTCCATCCCCATTGAAAACACATTTGCAAACATATGGACCAGGTCCCTGTGTATACTTAGCGACATCTATCCAATACTGAGCTACTCCCTAGAGATAGAAAACAGTGGCTCGCTGAAGACTGCTAACCCTGCTTTTACACCAAGCACTTCATTGAACTTTGGTTGGTTTTGCATTCGGAGTTCAATCAAGTTGAGCTTTGACCTTTAATATGGTAATCTCCAAGCCATGTGTTATGGCATTGGCAGGAAGTGGAAATTAAAGTATGAGGGTGACAATTTCACTGTAGATAAGAATGTAGGAGAAGTTTGTTGCATCTTTGAATTCCCAGAGTTATTCAGCTCTATACTCCTACTGGGACGTAGGTAAAGAAAATCACAGGAATTGCATAAAATATCAGAAATGATGGAGGTGCCAGGTTAGTAATAAAGGAGTAAATTAAGTAACTGATACTTTTTATTAATGATTATTTACATTCTAAAATAGTCTGAAGCATCGTTGCTGCTTTTTTTGACATCTTTATTGAAAATTAAATTACAAATGTTCTCAATTTGAAGCTGTTTCCATGTTCTATGCTACATATAATAGAGTATGTCATAAACAAATTCACATTATGACATGCCTGATTTATTTAGAAATCTAAACACAGAGCAAGAAAATGTTGAGACCCAGGCTCATGCAGAGGTGTGTATTGTGTAGTCTTGTGTTGGTCACACGTCTGGCACTTGTTTGACTGCAGTTTGCTGCTAAACAAAAGCATTAAGATTCAATCTTCTAACACTGCAAATATTCTGGAGTAATCAGTGTCAGTGTATTGTCTCTTTCTGCATAACTATAATCCAAATCTTATGTCACAAACAATTGTTACTTTTCTCAAAATCTCTGAAGGGTGTCCACAATAGTTTGTTGGGAGAGGGTTTCTACACTGTTGCTTATTGCAGGCGTTTAATAATTGAGAAGCTGGCGTCAGCCTGGTTTAGTTTGATGAAAGTGCCATCTTGCTGGCCAGCACAGCTGGGCTGTGCCTTTCATTATGGCTCTGTGCAGCGTCAGCAGTCCCTGTGGAAGGCAATGTGGAAGAACAAAAGCCAACACAACACATTTACCCTGCTGTGGCTAGGATTCAGTGAGGTATTGTCAAGACTGACAGAGAATGGTGTCAGAGCCCAGTAGGAAAACAGTTTGAACACTTCTCTCTCTTTCTTTCTTTGGTCCTAAAGGTTTTGAGGCTGGAAACTCCAGTTAAAAGCCCTTGCAAACCCTGACAGGTGTTATCATTTACTCTGGCTGATTAGACCTCTGCTCAGGTTGAAGTCAGAGGCAGCTATGCTGGGAGCTTGCTGAGTTCACCAAAATCCACACACTAATGCTGTATTCACATTACACAGAAGTAAATGTGACCAGCTGAGGGGGAAATACAGTTCAGGTCATCTCAAGTAAGAGTTATGGGGCATTTCTAACAGCTAATATCTCCCAGTTGGAGAAAAGAACTACGGAAGAGTGAACAGATTTGTACCAAAATTAACAACTCTGGGAAACCCACTGCTAACACCTGAACAATTAGCTAATTAAAAGGGATCCTACGTTGTTTTTATCTGGTAGGGTTAATGTTGATTTTGATGAAACTGTGATGTGAAGATGTGCAATTTTCAAATCACAAGAGTGTCAATCCTAATCATAATTGACATAATTAACATTGTCTTAAAAAGTTTCAGGAAGTGACTGTTGATTTCAAGGGTTATAATCACAACTGTTGTCAGCAAATTTACTCAGTTGTTCCTTTGAGTTAGCGAAACAAAACAAAAAATCTTGGCTGATTGATATGCTCACTGCACGCTGGTAATTTCATGTAGCCTAAGATGGATTCATTGTAGAAGAATCACCATTCTGAATTAGTTTGAGGTTTGTAAAAATAAGGAGTGGGCTATTGGTTTTTTACCAACAGAGTGGCAAGTTTTCTCCTACATAAACAATCTAAGTGATCACCATACATCAGTTTCAGACATGTAGCTTCCCCCATAATGAATGATCAGATTAACAAATGTGAGCTGTAAAGGTAAATATCCTTGGATTCATTTGTGAACACTTCTGAGTTGTAACAGATGGTTTTACCGCTTATCTACTCATTCTACCAACATGGTGTGAGCCAACTTTTTCTGTACGTCACAAAGATGTCGATCAAGCATCTGTGAGCATCTGTTCACGCCTACACAGCCAGAAGATGAGCATAAGTATATACAATGATTTGTGTGAATCATTAGTGTTAAATGGCTTTAATATCTCAAATACACATACAAATACACATCAGCGGTACAACATACAGTATGGTCACACTATTTTATACTCAACTATTGACACTCCACTTTCTATGAAAAGATTTCCATTTACAAGTTAACCATCCAAGCCATTCTGTTTACTTACTGTATATCCTCCTTTAGTGAGCTTAGCTGTATTTGATGAATTGACAAACTAGGCTAGTAGTTAAGATGTACACTAAGTATTGTTTTCAGGAAAAAATGTCTTGAAAGTAATGCATGCATTGGGAGATACACAAAACACTTTGAGTTATTCAGTGACACTTGACTGTATTTCAAACTAAAGAACACTTTCAGCTAATATTGCTTTTAGTGTAACATGTCTGTCTTGCTCAAAGCCTCAATTACACCTAGTCTACAAGTAAATGGAGCTTAGTGTAAGAGGTTTTGCTTTGAAACTGCTTTCTCAATGACACATTGTGAAATACAACTATTTTACATATTATGTAGGATAATAAATATAATTATACTTATATTTCTTGCTATGTAGAAACCAATGTTCTCATTGGTAGGATTAATGATAATAATGTATTTCATAATCTCAGTTGGAAAACATCTGGATTTCAGTCACATATGCTCTTTCATATATTCATACTTTGCACATGTGGCCCTATAATAACAATAGAAGTGTGCATAAAAATGCCTGTCAGATTGAGATAGTTAGTTCTATACCTCCTATCGTAAGAAAGAAAGACAATTGCAGATGTTGTACAATGTGTTTCTAAGATAGATATTAGATAAAAGGAAACAAGCTGCCCCATCGTCATTAATTAGTATGATAAGATAGATGCTTGGAAGTCAACAACAGCATGTATTTTAAAAGAACTAGTAAATGAATAGATAGTGGCATAAACAAACACAAAAACAGCTGATCAATTTCTTAAAACAAAGTTTTAAGAAATCTACACTAGGTAATTGAGGTTGTCTGTTGTGGGAGACAAAAAATACCCAGATGTGCCAGTTCAGCGTCTCCCTCTGGTCTTTTTCCTCAAGCACTCCCTGCATATCAGAGATACTGTTCCTGTACCCCTCCTCTCCTCTCACAGCTTTGAAGAGAGAAGGATGTCACACAGCCAGCCACAACGTTCACTTCGCATGTCCCCTGGTTAATTTCCCCTCCAGACCCGTTCCACTTGACAGGCATTCTTCCAAAAACCATTTAGAAGAACACTTTCATTTTCCGCTCCCTCTCCCCTTTACCTCATCAGTTTTAAGGAACCATTAAGAGCTTAAGTGCAAGCAGGCGTACACTGCGGAGCGAGATCTCAATGAATATACAGTAGGTCTCATATTCCCGATTCCAGTTGAGTCGTTTGCTCTCTTGTTTTTTCCTCCAAAAAAAGATTTCCCTTTGCCAGGCCCTGACTGTGTACATCATGAAATCCTCTCTGAATCAAAATAATTAAATTAATCATTTCTGTTATCAAGCAAGATAGAGTTTTAAAAGACTGAATTATTAAGAGGTTCTTTATGATTAATTGAAAGCTTTTTTTGTTACTGATCAATGCAGTCCCCGAAATCCCAGTGCTGTACTCTCCAATGGAAGCAAGATCACGTTGCTTCAGTGAGCCAATAAATTAACCGCTATCAATGGCAATGGAGGGCTAATGAGGGCAAGATGTATGCTTTTCAATGCTTGGCTCAAGTCTTTTTCTGGTTGACAAAGCAGAGATAGAAAAAAAAAAGAAACCATCTTCGTTTATCATCATTTCAAAATGCGGGTGGAGAGAACAGCTGCTTGGACGACAATGCAGGCAAACCCCTGGGTGAGAAGTATTCCCACTTATCCAGTGCAACAACCTCTTAACTATCTCAGAGGGGCAATTTCATGCCCTCTTCCCTCGATTGCTAGGTCATCCTCCAAAGAACCCCGCAGTGGCTTCTGGATGATGATGCATGTGCTGAAATGTTGTAAACGTGGCGCTTTACCCACAGGCACTCCTCCCTATCGCACATGCAAAAATACAGTCATACATACTCACCACAGACCCCAGTGAGCGATGTATTATTAGCAGCATCTGGAGCCTGGCTCGGCCCTGCAGCTAAGACAAATAGGGATATTCTGTTTTACTGGATATCACAACAAAAACACAGAAAAAGAAGATTCATGTGATTCATGTGTGTGTGTGTTTGTGTCTTAGACTAAAAAGGGGGGAAAGAACTCAGTGGCACCTTATATAAAGGATCCACCCCCTCTATTGCCCTAAATTGAATTTTATAATCTCCTACCTGCCCCGCTTTTCCTCTTGCTGCAGGCTTTGGCAGACGCTGTATACTTTATCCTCAGATAACAGTGGCATCAACCCATCCACCTTCACTTGTTCTGTCAAAAACACACAAATAATCGTATTCTGACACAGTCTTTATAACTGCAAAGCCGCCATGCATTCATACACTTACTAAAATCTGCAGCTACCAAATGGGGATAAGTGTAACTAGCAATATCATGACATTACTACACTATAAGTGTAATTAAAATGACATAACACGCCTGCCCCACACACACACAAACGCTCACGCAGGATGTTAACCAAGTGCATTCCAGCAACTTTACTTATGGAGCGTAGTAATATGGTGTTGAAGCAATCCGTTGATTAATTGGGGAGTTTATCGTAAGCAAACAAATCAACAGTAATTATGATAATGGCTCCGTTTTGTTTTTAAAAGTCATTTATCAAGAAAAAGTTCCAAACATTTGCTGTTTACAACTTTTCAAATGTGACAATTAGGAGTGGGAAGAAGGTTAACACTTAACTCCACCACAAGTACACAAGCTTTTCAGAAGTCTATCTTAATAGAACATTTACCTGCCACCTGTTTGTTGATGGTTGCCACTTGCTGTAATTAGTCCGACCATCTATAACTGAAAGCATTTGTCAACTGACAGTGAATCTGCAACTATTTTCCCACTAACATTATTTTGATCCAGCTTCTAAATTGTGAAGATTAAGCATAAATTGTGCTTTTGTTTGTTCTATGTGATAGCAAATCGTAATAGTAATGCATAGGGATGAATCAAAGATTAGTCAGTTAACCCCACCCTTGTCCTGGCCATTAAGCAAATCCCCTGTGCCGCAAATACAAAGAATGGCATAAAAAATCCTTCATGTTCCATCCTCAGTTCAGCCAAAGCTAGTGTGAGCAGTGCGAGTTTGTCAAATTGATCTCTTTTGTGCAACACTCCCTCTTTGTATTTCACAAAGAGTGTTTCCTTGCCATGCCAGACAGGGGGGAATGTTCTGTCAGTTTCAATTGCCAGAAGAAAAACACCAACAATACACCTACAAGTGAATACCAGGTTTCATATTTCATACTAGCATCGGTTGAACTTAAGAATGCATTTTTTTCCACAGAACTATGGATTTTGTCCTTCATCTCTTACAGTTTAATCAGTTTGTGAGGTTTTGCATCACAGCTATTATGTAGAGGACTGTTAGAACTGATTACAGCGTCCCATAAGTCACAGCAGTGCTTTGAGCGAAAATTTACATGGCATCCATCCAGTAACAAAGAAAAAAGTCCATTCCCGCACAACCTTATGACCTCCGCATTGATTTATTAAAAAGAGTTGACGTATCGGTCACAAGGACTTTTCTCAAGACGTATCAATCACAAAGTAGAGCACAGAGCTTGAAAATAGCCCGTAATTGCATGATAGTCCACAGCTGTGTTGGAGGTGTATCCATGATCACATACAACAGCTTATTCATTCAAGATTCCCTAAACTGTCAAAACATATTCAAAATCCTTTTGATATTACTAAAAAGCTAAATATTTTTCCAGGGTAAGGCAAGGCAGTTTTATTTATATAGCGCATTTCATACACAATAGCAACTCAAGGTGCTTTACATAAAACAAACATTTAACAGTAAGAATTGGAAATAAAAAAACATTAAAAACATGCAATTTGAGAAATAAAAATAAAACCCAATAATAGTACAATGCAATCAACCCACCCTAAGCCTGGGCTGATTTCAGTTCTGCTGGTAGTTTGTTCCAGTTGTGTGCAGCATAACAGCTAAAAGCTGCTTCACCATGTTGAGTTTGAACTCTGGGTTTTACTATCTGACCTGAGTCAGTAGATCTCAGAGCTCTACTCATGTATTCTGGACCTAAACCATTCAGTGATTTGTAGCATAACTTTAAAATATATTCTGTAGCTGACTTGGAGCCAGTGTAAAGACTTTAGAACTGGAGTAATGTGCTCTGATCTCTTTGTTCTGGTTAAAACTCGAGCTGCAGCGTTCTGAATGAGCTGCAGTTGTTTAATGCTTTTTTGTGGGAGTCCAGTCAGAAGACCGTTACAGTAGTCGAGTCTACTGGAGATGAAAGCATGAATCAACTTCTCCTGGTCTGTTTGAGACATAAAACCCTTCACTCTGGATATGTTCTTAAGCTGATAGAAGGCTGTTTTGGTGATTGATTTGATATGACTGCTGGAGGTCAGATCTGAGTCTATCAGCACGCCAAGGTTTCGGACTTGGTCGCTAGTTTTTAGAGAGAGTGACTTGAGATGTTTACTGACAGCAATCCTCTTCTCTTTATTGCCAAAAACAATGACCTCAGTTTTGTCCTGATTTAATTGAAGGAAATTTTGGTTCATCCAATTTGTTATTTGCTCTAAACAGTGACACAATGACTGTATTGGGCTGTAGTCATCTGGGGACAGTGCTAGATATATCTGTGTCATCTGCATAACTGTGATAGTCTACATTAGAGTTCTGCAGAATTTGACCCAAAGGCAGCATATATAGACTGAACAGAAGGGGTCCAAGAACTGACCCCTGAAGAACTCCACATGTCATAGCCACTAGGGTAGTGGTGTGTCTAAGTATCTACAGTAGTATATGAGTATCTACAGCTCCATGGGGTCCTGTAAGTTAAGATGTATGCATGGACAAATATATAAAATGTATATAAAAGGGAGGACAGACCCAAACAGAAAACAAGCACATGTGAATACATATGTGGTGATGGTGTTGGGGGGTGTCGAGGGATTTCAAAGGGCTCAAATAAATCGAAACAATACAACAGTAAAGCGGCAGGACATACACCAACTCGTGACAATCTCACAAAATGTGAGAAAAGAGGTGTAAAAAGTCCAACTCTAGTTAAAAAAGTTTATACCACACATTCTACACAGCAGCATTTTTTTTTGTTTTGTTTTTTTACATATATATAAAATAAGCAGGTCAATCATAAAAATATCTATTTTGGGGATTTGACTGTAGGTTGGGGTTGTTACACAGGACATTTCATAGGAAAGCCCTGAGATCCAGGTCCTCGTTCATTCTCAATAGTGTGAGGGTCTCTAATTCAATGATCCAGTATGCCTCCTATAAGTTGCCTCCTTGGCTGGAAATTTCAACTCTCCAGTAAGAGGTCAGTGGATATTTCATTTGTGCAAAAAGAAGGGCAGCTGGACTGTGTTTGAATTTCTAATGGAAGAACAATGTTCCACCATTCTAGTCTTCAAAGATCTATTCGTCACTTAGATTTACAGTTTACCACAAGGACTCCTGATGGGGTATATGATTTAATAAACCTTCATTTGTTAAACCTCTCATTCCTCATTAGCTGTTTCATTGCCGACTGTGAACAGAAGAGGCCAGCTGAGTTTAGACAGTATGGGGAAATAACGCCTGCAGGAAATCAGCTGGAATCAAAAGTGGGAAGACGGAGGCACCGCGCCGTTCCAGGTGCTATTTATATCATTATAAGATTGGTGCATAATGTGCAGTCAGCCAAGAAGTGCCATGAAATCACCTCTACGCAGACAGAGCATTGGTGGGGCTCTTTATAGAGGCTCACGACCAATGACCAATGACCAGCCCACCCTAACTATTAACAATTGCCACAAAGCTGTCGCTGCCAGATGTACTGTACTTCATGGACCTTGAAAGTGTGAGAAGTCACACACAAAAAGCCTTTAAATACTTCAATCTTCTCCTAAAGAGAGACAGACGACCTAGAATAATTTACAGTCTGAGCTTCTATGCTTTCAGAACTTTGACTGTAACAGACCTTTGTAAGTAGTGAGTGTGGCAGTTCATTTTTTTGTGCTCTAAGGCCTATAAGGTGAATATATAGTATTCATAGTGTTCAAGCTAGAAAATATGTTCACACACTTAAAGATGTTTAGACTGATTTTTTTTAACATTAGGACAGATATTAATTTGATGATCTGTAGGGATTTGGTCACATTTAGTATCTGTTTCTTGAGTTCTTAATCATAAGTTGCCAATATTATCAGATTCACAAAACTTGTCTATATTTTATGCCATTGTCTCACCTTGATCTTTTTTGCTTGTAAGTTGCTTTTTTTTTTGTAAATGTACTGTATTTGCAGTTTGGTTTTTTCCTCTTGTCACATTAATTTTAATTTCAAGGCTCTGGCTCTTTCTCTGCAAATGTTTGAATTATTAAAGTGTGGTTTTCAGAAGGGAGCAGAGACATTTGTGGAGATCACATATTTTTTAATGGTGCCCTATAGGCATAATGTTCTTGCAGCCACAACCACCCACAGAGGCCACTCCTTTTGTAGAGTAGAGCTGTTGAACAATAATGCCGCCTAAAGTTACTTTTCTACTTAGAGTGACCCCTGTTAGTTTGAAATGTTTTAAATTTATGTCATCATAACAGAGGGAAAAATAGAAGGAACAAGTTTTATTTTCTCTCTCTAAAGTTATGACCAACAGCTGGAATCAACTTTTTAAAATTTGCTGTAAATGAAAACAACCCCATTATTGTTCATAAACTGATGAACATGACACAACCAATGTTAATTGGATACTTACACATTATTTGGATTATACAGTACAAATAATTGGCTTACTATAGTATTATAACCATCCACTAGTAACAGTATATTTTAATCCTGTCTATTTAGTCTCTATAAACAGTATAAAAACAATTGATACATTATGTACTCATTAGCAGATGACAGGACATTTTCTTACAATAGTGCATT
Source organism: Scomber scombrus (assembly GCF_963691925.1). Classification (NCBI taxonomy): domain Eukaryota; kingdom Metazoa; phylum Chordata; class Actinopteri; order Scombriformes; family Scombridae; genus Scomber; species Scomber scombrus. Next base: position 18,505,010 of record NC_084984.1, read on the forward strand.
ACAATTTAATGAGTTTTCACATGTACAAAATACTTTGAAACTTAGGATTCAATCTATAATTGTTAATTGTATGTGCAGTTTTATGGTGTTATTAACCTTGTTTAACCTTTTGCATACATGTAAAGCAGGTTTTAATTGTGTGTGTGTGTGCATGCGTGTGTGTGTCATTCTTTAACTGTTCTTCACTGGCACAGTCATAATTGTTAAGACATACATGAATACGCTTAAACAAATAATTTTCAAATTACACTAACCAATATAACCACCACCGTGTTTTATTGTATGTCATAAACTGTTAAATATTAATTATTTTTGTGCTATGCTTTATGTAAATGCTAAACAGACAGGGTTAAAATAAACATGAGTTGGTTGGTCAGCTGAATCTATCCAATGCTGTCAAATTGATTCCCATATCCTTTAATCAGTTCTTGTTAAAACTAATTACGTAAAGAACCCATTACGTGCGTACCCATCATGAACTTTATGGTCTGTTGCTCCACATAAGGTTTGCATATGCTAACATTACGCCACACAGGAGCTCTCCACTGTAATTGCAAACGCATGTAGATGAGCTTCCGAGGAACAGTGTAAGGTTGTATATTGTGTATGTGTGTACTATGTGGAAGGTAAAAAATGTGCACAACTACCCTGATTATCAAACACCAAACCTAACATGTTTTGACATGATGTTTTATCTACTACCACTACCACTACCACTTTTCTTTTATATATATATATATATATATATATATATATATATATATATATATATATATACAGCTCTGAAAAAAATTAAGAGACCACTGCAAAATTATCAGTTTCATTAGATTTCATAATGTATAGGTATATGTTTGAGTAAAAAGAAAATGATGAACAAAGTACTAACAACATTTCTCCCAAATTCCAAATAAAAATATTTATTAATTTAGTCAGAATTCAGAAAATATATTCAGAAAATGTTCAGAAATCAATATTTGGTGGAATAACCCTGATTGTTAATCACAGCTTTCATGCGTCTTGGCATGCTGTCCACTAGTCTTTCACACTGGTTGTGGGTGACCTTATGCCACTCCTGGCGCAAAAATTCAAGCAGTTCAGCTTTGTTTGATGGCTTGTGACCATCCATCTTCCTCTTGATTACATTCCAGTGGTTTTCAATGGGGTTCAGGTCTGGAGATTGGGCCGGCCATGACAGGGTCTTGATCTGGTGGTCCTCCATCCACATCTCTACTAACCTAGCTGTGTGGCATGGAGCATTGTCCTGCTGGAAAAAAACAGTCCTCAGAGGAACATTGCCAGAGCAGAAGGAAGCAAGTTTTCTTCCAGGATAACCTTGTACTGTAGGTGGCTTGAGTCATGCGTCCATCACAAAGACTAATCTGCCCGATTCCAGCCTTGCTGAAGCATCACCAGATCATCACCGATCCTCCACCAAATTTCACAGTGGGTGCAAGACACTGCGGCTTGTACGCCTCTCCAGGTCTCCGTCTAACCATTATACGACCAGGTGTTGGGCAAAGCTGAAAATTGGACTTACTCCAGTCCTCTATGGTCCAATCCTTATGGTCCTTTGCAAACTTCAGCCTGGCTCTTCTTTGATTCTCCATGATGAAAACTTTTTTTTTCAACAGTTTTGGCATGGTCAATAGTTTTTTTTGTATTCCAATTACTTTTGAGCTATTTCTAGCCCTTTTTTTTGCCATCCAGCTGGTCCGATTGCAAGAGGATAGTGATAACCACAGCAGTGTTTTTTTTTTTATACTTTTCCTCATTAAATAAGATTTAGTTTAGGTGAACACCTAATCAGAACCTTATTAAGTAGAATACGGTGTGCCTGTGTTGGAATTCTACTGGAATGGAATGGCTGTCATACATGTAAAGATGCTGATTTTAGAAAAATTTGCAGTGGTCTGTTAATGTTTTCCAGAGCTGTATATATATATATATATATATATATATATATATATATATATATATATATATATACATACATATACACATTTTTGTGGGTACACAGGTCTACTCATTAGATACAAGACAGTCCAGTTTTAGGGTTTTCTATTGTAGTAAACAGGGATTGGTCCTTTTAATACCATGGTCTTTTGAAAAGTTCAAGGTATCACAATCAGGATCATGATAACATTTGCTTTCCATTTTCTTCTAAATATCACATTACGCCTGCTATTTATTAATAGGGGAGCATGACACTGTCACTAATAGTTGCGGTAGGAGTGCTAATTGCACTATTGAACCCTCTGGCAAGTGTCAACAGCCACTCCATCCAGAAGTGAAGGGAAATGAGAAAGATGTGTCCTGCAGCTATGTAGCAGTTCTTCAGGGTCAAGTTCTATTATATCAGAACGTCTCAGCTGATTTTGAATATGCAGATCAGATTTTGATGAAGAGCGTTTACCAAAAGACAACAATCACATGTCTTATGGTGTCCTTTGGTGTCATACCACATTTTTGTTATGGGCGCTACTTTAGCATTACAGGGTACTGTCAAAAATTAAGCTAATTAATTGATTAAGCTAAATAAAAACTGAAAAAAGCTTAATTAAATATGCTTGTTTTTTGGCCAGAAAACTAAAACTAGAAGCCTAGTAGCCTAAAGACAAAACTGACTGTGTTTTGTCTGATTAATCAGAGCCAAAGTCTTGATATATTTGGATGCATTTAAATGTTCATAGTTTTCCCTTAGAGACATCTAATTTTATATAATGGGTTTTATAATGTCTTGTTTTATCCCCTCTTTTCCATGCCAGGAAACTCATGAGGGAGGATGAACATTTGGCCCTCACAGTTACACAAAACATTAAAACTGACATCTATTTTTGCAGCGCTGAGATAAAATTATATATCATCAAATAGGGAGACAGTTTCATGAAATAATTGATACAATTATCATTTATCCTTATCAGAGCAATAAAAATCTTAAGGAAAAACAGCCTTTTGATCAAAAGGTCGGAGTCATTTCAGATTCAGGGGTGGGAAAGTGTATGAGTAGCATTTTTCCCCTCTTTCAATAAGCATCAAAAATATAACTAAAAGAGGTACTGTTTGCTGAGCCTGGTCTCCTGTGAATTTCATATAATATGCACCCGTTTCTTCAAATGCAAATGCTGTGTAGATGTGAGAAAATTGTTTTTTCCAATGTGAAAAGATTATATAAATGTGATGAGTAGATACAAAGTGTTGTCTGGAAATGAAATGGTGGTGTGAATGTGTGCAGTCTAGACATTTTGGTCCTATTATATTTGTCATTTTTAGTATATCCAAATAAAATCCACATGGCATTGAATATACTTTACACATAACCACAAGTACAGTTTGCATCTCTGTTGCCCAGATCATAAATCTGATCAATGCAATGAAATCTGTCTTGGTTTTATGGGACTATGTGGAAGTCAGGGTCGGCCTACGGAGGATGGTGGGATATGCAACTGAAACTGTTTGGTAACTTCCAGAAGAATTAACTTCTGTACTTTTACAGTTAATTACACCAGCAATAGTTAAGCTAGAAGTACAGCAAGACATTTTCACTTTGATGAGACAGGGAGTAAGACAGCTCATTTCAGTGTAACTCAAACTGCCGTTATCAAAGGGGACAGATCCTGTTAATGGCCATTTCCACAGACTGCTTACGTATGTACTTACACTTGGGTGGAATAAAGTTTACTTTTCAATATCTGGCAATAATGTAATTGGATTTCAATCAGTTGCAAATGGTTCTTGGCATTTACACATAGCTTTTTTTAAAAGATTGGATAGCTATCCCATCCGCCTAAGATGCATTAAGTGGCTAAGTGTAAATGAAGTCAATGATACCAGTGACCTGGATTAATTTCAAATCCTGTAAATGTCGACTGCCACCTAAATATTACTTAACACATTTTAAAGCTTTAGTCCAACAAACACAATTGTGTTACTTACCTACTTAGAGTTACTTGTAAGCCTTCTTTTTCACATAGGAACTTAGGTTTTCACATAGGTAGTTTAATGTTACACTTGAGGCTGTGGCTGAATGAGTGAACCAGATTTACTGTGCAAGTACTTCTAAAACTGCTAGAAGGTGAATCCCAAAAAGTATACTGATATAAATAGGAAAGCTCCAATGTTTACTAGATGGTGTTAGCTTCATTTTTGTTCATTTGCAGTGCAGATGGCGTCTTTGACACAAAGCCTCTGAATCTGTACAGCTGACACTAAAGGACTAAAAAGTTGGGGTTGGGGTGATTAAAAGTAATTAGCTTCAGCCTAATGGCACACCACACTGTAGGGTATACTGGTTATATGCTATGTAATGTTATTATGAATATTTATCAGCTACAACAAACATATTGGTCTTTTTTAGCATCAGTGAGGTTTTCAGCTCACCATAATCAGATCCAAAGCAGTCTAAGCTCCTGTATTAGAATTTCAGATTGATCGTATTTACAGTCATTTCTATTTTAATTTCTAATTATTTAACCCTGATTTGACCAGGTAGGGCAACAGGCATTAACTCAAAATGAGGTATAGTTTCATTCAAATAAGGCTTATTGACCATACTTAAAAAAAGAAATGTATAATATATATATTGGAATGAAGTTGGCTAAAATGGTCTAACAGAATTAGGTAATAATTTATGCTTTATACTTTATAAACAGTCAAGCCAAAACGGGAAGACAAAATTGCACGGCCGACAATAAGACAACAGGAAGGGTAAACACATTTTCATTATTGTGCATTTTGGGCCACTTAAGCAAAAGACATTTGGGGTGTTTTTTAAAGCTGTCAAATGCCAAAACAGGTCAAATTTGACCCAAACAGTATGTAAGAGTTAACTGCTGGACTTCTTTGACATGTCCCTTTTTCTGTCTGGTTGAATTTTCCCGTAGTCAGCTGAAACACTGCCACCAACATGATATCAATATATAGTATTTTCCATCTTCCAATGTCCCAATAGCTGTGCATGGTCAAAATCAATTGCTGAAGACTGCAGAATGGCATTATGAATAAGCATTGGCCTGTTTGAAAAGCTTAATTTGAACTGACTGATTTCTATTTTACTTTACTAATAAAATTAGATTATACCAATATATGCCCAAACTAAATATAATTAATCATCTTAAAAGGTTTTTATCAAGATCATTACAATGTGACGGAGACCATTTTAATTTACATCTTTCCCTCTTACTGATGCCAAAAATCCCTCCTGCAACCAGTGGCCAAAATACTGTCCGCTAGAAATAATGGAATAATAAAAGTGTTTACAACAATTCTATCACACTTAATCATATCAAAATGCATTGCATTGCATCAAGACAGCCCTGTATTGAATTTCATTAACTGAACGTGGTCGATTTCATATAAAGACGAGTGCTGCGTTTTAGAAGGACAAAGCGATAGACAAAGAGAATTATAATTTTCACATGAACGGCAATAAAATATTTTTGCAAAGCTGGACACTGACATAGAAGACATGCTGCTGCAAAGGTTTTGTACTAAACTCTATGAAATCATAGACCATACTCTTGGCTCCCTTGTGTGGCTTGTGGAATGAGTAATTCATGCTTATAAAATGTTGATTAATTGGACTGTCTGCGACCACAGAAATAATACACTCTGAACTCTCATTCAGGGTGACTTTTTCATCCCTCAATAAGTTATTATTGGGCTATTTCATACAGCAAGCCATTATGCTCCATCTAACAATTATCTCTTTAATTTCACATATAAAAATAAGTCTATAATACAAAATTAGAAAAGTGACCTCAGTTTTGTCACACCTTTGCAGCAATGAGTAATCACTTGTTCTCACATATGGTCCAAATAGAGATGGGATGACCTTGAATGTGGACAAAAGGGTATTCTGTAAACCCAGTTGTAGAAGTTGAGTGTTAAGAGTGAGTGCAGAGAAGGAAGTGTCCTGGGCTGAGATGAGAGGTTCTGCAGGGTTGCTCAGTTTCCAACAGAGCTCCTAGAAGGAGAACAGATACAGTTTCATAGTTGCCACAATGTACAATTCAGAGGAGGACTGGGGGAGATATGCCTCAGGAATGGGGAAATTTGTCAACTGTCATAATTTTTTATGCACAGCTTCTAGCAAAGAAGCAATCCCCTGTTGTGCGTCTGCTTGTATGAAGCCATTTGGAGCATTGTTGAAAATGGGTGAGCAGCATTTTTTTTTTTTTTTTTTTTTGCATTATAATGCTTTTCAGGTATACGATTCAGTCCTATAACAATAGTCAAGTGCACAAATGAATATTGGAATAGGTTTTTCATGTCATAATCATCTGTCAACTCCTCAAACTCAAATATGCTAATTTGTAAGGCAATGGAAAGGACTCACAGACTACATGCTAGACAAGGCTGAGGGTTTCTAGTGGTCAGAGGATAGAGTTCACTCTCCTGACGACTGAGGAAAGAAGCTTTATCTGAGTCTCTCCGTGTTGGACTTGTGGCTACGGAGGCGTTTGCCTGAGCGCATAAGCTGGAATAGTTTATTGCTGGGATAGTGAGGATCCGGCATAATCCTACTAGCTCTGGTTCTATACCTTCTCGTGTATAAGTCCTGCAGAGCAGAGAGTGTACATCTGATGGTATGCTCAGCTGAGGCGCTCCACTCTAGCTGTACAGTCCTAAGCAGTGGAGTTTCCAGTCCACAAGTCCTTAGGAGGCCATTGAGACTCAGAATTTCTTAAACATATCTGAGGTATTATTCTCTGTGATGCAGACCCTCTCCACACATGTCCTATTTATCTTCAGGTGTATGTTTGTGCCGCATCTCCCCAGAATCCACAACTCACTCTTTGGTTTTGCTCATGTTCTGTGCACATAAATGGGTATTTCAAAATATAAAATGTACAGTGCTGATGTGTCCATCTTACGCATTCTTTATACCAGGTGTAGACATGTTTTTTTTTTTAAAGTGATGTGAGGCTGATGAAATATAAGGGAAGAGATGGAATCTTTTAGTAAAACATTGTTTAGATTGATAACAGCTGCACTCTTTCTTTTTTGCACTTACTTACACAGAGATTTGTAAAAGGCATATTCATAAACATAACATTGATTAATTATTTTGCTCTAACTATTCTTATTTGTCCTTAGTTTTGTCATTCCTTGTAAAGTCGGTCTGTGCTACAAACTAATCATCGATTGCACTACACTGAGTTATCACTGCTGATGGTGGTTTACAGTCCGTGTGATGAATTAATGATATGGATAAAGCTATAAAGAGCTGCACAGCCGTGTGTAATGACAGCTGCTCTGCTGTTGGAGTTGCTGGAGGTGCTGTTGGTGAAACAGCACTTCTTCTTTCCTGTTTGTTTCATTGACAGGTGTACTGACTGGTGGAGCATGAGGCGAATTGATATGAAAACAGCTGGTTCATGGCTAATTGTGGAGGTGGAAATGAAGCTTGTGCATGGGCGCCCAGTTCGTCAATGACTCAGATTTATAAAATAGAACAATGCGTACTCACAGCTTTATAAATCTGACGAAAAGAAAGCATATTTATGCCTTTGTGCATACACACAGTTTTAGTCATGAATCTACATAGAGTTTTATGCATCTGGCCCCTGGCCTATCACTACTGCATCATCAGCAAACTTGGATGATGGAGTTGGATCCGTTCCTGACCACACACAATCAGTCAATTGTCAATCACAGACAAGTTCAGCAGCTTTCCACACAGCATGAGAGAGAGAAAAAAAACAACCTACTCTGAATTTGAAGATGGAATTTTTCATTTGAAAAATACAAAGAGCTTTTGAAAAATGACAAAGTGTTTAATTTCATACTTTTCTGACAAAAAAAAATCTAATTTTGAGATGACATTTCCAATTTTCTATTATTTTTTTCTTCAATAGAAAATTAAACTGACAAGCGATGCCTGTGTCATTGCTGATCTCAACCCAGTGACTTGGTTATGTAGGTATAGATATCACATGTTTGAAGGACAGCTGATGGGGAATGGCTAAAGGAAATGTGGCCAAAACTGCTGAGGCACGTCTTTACCTGCAGAGATAATGATGAGATGGAGAGAGTTCACAGGTTCAAGTGGAAGTGGGAAAGAGAGAGAGACAGTGTGTGTGTGTGTGTGTGTGTGTGTGTGTGTGTGTGTGTGTGTGCGTGTGTGCGTGTGTGTGTGTGTGTGTGTGTGTGTGTGTGTGTGTGTGTGTGCAGATCAAGAATAGAGAGAATGAGCCTGTGCTTGTAAAAGAGGGAAATTTAGGTGACGTATACATCAGCTGGAATATCTGGTTGTCTTTGGCACAATGCAACACTATTCTGTGTTCATGTTGTTAAAGTGTATTCACAATTTGAAATCATCTAATCAGTTAACGTTTGTATGATGAAACCTATTTCAAAATTGGTTAAAAAACCCTACACAAAACTATAATCGAAGTCACACTTGTCAAGCTGATATCAGCCCTTTGATATTCAGCTAGACTTCATGCTGCCTAGCAACGAAGGCAGTAGAAATCCTAAGGCACAGGAACTCTTATTTTTATGGTATTTATAACAAAAGAGGAAGATTACATTACTTATACAACTATTGTCCATGGTATTAGTGGGATAACACCCTACGAGTAATGGATTATGCTGTGGCTGTGTCCTCCATAACACTTGTGGAAAATGATACATGTATCCGAACAAGTGTACGGAATCATTTCTTGCTGTCTTAATGTATCTATGCATTTTTTTTCTCTAGGCATGTGAAAAAAATTATTTTGCGCACCACATGATGTATACAGAGAGAGACTTAAGTTTAAAAAAAGCTGCTGCTCCTAATGTGGTCATCCATCACCTTCATAAATCACACTCATCATAAATCACAATGCTCAAGCACAGATAAAACATGCATGTGCATGCACTTACATAAATATGCGCACACACTGAGACATTTCATCAGGGACATGCTCAGTTTGCTTCCAGCCATAACTCGCTGGATCAGATTTCCTCGGGGACATCTTTGAGCTCTACCTTGACCAAGGTTTGCATCTCTTGCTACCTAAAGCACACACAGAATCGCTCTCTGCTTAACTTCAAATAATGTTCTTTTAGAGCAGCTTACGCTCGCTGGCCCACTTAGATATGGGTCAGTATATCCTCATGCCTCATGAAATATATTTTGATTTGTTAGACATAGAAATTTATGAACAGGATGAACACAAACAAACTCAAACTACTTTTTTTCCCCCTTTCTGCAGCGATGCTTTACAGATACTGTTGTTACACAACAAACTGACATCTTCATCCTAGCAATTAAAAATGAATGTGTAATTTGAGTTAGACAAAAATTATTCCAACTTTCAAAACAGCATTCACTAGAACTCCATTACGGCTGGGTGGTACTGTTGTGGTTGTTCTGACGGTTTGAATTAGGTCATTACAATGAAGTAGTGTTCCCTCCTTTTACATGCAAAGCAAACTGTGAACGAATAAGCTTCAATTCCTGGTGCCTGCTGTTAAGCCTCTGTTTGCCATACATCCAGTGATTAAATGCAGCTTCTGCCTACAGACATTGTTATCATGTACTTGTGCTATTTTATTAATGCAGTTTGCTTACTATCTGTTTTCCTTTATAGGTATCCTGCACAATTTCTGAGCGATGTCATTGCAAAGTTTGCATTTTCACTTTAAGTTTTAAAGTATGACTGCAGGCCAAATAATGCATTCACTGCCAAAATGTATATATTTAAAACATTCTTGCCCTCAGCACTTATTAATCTACATATGACTAGACTGATATTAATACACATATTTTTTACGCATTTAGAAAGAGATGGACATGCACTTCAAGGCAAGATTATACATATTTTACATGAGATTATATATACATTCATTTTTGAGTCATATGAAACGCCTCCCAGATGTTTGTGAAAATAACAGCTGAGATCTAAAAGTCAGATGGACAGAAATGAAAAAGACAATTAAGATAATGGGATTCTGCACAGCATCATTAATTTGCTTTGTTAATAGTCGGGCACGAGTGCTGTGACCTAGCGCACCAACAAGAGTTAACTGGAAACAAAATTAGAAGCATTTAATGACTCGCTTTTTGTCAGGCTATTCACAGCAAGTCTATTATCGTACCTTTTATTTCCATAAAACGCTGTCTCTTTTATCAAAGAGACGATCATAATTACTCCAAACTAACGTGGCTTTGTTTACAAGCTACTAAACTTTTAAACAGAAATGAATTGCCACTGCAATTTATGCAAATTATCCAAAAAGAAATTTCAGCAACATTTTTTATGACACCAATGTCTATCATAAACATGCTTAAAATGTATTCAAATGGCACTGCATAATTATACTTATAAGCACTCATAAATATCCATAATGCTTTAAAACAATACTCATAACACATAAAGCATTTTATAAACACTTCAAGGTAGTATTATGATACTTCATAATTTGTAGTTACTCGCTGAAATTTTTGCAAGGATCATAGTGTATTATAATGCTTATAAATGTAAAATATTATAATCACTGTTATAAAGCATTACTATGTGATTCTAAATTACCCAAAGTGGTCATTAGGTGCCTTGAGTGAGGGGAAAGAAGTATCATTAAAGTAACATCTCCCAGACCACAGATAGCTATGCTAACCAGGCAGCAAAGGAATTGGCAAAAGGCCAGCGCATCTGGTCATTCATGGTCATTGCTCTCTATAGGGCACAGGTCTATGCACCGTGACTATGCAAGAACAACACAGAACATGTTGCAAAATTAATTTGTATGTGAAACGGGTAATAACAGAGACTGAGTACTCCAATATGACACAACTTTTTGATTCTCTTACCACACAAACCCTTCATCCCAGCTTCATCCCTGCCAGTGCTTTTCTGCCAGAGAGAAACGCTGCATGAACTCAAGCCCTTTCGAAGGTTGAGACTTACCAAATGTTATCACCAGTGTATGGTTTGCGCCTGTTTTTTTTAAGGAGACACTTTTGTCAAACATTTTTTTATTAAAGTGAAATATACAGATAGCAGATAGAGTAGAAATGTTCAGGTATTATCTATAATTTGAGTCAATTTTGTGTTAAGAGTGGATTTTTGGGGGGGGGAAAGCTGTGTCAAATTGGAGTACTCAATTTCTGCTATGGCCCGTTAAACATAAAAATTAGTTTTACAATGTTTTGAGTGTTATTCTTGCATAGTGTCACAGCGCAGGCTCGTGCCCTCAAGAGAATAATAACCACGGCTGATCAGATCTGCTGGACCTCAGCCAATGGCTTAGTATTTTGGCTGACTGGTTAGTACAGTCTGGAGGCCGGGGGTTTGAGACCCAGTATGGGAACCCTCCTTCGCTGCACACAGATTCAATTATAATTTTCTAACTTTACTAAAAAGGAACCCCGACTATTACAACTTGTATGCCTAAATAAGACTATAAATGACCTCTCCTACGAAACTACGTCATTAGAAACATACAAATATACATAACATCTTTTCATTATCTAAAAATCCTCAATGTTTAATACATATTTTGACATACAGAGGCCGCTACTACAATTTTTGACCTGATGTTGTCTGAGTGACACCCCGAGGTGGTGCACTATCGATGTGAAGTGAAATCATGGAGTGGAAACAGGAGGTTACCTATTAATATCAGTGTGAATTCAAAGGACATATAGCTTGCATATGGTATTTTAGAGGGTTTTAATTTATAAATTATACATCAGAATGACCTGATAAGTTTAAGTGACACCCTGAGGTGATGTACTATCAATGTGGAAACGGGGGAATTTCCTATTAATATCAATGTGAACTCATAGAAAGCATAGCTCACATATGCTAATTTAGAGTGCATTAATTTTGAAAATGTACATCAGACTGTTCTGATATTTCTACAGTGATGCCCTGAGGTAATCTATTATCAATATGAAGTGAAAATGATCTACGGAAGATATTACTATTATTTTATATTAGTATTCTTTTTTTTTTTAAAATTGGATTATTATTCATTTTGTTTCATTTAGTTATTTCTGTATTTTTCTTTGTTTAATTACTCAATTCATTATGTTTGTCAGCATGAATGAAAGTGAAATCACTTTCCCTGGAAGGTATTGGTTTTATTTTGAAGTCAGGTCTCACTCGTTCTTACCGTAATGCCCCATATATACAGGCACCGCATACTAACAAGCTAGTTTGACCGTGTTTTTGGAAGTGTGGAGGCAGTCTGATAAACCCAGAGGAACTGACAGTCCACCAGTTTTAACTTTGACTCTGCAATCCGCAAGTGTACATTCTTCTTAAAGTAAGACTGATGCAGTTTTATCACACAACGATAGTTGATTCAAACTCTTACCTTGAACAGCTGCTAACAGAAAACACTCTCCCTCCCGGTTAGCATAGGCTAGGAGTTGCTGCGGTAGTCTTCATTTTGATTTAAAATTGAAGTAATGTCTTGTGTTTTTACCTTGAACAGCTGTTAACAGAAAACACTCTCCCTCCCGGTTAGCATAGGCTAGGAGTTGCTGCAGTAGTCTTCATTTTGATTTAAAATTGCAGTAATGTCTTGTGTTGTGTCATCCTCGCTAACATTGCGCTCAGTTTCAAATTGGAAAGGCTGAAAAGACACGTTTGTCCCGTTGTGTTGTCAAGAGACTGGGACCAAACACCGGTGCAACCAGCTGCATTGCAACGTAAACAACAATGACGGTTTTTTTTTCATCCTTTATTGATCTTCATTAAACAGATCATTGCATGTCAAATATTTTATATGCAATCACATATGAAGAGACAAATAAATGAAAATAAGACAGAAACATTCAATTCAAATTTAAAATTCAAAATTACTTTGTTTATCCCCGAGGGGAAATTCAATTAGTCTGTTAGCTCTTCTGAGTAAATAAAAATAAATGAATGAAAAGCACAATTTGTTGATTTATAAATCACATACCTCACAGGCAACATATATTCAAAGTTTTTATGGCCTTCTTGTTACTATGGCAACCTACGAGTGAAATTACTTTACTCCAATTCTATGAAAAAATGTTATATTACATTTACCTCTTTATTAGGTACACCTGTTCAATCTAATATAATCCAATACAACAGCTCTGCTATATATTCTACATTCATAAAGCTTATACATTTTCAGTTTTTTGTTGGCATTGTCAGGAAGGTGATAATTGTACTTTTATGTTTATTATTGAAGTCATAGTGGGTGATGGTGGTGTATTAGGGTACATTATATGCAATGGTGTTCCTATTATTTTGTCCACTCCATTACCATATATGAAAGGGGCAAAATATTAGGAACACCAGTGAATATAATGCACCTCAGCACATCACCAACACTTAGTACGACCTCAGTAATAAACAAAAAGTAGAATTATCACTTTTTTGACAATAACAACAAAAACTGAAAACTTAGAAATGAGAAAAAAAGTACAATGTATAGCAGAGCTGTTGTATTGGATTTATTTAGATTGCATAGGTGTACCTAATGAAGTGACCAGTGACTCTATATGGTCGATGGCAATGTTAATCTAATAAAGCCTACAAGTCTTAATAGTCAGGGTTCCTTTTAAAACATTCCATCACCATTTAGAGTAACTAATAATCACATTAAAATACATTATATAATGATTATAATGTATTACAAATATACACTATGATCCTTGCAAAAAATGACAAGCAATTATGAAGTATTATGATATTTGACCTCAGAAGTCATTATAAAATGCTATAATCTGTCACGATTATTGTTATAGTATAATGAACTCATAACTATAATTATGCAGCACTATAAGCAAATTATAATGCATTATAAGTATGTTTACAAAGCATTATAGACATGAGTTTCTTAGAAAGTGTTACCAAAATATCAGTGGGTTGAGATTAATCAGGGGATTGAGTATGTATTTGTATGTCTGAGCTTAAGAGAAAGTGTAAGTATCTGTGTTGAGGAGATCAAGAGCTTATACAGGCATCAGCTTCCCAGAAAGAGTTTCCTTCTATAATTGTTGTTTTTCTTAAAGGAGAAGTAAGCTCGGTTTTGGAGCTTAAATCTGCTGTCTTTTGTCTGTATTGTATGTGGAGATTAGAGCTGTTCCATGTATGTCATGATCTCATTTGTCAACATATGCACATACATGAACATAAACGAATGGCTGTGTTATGCTAATAAAAAAGGTGCTATTCACATTGTTATGTTAATCATTTCCAGACCAAAGTGGCACTGCACACAGTATGTCACTTGTCTCATTAGTTTGTACGTAGAAATGACACATCCAGTCTTATTTCCTAGGGTCTGCCTCTGTTGTCATGGTCTTTAGGGAAAGATGGGAATGTGTAACTTCACATGAAAGTGCGGGCAATCGGGGTGGAGAGATAGAACAGGGTAATTGGAGCCCTGAGTGGAGTAAGAGTCTTGTGATCCCTTTGAGAGTGGCTGGCATATGTCTGTGTTACTTCCAGCTGTCCTGACTGAGAGCAAGCTAATTACATCATGTTTGCGCCCCGCTAATTAGTATCCTAATTAAAAACACATAAAGGCATTATAGGGGCGGATGAAAGTAGGGACGGCTCTGGACTTGTACCTGTGTTCTCGAAAAGACCACAACTTGGTGTTGGAAGTGGTCAGCTATCTCTTTGAATGCCTACAAAGCAGGGAAACAGCATGTGTAATTATGCACCTTTCAATTATGATTATTAGTGTTGTTTTGTTGTGTATGAGAGAGTTTCAAAGCGGGGAAATCAAGCGCTGAGTTGTGTTGATCTGTAATTTTTCCCTTTTTTAAAAACTAAATAGAAAATAGAAATCAATTTAAAAACAGATCTTCACACAGCTATTACATCCCCATGAACTAAAGTTAATTTCATACTGCAAAAGAACACTGATAGACTGTGACATTACAGCCCTGAGTCCATTGTATATGCATATATTATCTCGGATGATATTCCAGACATAATGGAATAGGACATATGATGTATTTTGCTACTGTTCTGATGTGAGATCCTATATGTGAAGCTCATGTCAGGTTATACAGAAACTTTGAGAGATTAAACATCATAATTTTCACGTTGTGTTACTGTCATACTGTACGCCTGCTGTGCTGCGGAGGTTACGACCATCTGTTATAATGTATAAGAATCAATGCTCACACAGTAGGCCTAGTTTTACCTCATCAGCTCAGTTTTCATGCAGGTGTGATCTCAGCGGATGCACAATCACTAACACAAAACTGTTTTTTTGGTGTTTTTATACCTGTATTTTCGTTTGTCTCCAAACAAAGCTCTCGTACCTAAATTGACATACAAACACAGCTGTGGTTCAGAATGAACCTGCAATATACTGTTACTAAAATTGCACCTGCGTCTCCTTATTTTATTTTTTATTTTTTTGCAAAGAGGCTGTTCAGTGGATTAAATTGGCAAAGGTTTATGCACAAAAACCTCCACAGGTCACATCATTCCTATTCAGATTGTATCTTTATCATATTATCTGCTACATGATTAAGATGCAGCTCAAAATGTATTTGAATGCTATCAAGAAGTCTCCTGTGGTTTCGATTCTTACCAATAATATAATCTACAAATCTAAAATGTATGAGGGCCATCCATTTCTATTGATTAAATCCTTGTAGCCATCAAGAATCAATCAAGCTTCCCGTGTTATCTCTACCACTACTGGAGGAAATTCTTCAAACACTAGGCCCGTCCCTCTCAAGATTACACGCCTCGAGAGGCTGGACGCAGTGCGTGTCATGCCTTTACCCCTGTGGCAATGTGTGAAGGGACTGATCAGGATGGTGGCCACATCAGCCAAGTCATCTCTGATTATCAAAGGAGGAAACTGTCGAGTCTGAAACCACCAGGATCCCCTCCAGATTCATTTCTTCTGCCAACAACAAGAACCTCAGGGGGTGGCAGGCAGGGAGGGAGGGGGGTTTCAAACACAACCCAAGGATAGATTGTTTACAAGGGGACAGGAGAACCACAAAGGACAGCGAGTGTTCGTCCTTGAGGAAAACAAATCCTCTTTGTCTCTCCAAAAATTCGACATCGGACTCAAATTTTCATGATGCACTTTGTCAGTTATTGGCTTGTCTCTGGACATCACATTAGAGCCGCACAGCGTTTTGTGAATACCTGGAATGTCACATGTTCTCAAGGAGAGACGTTCTCATGTGGAACAGTGTCCGTATTAACCCTTAAATACTGTTCGGGGTCTAATTGACCCATTTTTGCATTTGAGAGAAGGAAAAAGCACCTTTAAAATTTTCATTTTAGCCATATATTTGATGACTTATCCTAATGTGACCTAGAATATACAAAAATGGAAATATTTCAACTTTCCAAAAAAAAATTGTGCAGCTGATACACATTTTGTGTATCGACTATCATTTATTCAAAACAATTCAAAAACTACCATTCAAAAACTATTTATTCACCATTCATCATCATCATTTATTTAAAGTGTTATATTCTCCAGTGTTATATAATGATGGACCATTATATAGTGTGATTGAAAATTGTTTACATCTTTTATCTCTACGAATAAACTCTCTCTGCTCTCTGAAAGCTTCATTAAGGATTAATCACCAATTTATTAATGACTGATAAGGTAATCATGAACGATTTGTGGTTCCGAAATCATATATAGTAATGAGGGGATTAATCACAAACAGATGCTCTGCACACTGCCACCCTGCATTGGTGAAAAAAGAAGGACCCCTTGACCATAATATTTGCCAAGTTATTCCTGGACCCTTGCCAGCTTATAGGCACTTTGGCTAAAGCTGAGGGAGCTGCATAGGTCTCACAATGAGAGAGGAACTACTTTTGTGCTATTACATGAAAGCAGAAGCATTTTTTTAGAAGTCGCCACAGGCAAGTGTTGGAGGAAAATTGCTCCTTCAAATTAAAGATGCTCCCGCTCTGTTGTGAATGGCTACTAGTGTTGTCCAGTTATCCTGGAAAAAAAACACACAAACCAGCAGCTGTTTAGCTCCCTTTCTAACACATGAAAGTTTTGCCCGAGTACAGAAACAAAGCACATTCATGAGTGGTTAGTCTTGAACGCTGGCGGCAGAACTGATGAGGCTTGGTGGACTCTTGGGACGAAAACATTTTCAGCCCGATAGTCCTTTCATGCAAATTGATAGAAAAATCACAGTCTCCCAACTTATGGCTGAAAGCCATCGAGCAACTAATGGCTGTTTGCAATGCTTGTGTTTGAAGAGGTGTGGGCATTAGAGTGAGATACAATACTCAGCGAATTACAATACTCCTCATTTACCGAGCACTTGAAGAAAATCATGTTGAAGGAGCATTATGAGGTTTTCGCAAATAACAGCTCAGGTGTCCGTGTGCATGAGGCAAACATTTGACCTGTGCTGAAATGACTACATAACACAGGATGGCAGCAACAAAAACAAGCCAATATACCTCGCTGTTGTTCAGAAAATTGTCATTCAGCAGGGCGTGTAAGGAACATCTCTTGATTTAAGATGGAAGAGAGGTGACTGCAATTACTTTCAAATTGCTGCCATGTCATTGCATTTGACCTCACTCTGGATTTATTTTTATTTTTACACAAGCAGAGTGTAAAAATCAACATTTTGCACTCAAAGTAAAAAAAAAAAAACACTACTTTGTAGTGTGAATGTTGGGTAACTACTGTAATTTTCTTGGTTCTCTACATAAACCAGGCTGCTGCAATGCCAGAGAATGATGCAGAATATTAGTTATTGATTATAATGACAGAAATTGAGTGGGTAGGTGATCAAGTAATTCCATTGTTTCTCTCAGCTTGTGAAACACATGGTAGGATGATGAATTCATGTTTTTTTAAGTGTGCATCTGTGTGCGAGGGTTGTACGCCCCAGCTTTTGTGTGTGTGTGCTCACAGCACAGTCGAAGCCTTTTACTGTGAGTCGTTTTCTGTTTTCCTGTTTTGTTGAAAGTGTCTAAGGTACGGCAATTTGTGCAGCTGTCTTCACTTTACTCATATCCACCTGAGAGGTAGATAAAGAGTTGAGTGAAGACTTGTCAGCCCGTTTGATAACGTCAAAGTTCTGCTCAGGGCATACTCTTCTGAGCCCTTATTGTATGTTACAGAAATCCGCTTCACACTGACAACAATCTCGGCTCGAAGCAGCACGAAGCCGAGCCGGGATCATTTCCAGCAGATTCTGAAAGCTTTAGAAACTGCTTAGCCCGGCAAAACGTTGTGTTATTAAGAAAATGTAGATTTACCTGTAGCCAAGTCCCTCATTTTAAAGGTTAAGTCTTAAAAGTAGAGTTTTCAGAGCACAAAATGCTCAGAGGCAGAGGAGGAGTGCGCCTTTGCCTCTTTCAGCGCAGAGACCAATTCAAAGCTTGTGGCTCTTAAATGAGATTAAAATGTCAGAAACCTCTAATAATGTGTTACATCTGAACAAGCTGGAGTTGGCCTGTGGGAAAGAAGTGACATTTAAAGCTCTAAATTTTTCACATACTATTTCTAGTGATACAAATGCTACACTATGTGATAGAAGTTTCATTCAAATAAATGCATGTTATACTCCATATAAGGCTGAAAAATACAAATTGATATTAGATAATATATTGAAAATCAGTTTTGCATTTGAAACTGTATTGAAACATAGCTTCATTGCATTCATATATTGTTTTACTCTTTCTAAGTTATGTATATTTACCTGTGGAAACTGTATGAATAGAGAAAATGTGCTCATGTTAACATTTTACATTCAAGTTCCTTTGAAAAAAATTCATCCAAAATGTCCCACTATAGACTAAATATACAGTACTGTGCTAAAGTCTTACGCCACCATCATCATACAAACTGAAAATACAGGAAATATGTAGACAAAATGTAACATTTAATTATTAAAAGTAACTAAATACTTGTCTCTTTAACATTCATGTTCTAAGGTATGATGAAGCTGAAAACATTAAAAGTGACAGATATGTGACTGAACTTGCTCACACACATGTAATTAGCTTGTTTTACTGAAATAGTTATCATTTGTTTTCCTGCCATTGCTCAGATGCAGATCAATTCTAGTCTACAGGCTAATTTAAATATCAATTTTTGCAACAATGTGAAGTGATGAAATGTTTAGGTAGCAGGGTTCAATTAAACATTCATTATGAATTCATTTATTTCAGCTTTAATTTACATTTCCAGCCCGTAAGAGTTCCATGTGTTGGGTTTTCATTTAATCTCAGTTAGACATTAGGGAAAGTCACTCCACCTCATCCTTCTAAGCTATCTAAGTACATGGGATTTCATCATCTGCTTAATTGCTTACCCTAATTTGCTTTGCTGGCTCTGTCACAGCCCCATTGTACTGTTATCAAATCACTGGGCACTGTAATTAACTTTACATTGTAACCACCACCTCTGTAACTGCCACAGACCAGCTGTTAAATGGTTTTAACTTTATCTTTTTTTTTTCAATTTCCTTGCAGAATGAGTATACATGTCCACGCCCCCTACCTGGTGCCTGGCTGGGAGATGTGTCTACCATCCATTAACCCCAGAAAGGAAGCCGCTTCTTTTTTGGATGGTGAAGCAAAACCACCATGAAACAGGGACGGCAGAGAGAAAGACATATGCAGAGAACCCACCAGGATCCTACACCCCATAATTCACATCCAAGGATACATTTCAAATGCTAACAAGGGCACCCACGGACCAAGATAAAGATGACATAATACTGTCTTTTTTCTTTTTCTTAAGGTTTTATAACGTCTTCTATTTTTTTTTTTTGTAGTCTGTGCTCTATGGTTCAATCGGCTTCGCTGCGTTCCGTCTCGCTTCGACACTACACACATACTGACACAGACGGTTGTGGAAATATATTCCCACAGTGAATAGCAGAACCACAAGATTCATGAGCACTAATGGATGGTTATAACCAGCATGGGAGATTACTGTATAGACTATGACAGCTTACTGTCTCCACAAAGACACCGTGGCATTGTTTTAAACACGGGGCATAAGTCTCTGCAAGTTCAAGAGGCTTTAAAAAAAAAACAGGAAAAAAAGTGTTAAGCTGAGCAATGAATCATTAATGAAAAATGCACTGAACAAGGAGGTCTGACCGCTCTGCTACAAAGCTGTGTATAATTTAAAGTGGGTTTGCATATTTTTTGATTCCATACAAAGCATCATGTCATTACCTTTCAAGACTTCTTTCCAGATCTTTTTTTTTTTTTCTAAAAGAAAGACTAATCAAAGGCTAGGATGGTGTAAATGTGCCTCATTGGAGCAGAAACATTTCCGAAAGCATTCACTGAGTTTCCGTGCACCTGTCAGTAAAGAGGGATCTGCTCCATCAGGTGGAAATCGAGTCAGCAGCCGGAAGATTATTTCAAGTGTGTGTGAAAAAAAGTTGCCAGAACCAAGCAACCCCCCCCCCCCCCCCCCAGCCAGCAAGTGAGGGAGAGTTTGATTGATTTTTTTTCCTGTTTGTTTGCATTTTTTAAAAGTTTTTCTAAGTTGTTTCTAATTGCAATCAAACCTCAACTATCTACTTAGATTTGGAGGACAGAAATAGGGCAACCGAAAGCAAAAGAGGGGGGGAAAAAAGATAAATCTGTAATTTTCTGATATAATGTTGTTAATGTTGTACTTTATGAGTATGTGTTTCTGCCATTTTCTGCACCAAATACCAAAGAGCCAAATTGATCTTTTTTTTTTCTTTTCTTCTTCTTTTTTTGGTTTTTGGCTCTCCCAAAAGTGGGTTGTAACAGACCCAGAATCTGCTCTTGTTAAAAAAATCTATATATATATATTAAAATATGAAAAAAAAATCCACAAAAATGATAATAAGCCTCAACTCCTCTCATGTCCAGCAGTGCTCCTTTTACAGAATCAGCTTTTTTCTTCCATGTGTGCTGTGTACGTCTTTGTGAACAAATGACCTTGCACTGACAAGTCTTCATTAGGAGGATCTAGTCTAAAAGATAACTTTGAGCACCGTTTTTTTTATTTTTATGACTTATGTTTAATACATGCTTCACTTTCCTTTAAAATAATCAGCCCACCTCTCTCCCCCTCCCCCCTCCCTTGGAGACTGCAGATGTTTGCTGTGCACAGTTCTGCGTGTGCTTGTGTTTCATCCCCCTCCCCCCTTCTGAGTTCTCAATTATATCGGAGGCGCATTGAGTTGTGAATTCTTTGTTTTGACATTTAAACATAACTCTTTCTACACTGAAAAATGGTAATTTTCTATTGTAAATTTCTGCTTCCCCCCCTCCCCTCTCCTCCTCCTTGAATTTGTTGATATTTAGTAAGCAGCTGTATTCTTTGTTCACTTTCAACAGTATGTTTTATAATGAAAATAATGACTTTATTGGTGAGCAATATGAATTGGTCAAATTAAAATATTCATTAATCATCTTTTTTGTCTTCAAGCTTTATGGGTGTATTGAGCATTTTTCTGATTATGTGTGCGTGTGTATGTGTGAGCTCGCTGTTCACTGCAATTTAATAAGCTCGTACCCCGCTCTGCAGTTTTTCATCCACACACCTTGAAATCCGCCCCGTCGCCCACAGATCTGCGGTGACGAGGCTGTCACATCAACGTTAGCCTCATTAATTTAGAGAGCAGAACATTGATCTCGACCGTTCGACCGTTCTGTTCACGGTGACACTCACTGCTGTGCCCCACCGGCCCTCTAATTACGCTTCTTATGTAATGAGTTGTATATCTCAAGAGGGGGGCAGGAGGGGGGGGGGGGGGGGGGGGGGGCTCTGTGTATTGAATTTTTTCCACGTTCGCTGCACTTGGTACATGTCAAGCTGTCAGCTCAGAGGTCCAGATGGCCAATCTGCCCGACGCTTCCTGTGTTATTTTCACGTTCTCCTCCCTACCTAACCCCCTCCTCCCCCTCTCTGCCTCCCCCCACCCCATTCCAGTCTCTTCACATTATTCATATGGGTTGCTTCTCTTCATCATCTCTATTACAGATGTTGTTGTTTTTTCCTTTTCCTTATTCTTCATAGTGTGTGTGGCCATGCAGATAGTTTCAGATTTGGACTCTGGCGCCTGTATTTGGGGCAAACGAACATTCTTGACAGTATTATTGCAGGGCTGTTGGAAAAAGACTGCATTAGTTTCAGCCTGATGTGCTCGCTGTAATAAACTGACAACTGAGCATACATGTGTGTCAAGGTTTGGAGAGTTTCATCTTTGAGATTTCAAGCTGTCATCCCCATAGAGCGGGGGCGGTTGGACTTTTGTTTGTGGTGCTCAAACAATTAAAAAATGACATTTAGTTCCAGAAACAGTGCTGACAACAGAGTCTGTGGATTATCCTGAGTAACTGGGACATTGTTTCTCAAAATACACTTTCCTGTAGAATTTGTCAAATGGGATTTTTTCAGTAGTCTGAGGGGAATTCAATTTACTTCAACTGGTGCTGGGTAGCATAAGAAACCCCAAGAGATGGACATCTCCAAACCTGGGCACATAAAATGACACTATTTATTGTTTATTGTGTTACATAATAAGTGGAAACCCTAACTCTAACCCTAACCTAAATCCTAACCCTAACCTTAAAAAAAAAAAAACTAATTAAATTAATTGAGAGAGAAAATAATTGGTAGCTGTAGTGGTGGTACATGAGAAAGACTGAGTTAACTCACTCCTCAAATATCTTCCTTTTTTTTCTCCATGTCATGCATATTGTACATCTCTGTGGTCGGTATAATCCACTGTAGTTCCATGTTCTCCTCTTTCCTTTCTGTGTATCTGTCTTATCCACCGCTGTTCTCTATGATCTCTGTAACTCAGTCTTCCATCTCTGGCTCTGCATGTGCAGTGGCAGCACAGACAGGGCTGTATGCCTGAGAGCAGACGCCATGCATAATTCATGCGGCTCGGGCTCCCCGTTGACCCAAGTCCAAACAGTTGGCAGTCTAAAACACTTCCACAGAAGGGCCCCAGGAAAAAGATGTTAAACTATAAGCAAAATACACTGATTCATCAAGTTGCCGCTATGACACTATAAACAACGTAACTTTTAGACATGGCTTCTATCTGCTATCTTGGCCCGGGTGATGAAGGGCTTGTTTTAAAAGTGCGTGATTCATATCTGAAGCAAAGACATGAAGAAACAAGCCTATAGCCAGTAGGTTACCATAAAAAAGTCAAACTCAGACAAAGGAACAATGACATACTTTTACAATGACATGACAGATGTGTTTTTGCCACTAAAGCTCCCAAAAATGCATCAGAATGTAGAAACCATATATCACACATGAAAATCAGCATTTATCACTTTTAAAAATGTTCTGAAAATACTGACATGTCCTAAGGAAAAGCTCAGGCAGACAATTTCGAAGCAAGAGAAAATAGCGAACATGATGAGCAGCCCTAGAAGCCTTGATGTATATATATTTCATCCCTTAGAAGATTTTTTTCTAATTGGCAAAGGCCTGAATGAAAACAGCAAAACAACCCTTTGATTCCCTTACCACCCCCTCCTCCTCCTCCTCCTCCTCCTCCTCCTTCTCCTGGTCTTCGTTTCAAATAAATGTGCCACTAATAACTTTGCCTATTCTCACAAAAGGCTGACTCACCATCCAAATCATTCTTTTTATGTAAGCCATGATAATTTGATTTGACACTCGAATCTGAAGTTTCATTCAGGAGGCTGATTTCTTTTTCACAGCGGTGCAGACGCGTCTCTAGGAATGACTCCTAATCACTCATAACCTTGTATAATCTCCAGCGTGGACTTGCAGCTCACCGGGTGGCTTTCTCTTTAATTACGACTGTCGGAGTAATTAAGATGGCGACTGCTCCAGAGAAATGGAGTTAGAAGCTGAAACGCCAAACTCCCATCACTGAACAAATGGTGACTCTTTATTCAAGCACCATTTTTTTCCTTCAAAACAGTCACATCACTGCTTTCGCAAGCCTACACCAGGAGTGGCATTCAACAGATGATCTGCTTCAGCCATCTGCTCCTGACTTGGGGGGACTGCGGGGTTCTCATTGAGATCATCTCTGATACCATCATCGCCAACTGCTGTTCTCATGCTTTCTCCTCTTCCTGTTTTTGTTTTTTTCCTGATCTCAAACCAGGATGAGCATACAGTGCCATCATGGCAACGAAGGAAATATTTATCATCTGACAGTGCAGCACCATAAAGCATGTCCCAAACCCCAGCATTCATCAAAGCACACATCTGCAACCTCTTCCAGAGCCCAGCAACTAGGCTATGATGAGATAAAGTGTGCTGTGTACTCCTTCCATGTTGGCGTTTAAAGCAGTTCCAGTATAAACAAATCCGGACTATGGGAAGAAATTAAATAAAAATGCAATAAAAAGAAACTATTTCATTTACCCAACTCATAAGAAATATTATTATTTGGATTCAAAGTAGTATGTTGAGAGTTGGTGACCAAATACCAATACACCAAATTCAGCACAGCAAGCGGCCACTACCCAAAAAAGAAAAGAAAAAAACATGTCCAACTACTGCAGGGACTTCACTATCTATACAATCAAAAATGATAGATAAATCCGAACACAGCAATCCGCCTGATGTGCAGCAGCAGATATGCACGTCAGCTACGCGGCCGATAATTATCAGCTACGGATATTAAAATGAGAAATTCATTCCACGGAGAAGACTCTTTTTATGAAATGCCAGTGTGGCGTTGTCAAGCTGCAGATGACCATAGGTACATGGGTGTGAGCTTATGGGTTGGAAATAAGTGCAGCAGAGTTGAGTAGCAGCATGAACCGACTGAGCAGGAGCTAAGCAGTTTATATAGAATTATGAGAAGAGCAGAAAAGCAAGCTAATATTTTTCTAATGTTTGCTTAAAGCAGAAAATTTTTTACTTTCTCTTGCATATACAGTATATATATATTTATATATGACGAGGTGTACTGATTTTCCCACAAGGCCAGTAATACAGGAGAATAATTATGTGAGTGGGCTGCAAGCAAGTTGTGTTTACATTCTCAAAGCAAATATGCAATATTCCCTACTTCACATAAGAGTCTGCAAAGAAAGCAATAACCAGAACAAAAAAAATAAACCTATGTATTTACATCTGTGACAAGGTATTTACTCCCAATCAATACCGATATAAAAGCAGCACATGAGATGAGAGCAATATTAGAGCAAAAATTAGTAGCCAGCACACGCCAGCCTGCAGTGATCTCCTGCGTCTCAGCTCATGATAAAATCCCTATTTAGGGAAAACTGACAGAAAAGGCAGGAAATCTCAGCTTCCAGCCTGGAGTGGTGTTAGAGGCGACAAGGTGACGCGACCAGTGGTCCACTGCAGAGTCCCCTACCGGGATTTATTTATATATTTTTCCCTCCACAAAACATTCCTGCACAGTTGGCAGGCTATATCTGGACCCTAATATCACGCTTCCACTGCAGAATTAGAGAAGCATCAACCGCAATAATCTTTACCTCTGTTTCTAATGATTTTGTCCAACAGAGTGCTCTTTGCATATTTCTGTACTGCTGTATCAAGTGAATTTAAAAATAAAAAAGCTTAACTATAGCAGTTGAAGGCAGGTCATGGTATGAGCTGATGGAATTAATTAGAAGTGTGGTTAAAACATACCGTTGTAATATTGTATCTTAGGCCCTGAAAATTATCTAATTCATGGTTGAAATGCATGAATGCATCAAATAACAAGTGATTCATACTATAGCATCATCATCTCATGCTGGATATATATTGAGCCTGTAATGACCAAAGTAAACAAATTGACTGAATGTACCATCATCTTTGTCTTATTAGCAGATGCCTGGAATGTTTGCTGCTGATTGGATGGTACATGAACGGTTGAGGTTAGCATCCATTTCAAAGGACTGGACTGTGGTTCTGGATAGATTTGTGCAACCATGTGCATGTATGACTGTTGTATGTGTCCTGTGATATTTATGTTGCTCTCCAGAATAATGGCTATCTGGAGCATTCCTCTTATTACAAAGTGATTCAAACATTGACTCGATTAACTTCTGAATTTCTCAAGAGAGACTAGGATGTTTAAAATAAGTCTAGAAATATTAAAATATGCAAGAAAAGTTTTCATAAAAACACTGCATATTATTTATTCCACATAGTTCCAAAACAAAACACTAGTTCTGGTGGCTAAGTCCAAATGAAGTCAAGTTTATCAATAAATCAAAGTTGAAAACACCCATGGGCAATCAGAATGCTGTAAAATAATAAACAGAATACAATTGATACACCAGTGTTGCAAAACAACTCATCATAAATGCATAACACAAACATAAGTGCATTTACAGCTATACAAACTTGCATAAGAATGCTTGAGGATAAAAAGAGTTTTTGCAGATTTGATTCATTGAGGGTTCTTCCACAGTCCAGGGCTTGCAACCTCAAAAGCTTGAGCTCTCTGTGGAATCACTAAGTGCTTTCTATGAACTGACCTAAAACGTCCGTGCCATCCAGCCCATTTAAAGCCTTCAAAACAAGCAGAAGAAACCCTACAGTCAACTCAGAATCGAACTGGGAGCCGGTGAACGGAGTGAAATGTCAGGGTGAGGTCACGTCATCTCCAAAAGCTGAGAATCACTGTTCTGCAGCAGCTGTTGACAAGACACGAACAGGAAACTAATGATGGTGTGAGAAGAGTTTCACCTCTGGGTGCAAAGAGATGCAGAAGTGGATGCTTGTATCCAGATGTTTCAGGGGGGGAAAAAATTTACTTTTAAGATGTGCTAATATGCTAACCGAAAATAATGTTTATCAGTACTTTGTTGATTTTTTACCAAACACATTTTTATTCAGCACATAAATAATATCAGCCCTTATACAGTGAGAATCCCATGTAACCTTCCCTGCATGATATTTTGTGCCACCCACTGTGCAATGTTAACCAAGAAATTTTACACAATTGATTATTTGCTAAAATCTGAAAGGTTTAAGGAGACAGAGAGCTGGGTATTGTCCATTATAGCAATGATAAGTTACCTAGCACATTGGAATCAATGGGTTTTGTCTCCTGAGGGAGGCATATTAAGGATAAATCAGACCCAGGACTGAATCCTGTGAAGTAACAACAAGCCCATAAAATGTAATAGGCTATTACAGACAATACAAAGGGGTTCCAAAATCCTATATCCCCAGCATAGTTTTGCAAGTGAGAATTAGGGATTAACTGTGTTTTCCAAGCAATATCCTACTTTTAATTACATTCATTTTTAAAAAAAAGTTTGTGCAGTAAATGAAGCCTCACTCACTCTGTCTCTCCCTCTTGTACTCTTTATTTTTCGAAATTCTGCTTTCAAAAAGATCTAACCTTGAGCCAAATGACTGAGTGGTTACTAAACCTATTTTTGAATGCTCATATGGAGAAAATCCTGGAAAGAAGACAAGTCAACTACTCTTCAGTGTGATGGCCTATTCAAAACAGCCAAATGTAGCAGATAATTAAAAATAAAGATATAAATAAATAATTGACTGGTTTGTTT
Source organism: Scomber scombrus (assembly GCF_963691925.1). NCBI lineage: Eukaryota > Metazoa > Chordata > Actinopteri > Scombriformes > Scombridae > Scomber > Scomber scombrus. The sequence continues at coordinate 18,532,453 of NC_084984.1, forward strand.
ACAACTTGGAGAACTTCTGTTTTGTTTTTGCATTTCTTGTGCATAAAAAAAAAAGAGTTTATACTGCTTCTCAGTGTTCTCAGCACTTCATAGTGGCATTAATTCATGAGGGAATGAGAAAATAAAAATCTATCAATCCATCCGTTCTCGGAATACTCCCGCTCAGGCTTGCAGCTGGCTGGGAGCGATGCAGACTTATAAGGTCACCAGTCCATAGCAAGCCATAAATAAATATGATCTAAAACAGTGGTCTCCAACCCTGCTCCTGGAGAGCTACTGCCCTGCATGTTTTAGGTATCTCCTCACTCTAACACACCTGATTCTAATAATCAACTCGTTATCAAGCCCTTTGACGAGCCTCAGCTGCTTGATAACGAGTTAGAGTGAGGAGATACCTAAAACATGCAGGGCAGTAGCTCTCCAGGAGCAGGGTTGGAGACCACTGATCTAAAATGAAGCATACTATATACATGAGTGAAGAGATGAGAGTATGCATCACAACCTGTTCGCACATTTGGTGATGATCTCCCACAAGGAGCTTCTAGCACCCCTTCAGCATGTATGCAGTATGATATATGTATACAGATGGCTGACAAATGAAAGGGTATAACCTACAATACAGTACATATAAAGGTGTTCGGCCACCACGATCCTCAATAACAGTTTTAGCACTTCATGGTGTATGTTCTCTGAGTCTCTGGCTCTACTTGAGGGATAAGCAGCACTCTTCTGAAAGATATTCCATCAATTGGGTGTTGTGGAGAGCACTGTTGAGCATGTCACTCAGAAATCTCCCTAGCTGTTTGGCTGGGTTGAGATCTAATGAAAGCAAAGGCCATATTTCATTTTTCTTCTCATGAAACCATTCAGTGCTTGTGAGTATCCTTTGAACCCTCTTTTCAAAGTCGCTTCTCATCTTTCGTCATCTTGTTCAAGTTCAGCTGGATCCGCTCGGTATGGCGCAGAGAATGTTGATTGCTTAATTATGTCATCCGGTATTCCTGCATTTAAACATCTACATCTTCATTATGTTTTCCTACTCATTTATTCAATCCTTTAATACTGTGAAAACTTCACACTAGTTAATAAACATTTCTTAAAATATCTCACATTTTCACAGAACATCGAGCTAAAAAAAAAACTGCAAAGATGTCAACAAGCTCAATCACATTATAATTAAATTGTATTATAATCTACACTTCCAAATCTGTGAAATTAACTAATCGTTCTGCAGGTGTTCTTTGGGCATCTGGATAATATTCAATATGGTTTCAAAGAGAATAAAAGAAGCCCATGCAAAAAAAAAAAAAAAAAAATCAATAGTGGTGATCAGGACACAGCCATCGGTTTATTTTCATGAATCACTCCTCTTTGCCAATTCCATTTGTTTTCTGCTGATTTCCTCTTGCCACATTACAAACAGTCATTTTAGGAAATGTGACTGATGCACCAGAAATTCAAGCAGCAACTATCAGCTCTTGTTTAACCCTCTATGTTGTGTTCAAATATCACTTGTGGGAATAATTACCAGACCTTTATTAAATTGAACACGTACTGCTAATTGTTATTGAACTTAATGTAACTCATTTGTGTTGCTGCCATTGTATTTGTTTGTATTTATAAGATGAAAACGAGCCTAAATGAAGTGCACTAGACCATCAGATCCATAGAAACAATAGGCTAATTATTTTGTTTGTGGCTTCCCATCCTCAATATCACCTCAATGGGCTTAATTGTGCTCTCGCAAAAATGATTAACTAATTAGAACAAGATACTTAATCATAATGTAAAAAATAGAAGTCATAAACATTGTAGATGCATAAATAATGAATAAATATGATAAAATATTTAAATCTCCTGGTGGAAGCAGAATGTCAGAGTTTTTTCCACACAGGTAATAAGTGGATGGTGCATCTTAACTGAGTTCACTAGCAGGGTAGTGTCAAAAACTGACATTAAAAATACATTTTTTCCTGACCACACCAGCAATAAGGTGAGGGAAGCACTTGAGGGAGCGGTTTGGATTCATTGGGTAGTGCAGGAAAATTGAGAAAATTTGCACACTTTAGCCATAACTGAGGCTAACACTTAAGCGACCAGCGGCGGACAGGTGGAGGTCATTAACTGTCCGGCTCTTCCACTCCCGCCCGCTGCTTTTCCCAAGACATCACTTCTGGGTTTCATCTCAAGAGCGTCTTTTACAGGTCCATTTATCCTCAACATTGTGATTTTATGGTACTTACAGGTTGGAATTCACTATCAAGACAGATGCTGGTGCACATGGTTCTCCCAGCAGTTACTGCAGCACTGCCCAGGGTCAAACGATCCTTCACTACATTCAAGCATGCTCTGAGTCTAACTTTCAGTTTCCCAGACTGCCACATGTGAAAAACTTGTTTTCCCTTTTTCACTGTACACCATAGAACCATGACTCACTCGCATATGTACTAATGACTGAAAAGATCATTGTTAACTCCTGGCATCGCTGTGCTTCTGTTGTGCTGTAGATTCATTTGTACACGGCTCACATCAGCATCTGTCAACATTGTCTTTGTCCTTGGTGCTGAATCGTGGATGTAATAAGATAGTGGTGTGTTGTGAATGCATAGGCAATCTGTGTTCTCCTTTCTGGGGTGTGTTGTTGCTTGATGTGTATTCATTAATGTTAGTTCTAGTTTGGTCTGAATGCCTTTGAACGCCTGGCAGTCTGGTTATATCGTCTTGTTCAGCAGCATCTGAGGCTATTTATAAAACATATTGCTCATGCAGTTGTTTTATGAATGTCCCCCATATGGAAAGTGACAATGCTTGTCAGATTTGTTATGGTGTTGAGACGTTATATAGTATCATGCGTTGTATATACAGATGTTCTTGATTCAAGCTGGACTGGCTTGAAATGAAGCTGGGGGAACAGGCAGTTGATCAAGTGCAGGCTAATGATAACAAAGATTAATGGCGAGCCATGGCACCAGACTTCTGTTCAATGATCGCTGGGCTTTGAAGAGAAATGGGGGCCGACAAAAATCCTTTCAATCGGCTGTGCAATCAAGTGATAGCGATTAAATCACTTTTTCTGGGATGTTTTCGTTGAAAGGCTGGGTCATGCAGTTATATCTCCAAGAATGGACACAGTCTACTATCCGACAAATCGGCTTTGTCGTTCACTTGTGAGTTTTATTGTATTGAACTTAACAGATTAGAATTGTGCAACTGGCTTTTATGATTATGATGTGGAATGTAATTTAATGCGGATGAGGAAAAAATTATTTAGCAACTAATCGATTAATAGTGTTTTCAAGCCCTTTTTCAAGCAGTACATTCTGGGTTCAGCTTCTCAAATTTGAGAATTTGTTGCATGTCCTTATCATAAAGGATAGACGGCTAAAAGATTATGGTCATGGTTTATTAAGAAAAAAAAACAGCATTAATTGTTGGTTGGATGTGTTACACGCCATCAGCCCAAGGATTTCTACACTATTCATTTTTCCTCACTACATAAAGAACACAGTGTTAATCACTGGCATTGGATGCAAATTCATGCTGCAGAATCATGCAGTATGGACTTGATGAAGTTTTTAAGTTTGCTTTTAAAGACTTTAAAGGCAAACTTGGATATTTTTCATCCTGGATGGTATTTTCCCATCTTTTTGTATATAAGTGACTAATGGGGTCAGCCATTTTTGAAATGGGTCCAGTACTGAGTGAGAGCCCTGCAGTCAGCAATCACAAAACAGGCCGCAATGTAATCTAATGGGGCAATAGCATTAGATTAGAACATGTTTTTCTTACCTTTCACTTTATCCGATCTGATCACCAAGTCTCGCTCAAGGAGAAATCTTGTTCTGGAATATCTTGAGAGGTGAGTGGTCCTAAAAAGATATATATTTAGGTAAAACTTTAAGTTGTGAAGGTTTTGGCTGCAGTGGCGCTGCACCAGCCTGCAGAGAGAGAGAGAGTTGATCCAGAGTCAACTTTTGGAAAAATGCAACCACATGTCATGCTGCGGTTGCCAATCACAGATGATTATCAGACTGATAAGAGCTGTAAAACCCTGCCATGAGGGAGCACAAAGTTGTTAGGGGGAGGAAGAGAGGACATTTCTATCATTTGATAATGTTAATAGTAAAGTTAGACTTTGCTGTTAGTTTCCAAACCCTTTTTAAAAAAGACAAGAGAGAGCAGCTGTGGTCGAGCATGCTATAGAATGAATGAAGATAGTAAGCAGTGGCATTGAGAAAGCTGGTAAATCAGATTGATAAAACATTTCTTCTTCTCTGACAGCCGTGTCTAGAGCACATATAAACATGCTCACAGCCCTACGCACTTCCCTTCAACGCTGTGGCATGTGCTGCAATGCGTGATTTAGTCTAAACACGGACAAAGTGTTATCTAAAAGACTTTCAAGGTCATGGCCGAATATTTAGCTGATTTCAACAACAACTCAACTCGTACATTGCAGCTCTTTTAGTGGCTGTTGGCTCAATACTGGACAAATTTCATTAATTGTTGTCCTAGTCACTTAGACACAAAAAGATGAGAAAAAAGGGTCCAGATTGAAAAATAAAGAAGTTTCTCTTTAACTTAATAGTAACTAATTCACAGCTGAAAAGGCAGCTGCAAAAATGACTCATTACGTTTTCAAAACAGAATTAGCATTCATGACGTATGTTAAAGCTGCTTTGGCAAAGCAAAGAGGAGCAGAGGACGTAAGCAAACGCTTGCCAACATTAACTGAACTGCACTTGATGAAATATTTGCATAACAATACCATAAAATACATAAAATGCTGTGTAAACACAATTGCCAGAGTTGAATCAACCCCTTACTGACATGATTTAAAGTGAACATTATAAGCTTCACAAAGGCAGTATTCACTCCAGGGCTGCTGAAATATATATAACGTGACTCTTTTCATCATAAGTACTTGTAACATATCTAGTCATGCAAAACATATAGTATGACTGCAAGCACATATGCTTAAGAACATATGTTCTGGTTTTAATTGTAAAACAGTTGTTTATGGTCACAGATAGTTATTACACTGCACTGCAATTTGTAAAGTTGATGATATCTGAAGGCAAACACTAAGACAAGTGCTACTGCAGGTGTTTACAGAGACTATAATAATTCCAGCAGAAGTTACTTAAAGATTTTACTAGAAATATTTTGTTGGATATGTAAAAAATATAAATAAATCAATAAATAAAAAAGGCAGCAAAAAACAGCACACAAAAACACAGTGAACAGTACAGAGTAGAGGACCATAGTGAAAATGCTGATTTCCCCTCTTCATGTTCAATCGAGTGCTATATTGACATATATATTTACATTTACATTTAGTAGGGCTGCACAATTCTGGTTAAAATGATAAGAACTGACATCATGATTTCTGACCACAATTCTTAAGGGCACTTTTTTGCATAAAACGATTAATTCAAGAATAACTAGTTTGCCTGATGTGTACCCCATAAAACAGTTGTGAAAACAGTGAAAAAGTGGTGAAAACATACAATTATACAAATTGTAACCAATACTCACGTGTTGTCAGATGTAACCAGTGGCCCAAAACACAGAGCAAACCTGAAATGAAAGGAGACTTTTTACAATGTTTCATCTGTTGTCACTAAAGCAAAGCTTGTTCTCCTACTTCACTGTACTCTGCTGTCTCTCCATATACCTTGGATTTATTTACATTGATTCCTTACACTGATGCTTCCTCTTCCTGTGCACAGGTTGTCATGCAGAGAAACCCACATTTGTCATTTGTTCATACAGCTTAGGAAGCAGTTAGGTGATGTTTGTTTAGATACAATGGATTTCTCTGCAAAAAACAGCAGCATCACTGTCACATAGACTATTCTGTCCTGGATAACACGTGAGCTGTATTGTAGACAGATAGCTAACAACAAAGACCCCGTAGACTTGATTCCAGGTTGAGAGCTGTTTACTGAAATCTTCTGAGACCTTTCTTATTTGTAAAACTGCAACACAATGAAATATACAGAATGTTACAATTGAAATTAAATATATGCAACAACTCTGGTCACACTTTCTTTTTCCTTTTTCAGGTTACAAATCAGGTAAGTAACACAATATTAACTAAGGCAAACACATCTTTTTTAACAGTATCCTCTCACAGGTAAATAACAGCATAAACACAGTAAACCGGCAATGGTTCACACTGTATAAACATAAAATACAACATGCTTGACAATGAAACAAATTTGCTATGCTACTAGCTACAACCCTGTTAGCTTTAGCATTGTAAGCATTGTTTATCAACTAAAGGATAAAGGGGTTTTCAACTTCAATGCACTTTTAACCACCTTAAACTTAACTTAACTGAGCTAAAAATCAGCCAGACTTACTGATGGATCTACTCCAAGGTTCAGACAACAACCACTGAGGTGTAGCACAGTCTGCATCTGTTATGCTGGTCACTTCTCAAGTCAGACCTTTTATTTGGTGTAAAACCCTGATGTGCCACTAGGGGGGCCCTAACATTATTCAGACTGACAGGAGTCAGAACATAGACATTAAGTCATAATAGGGCCTGAATTGAGGTAGTGATTGAATATTGATTAATTGTGCACCCCTGTTGGGGATCATCACATAATCAATCAAAACTTTCTTCCTTCCTGATTCAACATAACACAATTTGTTCCTCCATATTATGGTATACATTTGTATTATATGGAAGGCTGTTAGCTGCTTTCCATTGATGTGCTTCTAATGCAGAATGAAATTAACACAATTCTGAAGCTTGGAAAAAAAATATTCTGATAGTAAGCATTCAGGTTTAATTACAAGGCCTTGAAAAACTGAGAAATTTGTGAAAATAGAGTTTATGTCATTCTATGTGTTATAATTTATTCACACAACAGTTCAGTAGACTTCTAATAAGCGCTCACGACAATGACAAAACAGAAACTGACAAGGCAAGCTGCCAGTCCCCCAGATGGTGTATTAAAGTATTCATGCCTTAAGCTGGAGATGACATACCATAAGAAGGAACCTCAGCAGCACTGTGGAGTCCCTAAAAGTGCACCCACCCACTTTACTTCACTCTCAAAGACATGAAATGTGTGAAATGTTCAGAAACTCAGATCCACATGAGAACTATTACTCTTGTGACTGTTGAACAAAATGCCCCTATCAGCTACAAATGGTACAAAAAACAAACACATGTATAGAGATGTCAGGCTGCTGGCTTTGATTCAGCCTGGACTGGCTTAAATGAAACCAGGGGGAACAGGCAGTTGATTCAGTGCAAGCTAGTGATAACAAAGACAAATAGCAAGCCGTGGCCACCATGGAGTCATAGACTAGCATCCAGTGATCAGTGGGTGTTTGAGATGACAAAAATGCTTTCAATCAACCGTGCAATCAAGTGAAAGCGATTAAATCACTTTCTCTGGGACATAGTCATTGTGTGACTGGTTCATCCATCTTACACTCATGCAAATGTCTGTTGGTGGTTTTGTGGGCACAAAACACGTGTGTGGCATGGCTCTAAGCCTCTCTAGCAGGTTTTAAGGCTCTCTGGGGAACAATGCGAGACATACAGTATGAAAAGGTCAATTTTCTCTCTGCAAACTGGTTTAAATGCAATATGATCGCTCTGAAGCCCGAAACTAACAAGCACAACTTAAATTCATGGTCACAATTTTGCAGTTGTAAAATATTAAAATGCAAATGAGATAAGATGCTGCTCATACTGAGAATGTCTCCAATAGACAATGGGGTTGGCATGGCTACAGAAAATGAAATTAATTTTTCTGCGACATTTGTAAATCCTTAAAGTTAAAAAAAAAAAAAAAAGCAGAGTCAATAAATTGTTGTCTTGCAGAGGTTTTATTCTCATTTTGCAGCTAAAATGGTAGAAAACCTTCAGATCTGTCTTAAAAAACTAAAAGTAAATATATCCCTTTGAGATTAAAATGCAATTATTGAAATCCGTTTTATTAATAAATAACAAGAAAATTAGTAATTAAATGTTCTTAGTCAGTGTTTCATAATGCAAAACAAAGAAATACAATGGCAATGAACATGCCTCAACTCACTTTGTATTTAATTTGTACATTCAAAATAAATGTAATGTATAGTCATTTTGATATAGCATATTAATTAATACCATGATGTACCTATATTATAATATCATGTAATAGAAAAAAATAATCTGATATGTGTAGGCAGTGTCAACTTTCCACAAGAGCCCCTGCACAATTCCCTGCTCATTCTGTCAAAAAACCAAAATCAAAACCAGTTAGGTGACATCTGTTTGCTTTACATGTTTATGTTACAATTTGAATATATCAGTTTTTGAAAATGCATCCATCAGGGAAGTTTTGGCTTTGAGCAGTGCATTTTGATGCTGAGCCAGTAAGACAGCAGCACTTATTGTCAGAGCTATGACCACAACCTTGCTGGTAGACAGGTACATGAGTTTGGATGATGGTGTTTTCTGACCAGAACCCTTGAATGTTTGTATGTGCTGCAATGCCTCTTGATCCTCTTGGGTCAGGGTCGTGGGGCAGAGTTCAGCCAGGACCTCCACAGCTGCTCGGTGACCAGCTTGCACTGCACCACTCATGTATCCACACCACTGGGTGGCTGTCTCTGTGCCTGCCCAATGGATCCTGTCAAGCAAGAAAATCACAAGGGGTCAATCATGAATGTTTAAGAGTAATTACATCCCTATTAACACATGCATTTAGTGTCTTAATCAATAAACACTAATTTACATGATCAGACTTAGAGATTACACATATGATGCTAATGACTGATTACCTTTTGACAAAGTGATACAAGTTTGCTCTTTGACAAGTCTATGCTGGCTGAGACGCTCTATATCTCCATGTACTGAAATGCGCAAGTACATACTTAGCAAATGTGGCTGAGTCTTTCCGTACCCGTAGGGATCCAAATCAGGCTTTACAATGAAAACGCCAGTCATCCCATTTATTTAAATTGGGGTAGAGTTAGGCTACAAGGGTTTTGTGTGGAGTGGTGCCAAAGTGGTGCCACAGTGGTGCCACAGTGGTCTGCAGTGAGAAATTTGATCCAGAATCTTCGTTTGAGAGAAAAGCAACCAGATGTCATGCTGTGGTGGCCAATCATAGCCAGCAGTAGACTGTTCACACCTGTAAAACCCTGCCATGAGAGAGTACAAAGACGTTACCGTGAGGAGGGGAGGACATTTCTCTTCGTTTGATAGTGTTAAAAGTAAAGTTACACTTTGCTGCTGGCTTCCCAAGTCATTTTACAAAAGAGAGAAAGAAAGAGAGAGACAGATCAGCTGTGGTTGAGCGAGCTCAAGAGTGAATGAAAAGGGGAAGCAGTGGTACCGAGAAATCTGGTAAATCAGATCAATAAAACATTATTTCTTGATTGTTTCACATTGCTTACGTTCTACAGCAAAAACCTGCCCACACGCCTCCGCTCGACCCTGTGGCAGTGCGCTGCAACGCCTGACTAACAATGCTACACATCTACTTTTCTTGAGATCAATGTAATGACAACAAAGTCAAGGATCACTTACAAACCTTAGAAATGACTCTCTATTGCGCCCAGGTTTGTTGACAACATCAGTACAGTCCTCATGTCCTCATATGTGATATGGAGTTGAACTGCTGCCACAGTACAGGGCTTTGTCATTGGTAAGATGGTAGTATTGTGTGTTTGATTAAATAACAGACTTCTTAAAGCTTTCTCCAAAAAAGTAGTACAACTAGCAGTGTAGTCAAAAAGGAAAAACAATGAGTTACTGTCTGAGAGGTAGAATGTGGCTGCTGCTGCTGCCAACTTCCTGTCACCCAAGAGGTTTAAGACAATGGCTACAGAACTTCAGATGATGCATTACAGTCCCTTTTTACTGGTATCATTATAAAACTTATGACTGCCCGTGTTTCATTGGAGACAACTTACCAGAAGGTTAGCTATCTTTCCTAAAGCCCTCAATCCATTGGCCATAGCTAGAGGTTAGTTTTAAAAAGCTTTCTGTTGTCTATCCAATTACTTGTCTAGCTAGGAGGTACAAAACAAATATGAGCCAATTGAGAAATGCAAGATAATAGGCAGCCCTTTCCATCTCTTGGTTTGGAGAAGCCACCCCGTAGCACTTTTTGTACCGTGGTGGAGGAAGGACAAAATTCAATGTTCTTCCTGCACTGCTCATTCAGCAAAAAGTCAAGCTCATAGTTCTGGGATACAGATGCAGGGTCTGGTCTCCTGGCTTCTGTGGCCCCATTGATTGCTGAGTGGGGTTGAGCAACATGGACAATACACTCCTTCCATTGACTAATTTACCTGTTGGTGTCAAAGGTGATATGCTGTAGGAGCATTTCCGAGCTTCTGGCCACCCTACAGCCCCAGAAGGATATTATTGATTTAATGTGATGGTGTTCTAATAGAAAGAATAGACACTTTGATTGGGTTGTTATGCTTTTTCCTGTTAGGCGTGTTGAAGGAGACACTCATAGCCCCTCTAGATAAACAAGAGGCCCTCTTTCAGGAGTAGCAATTTCTTTAAATCCGATATTTAGTGATTTTTGTGCAATTAGATTTTGGTACCCATAAAAATCAAAGAGACGAATGATCCTGAATCTACACTCACTGCATGCTTGTTATTCTGTCAGTCAGCAAACATACAAAGTTTGCACACGTTCACATGGCCATTTATTTGATTTTGTTACAAACCCAAGTCGTGAAAGGAGCTGGTTCATTTAGGTCAGCTGATGATCATTTAGATTTGGGATCATGCATGTCGGCTTCCTTGTGAGCCAGTTATTATACAGTATGTGTTACATGTATTTTCAGAGAACCATAATACCAGCTTTCTAGAGGGAAGTCCATAGTACTAAACCAGAGAGGTGTCTGGTTAACACTAATCAATTCTATGATTTTCACTGGCACTTCTTCACTCTGCAAAGACAGTACGTTCCACCAATTCCCAATTCGAAGGATAGTGTGCAAATATGACAGATTACTGTTAATATATTCACTGGCCCATCATATTTGCTTCAAAGCTCTTTAGGAACTATAACAGCCTTCAACTCGGTCCACCAATGGGAGGATGTGAGAAAGGCTCTCCCTTAACACCTTTAATCTAGCCAGTATCCATGATGATTAATTTATGCCAGTTGAACATCACCAGCCTCACAAGCAAACAGGCTTGCTGTGGACTCCACGCACACACCTCTCTGATGTTTTCAAGCAGGATTTAACAATGACTTTCACATATAAGGATGTTACTATTCAACAAGGGAGCTTTAATAAGACTTGGATGACTACGAAAGGAGAGTAATCAGAAGCAAAGAGTGCATCTCTGGCTGCCAACACTACAATGAGAAATGTTTAGAAGCATTTTGTTTTGTCAGTCCATCCTATTTAAAGATGCTACTTGAGAACGCATCAGCAAAATATCCAAGACCTTGCAGCCTCAGACTTACAGGTCTATTGGCAACATGTCAACAAGCTTGGTGTCTGTAATGCAACCATCTGCCTATCCATTGAGGGTCTTGGGGCCTGATTGGCCTACTTAAACAAAAAATACTCTGCTATTATGTTTTTGAAGTTGCCATCCCAAATCTGTGTATGATGATCTGAAGTGACAAACAAAGAGACTGCTAGACACTTGTATCATAGAATACAGGACCATTTGCTGCAACAAATGGTTCTACACTTCTGCTTGAGGATGCTCAGTAATCACTTTACACAAGAGTGATTCAGTTAGTAATATGATAATAAAAATAGTTTTACATGTATAGCACCTTTCATAGGAGAAATGCAACTCAAAGTGCTTTACAACTAAATAAATGACATGAACCAAGTACTTTAAATAAATAAAAAAGACAAAATAAACAAAAAACATGTACATGTACAAAGATGGACAATTAAATGTACTTCATAATATTAATGAAACTAAGATAAAATACAGTGAAAATACAATACACACACTGCATACTGCAGTGGTTTTAATTGGAAAAATGAATAAGTGAGTACACGATAATATAAATTGGTGCCTAGGTCTCTGAAGCCATGAGCATAACAACAACTCCCTTTTCCAATGGACACAGACTCACCACTGGTCTTGATTGACGGAAATAAGTCACTTCAGCTTACCCCAGAACATCTTAGCACGGGTTTAACCTCACTGTGGGTATTATCTGTGTCGGGTGCAACCTGAAGCTGCCCTGGAAATAAACATAATTAGTGGCTCTGTGGGGGTTAAAAACACACACCTCAGTCGTTTTTCTTTAACCTACCAACCACAGACCTCAGCACTTATGTAACATAAGATGGAATACAAACCCACTTTATAATAATACAATAAGATAAAATAAGATTATGGTAAATTAGAAAACATAGAATGCATAAGATGGAAGATGAAACCCACTTGATAATAATAAAATAAGATAAAATAATATTAAGGTACATTAGAAAACATAGAAGATGGAAGATCTTTTGATATATTGACACATAAAATAAAAATGCATACTGAACAATAATGAGAATAAAATAAATTAAAAACAAAGTTAAAACATATAATGCATATAATGAATAAATTCAAGAAATATACTACATTTTAAAAGCAGTGCAGTAGTGCAGTAGTGTGAAGCAGACTGAGAAGCTAGTTTACACTAAAACCTCAAACATTCCAACACCCATTTCAAACTGCTAAGGAGGGGCTGGGCATCATTTTTACCCCCTGTCACAACACTTTTAGCAATCATAAAAGTCATTTTGTGAAGCATTTAAGTTGTTCTTTTCACTTAATTAAAAAGAATATAAATATAAGTCTTGACAAAATATATATTTAAAATTCATTTCATTCAGTTTTATGGGGTTTGTTAATTTTACAATTACTTTAGGCTATTTCATTACAGATCAAAAAAGGTCAAATACTTTAAAAAATGCACCAATAAACTGTGGGCTACAACAAACAAAGATCAAAATAATTAACACATTTAAATATTGTAGAAGATGAAAACGAATTTTGGATATTAACGTGTTTTATACTGGGAATGAAGAACAGAGCTGAACAGAGCGCTGACAGAGCACACTCTTGCTCTCTCACACACACACACAAACACAAGCACATACAGTGCTTTGGCAGCGCTCTTCATCTGCTCACCCATGGGTAATACATACTAAATTATCCATATACATAAATATAACTGCTGAGAAGTAAGGTTGGGAGATATAACAATATATACACTGAGACAAAATAAACCTATACACTGAGACAAAATAAACCTAATTTAAACATGATTTTCAATTTCTATTCCTATTCTCACTTGTTATTGCAACAACAGAAGGCAAACTTGAACACCAATATGTAAGTCAAAACTGCCACAGCAACTACAGAGTTGAGAACATTGAAGGCATGAATTGAAACAGGGTTAGGGTTAAGGTTTAGGGGTTGATGAGGGATAGGGGGAATGTGTCTGAAAAATTCAGTTTGAGTGTTAAAAGTTAAACTGAAGAGATACGTTTTTAGCTTTCTTTGAAAGACGTTTAGCGAGCTTGCTTCCCTGATATCTATCAGTAATGTGTTCCATAGCTTTGGGGTGTAATTGACAAAGGTTGCATCCCCTGATTTTCTATTAACTGTTGCTGGGAACCTCCAGTAAACCAGCAGCAGATGATCACAGTGTCCTTGAAGGCAAATATGTAACAAAGAAGTTAGCAGTGTAGCTTTGTCCTAGCCTATTTTGGGTTTTGAACCAGTTTAACATACACTCAGAAAGACCAACCCACTATTGTATTAAAAGCTGGTCTTAGGTATAAGATTATAATAAGTGAGACCTTGATTATTTTGGCAAGAGCAGCTTCACTGCTTTAGTAAGTTCTAAAGCCTGACTGAAATCACTCCAGAATATTGTCTTCTTCAAGACAGATGTTTATTTGCACTGAATCTAGTATCTCACATTCTTACGAGTATCTTGCTAATAAATGGAAGGTTGTATATCAGCCTTTATTTTGTCAGCATATTACCATCTTGGTTGGGCTTCTTAAGTAAGGGTTTAAGATGCCTGTTTGAACAGATGTATTTATAATCTTCAGGACATGACTTGAAACACTGTTGAACACCTGCTTAAAAATGCAGTAGGAACAGGGTCAATACATGAAGTGGAGGAATTACATTCAGCGACAGTCTTGCAAAGCTCAGTTAATGTTATACAGGTGAATTTTCCCATGGTTATTAGTGCAATAAACTCAATGGCCATACAGAGTCAACTCAACAGATCACTGAAACATGGAATATAAATAATGAACAAGGAAAGCAATGCATTCACTGAGTACAGTAATAAAAAATAAAAGAGGCAGGAGTGGTGGAGGGAGAAATCAATCAACACAGTCATTATAGAGGAATGCATACAGCAGCAGGTGAAAGTAGACACTGTAATCAGCAGCAGCAATATGATGAAGAGTGAGAATTTGTCAGATTAAGAGGACCTTGTGGTTTTGATTAAACATGATTGGTGTCTCATTTAAAGTGTTTATCAGACAAAAGGAACTGAAACTGACCAATTGACAGCACCCACGACTTTAGCGCTCTGTCTAAATGAATGCTTTGCTTTTGTGAATTGCTAAGCAAGGTAAAGCAATGTGAAAGGGGTGTTCTATCACTTAAAGTCTGCAACATGGGTAGTCCAGAAATGCACAAGCATGGGATTAACCAACTCCGTCACATCAATATGTGTCATAGCTATGGTGGTCCACAGCACAAAACGTATTAGTTTCATGATAATGGCTCTTAAATTGTGAGATGCCAACGTTTTTGTTTTGTTTTGTCCTATACTTTTATATTGACCTTCATTCATGTCATGTGACTGTCAAGTTTCTGCCTGCGAAAACAAGCAAATGCCTGGAATTCCTTTTATTCTTAGTGGAAAAAGCAATATTTTAAGATTGTTTCAGCATTAAAATGTGTTTTGACAGAATTTCTTGCAGTGGATGTGTACTTTATTTCATAATCTTTGTTCAATTGAATGCATATGATGTTTAGTTTCTCACTGTCACCATTTTAATGTTTTCTTTTAATATCTTTAAAATTTCTCACTGCTTTTTTTGTTTGTTTTCACATACAGAAACTTGACAGTCACGTGATGTGGATGCAGGCCAATAGAAAAGAATAGGCCCAAAGAAACACACTTTTAGAGCTGTTATTCTGAAACGAATACACTTTGCACTATGGACCAACGTAGCTATTACATATTTGATGTGAGACCGGGTTGGATTAACACAAGCTCTAAAACTGGGAATAAAAGACTAAAGAGAATAAAGAATCCTTTTGAGCTAGTGGGACATCATTTTGACCTCCACTGTATACAAATTGTTCTGATGTGTTGAATTTAATCACATTTCCCAGTGGGCTGAGTTTAATACTTTAATAGCAGATGATAAACAAAATGGGTTTCGAAAGATACATTCCTTTATTCACGAATACAGACTGTAGGCAGAATAAAGCTTTCCTTCTATTCTGTTATTGACCTCTGTCAAGCATTTGATCACATTGACTAAAGTATTATCTGGAATAAACTGCTGTTACTTGTTCTAAAATAGAATGAAATATCCTTTGTCTATATATAAAAGTATAAAGTGTTGCAAAAATGGATTTTTATCTCTCCCGTTTCTTGACTGTATCTGACAATTAATGCCCCTAACACTAAAGGTGTGAAACAGATGTCAATCCTCATGATGACCTAATTGGTTACAGTGGTGGACTGTGTATAACTTGTGATGCAACCTTTTTTGTTCCCAGGAACCACCTCTTTGTTTGATTGTATGCAGTGCTTCAACACAGATCTAATTTGATTACTATTTGCTCTTTTGTCCAGTGTTGGGCTCTCTTGTAATTGGTTCCTCACAGCCTCCACTGTCCAGCCTTGTTAGTACCGGGAGAGAGACACATGATACCATCATCCCTACTCTTTTTTTAAGTAATTTCTCTGAACTGTGCTGACAAAAGCCCTTGAAGTTTGTGTGTGATTGATAGCGTGTGTGAGCTTTTGGTGTAAGGATTGTGGATGTATATTTGGGAGACGTTCAGTGTGAACTGAACGGACACTTGGTCACTGCCTAATATTTGTGTTTTCTTGAAAGTTGACATTGATCAATTTGACAGTGACTGATCATTTCATGTTTTCCCTGTATCTGTAAGCTATTAACTTCTCTTGTGAATACCAGTGGATCTGTCACATTTTTCAAGTTGGTGGTGTTTTTCACATCTCAGCCTGTGTGCTTGCAGGATAGTATTGTTTTGGTACAAGTCAGAGTACTTTTACCTTTTCTTATCAGATTCAGCAGGAGTGGAATTCTATTATATAAGCATCTTGCCATTTTGTTCTCGCTTACTTTTCTAGTGCTTTGTCTCAGTAATGCCCTTGGTTGAGGACAGCAGGGAGGGAAACTTGTTTTATTGGGTTGTATAAACAGATGGTTTGCCTCTTGGCTTTGTGTTGGTGATTGGCATATTCCATTGGCAGGAATGGATCTTGAAGGACCTTTTCAGTTTCTGCTCATCAAAGATGACTTGTTAAATGTGTGTGTTTACTTAAGTGTGCACTTTGGGAGATTTTTGGGCAGAGGCTGTGACAGTATAAGTAAACATGATCACCATCTGAAGTGCTAGTCAGTGCTACACCCAAAGCTTTTACACTAACTGGAACAAGAAGTTCAAGGCCAGAGAAATGACTTAATATATTTTAAAAAAGTCCTTTCTTAAAAAAATCAGTAATAATATAAAGAGACATCAGTGCTGAACTTAGCTCAGTGCTGCTCAGATGACTAACTGTGCATAGACTGCATTAGAGATGTTTAATAAGCCTGTTGTTGATGCACTGTTAATACCTCCACATGCTTTGTAGCCCAGCGGGGCTCATGTTTTCAGTACAAGAAGCACTGTGCTGTAACCTTATGTTGAACAGGAAGGATAGATGTTAGTGATGGATCATATCTTGCTGAGCCATTATATGTTAGTCTATAGTCAGCCCTGTAAGCCCTTTGAGTCTCGTCAGAAGCCTGTGTAATAAAGAATGATGGGAACACTTTGTAACTTTGCTTCTTTGATCACAATTGGGGCTCCCTGAGGACTCACCCTTATGCTTCATACCTGGATGAAGAGCAGTGTTGCTGCTGCACCTCACACACAGGAGGGCAATAGGACTGATAGACTAATCTTTAAATGGCTGGATGGATGCAAACCTTACTATACACAGAGATGACCTGCTAAGCCTTCAGGAGTCTGATAGAGCTCCACTAATTAAGATCCATAAGTGCCACAACTCTAGTTACGACACCTATGGAACTCTACTACTAATAACTTCTTTTAGCACTTAACTCTACTACTAATAACTCCAATTATAGCACAATCTCAGCACCAATTTCTCATAACATAACTCTCCACTGCATTTAAAACTAATCCTTACACACAGTTTTAAAATATTTCAAATACACTCTCTGTATCATAGGGTGAATAAAGTAATCATTTTCTCTTTAAGTAGTCATCCAAAAAATGTGAGGAGTAGCACAAACATTTTCTTGTTTTGAAAGATTTCAGCAGCCCAATAAGCAGTTCTTCCCATTGCAGTATTAATTCTGCATGTATTTTGGAGCTGTTAACTTAGTTAAGCATGAACCCACTGGGGTCAATATATTCATAGTTCTTGGCAGCTTTTCTTTCTTCTCACTCATTGTCTATTCTCTTTGTCTCAACACACCTTGAATTGGGTAGAGAGGGCCTTTGTAAAAACCTCACATAGCTGACTACTCAGGCATAGTATCCACCTAGGATAATTACTTTAATTATAATTACCGCAGAGTGGTCACTGTTGAGATACATACTATCCCAAATAAAATCCCATAATCCACCAGACGCTACTGGAATCTGTTGTGCTGTTAAATACAAAATGCCTGAAGCACCAGCCACATTTTGGTCAGCCAAGCATGGGCTTACCTTCATTACATGTGCTGAATTTGTGTCAAGGTCACAGCATGTCCTTGAAGATCCATTTTCTATATGGGGTAGGAAAGTGGATAAGGGCTACCACCCCACACTGCTGTTTGAGTCACGTTATGCAATGAGCTTCCTCTGCTCCCCGTGGACTTAATGTCATTATGGAAATGCATTACCTGGATCCCCCTCCCCACCTCTCGCTCTCATTCTGAACTCTGAACAGGCCATTACAAAATGGATTATAGGATGTTTTCCTATGAGAACACTACTCCTGGCGACCTGGTGCCGTTTCTTAAGAAATGGAATAATATGTATCAGCGAAGGCATAATCACTCCCATGACTCATGTCAATGATCTGTAGGCACTGAGTGATAGTGAGTAATACCTAGTTGATAGGGTGAAGTGCATACGTTGTTTCTGTGGTATAAAAATAGCATGCACATCCAGCAGACAAGCAGTCAAGATCCCTCATATTGTCATCTGGTATATAATGATACAATTTACCAAACTCTAAATTTAGGTGGGATTTATATGAAAGATTTAGAGACTGCCACACTGCTTTACTCCACTACATCGCTGCGCAAAGCAATTGTTTAGGTGAGAACATAATGATCATGACTTTTTAGAGTATAGTAAGAAGGAGAGGTGTGATGCTGTGGTGTATTTGTCATGAGTTGGGTGATTACCTGCCACAGGGCTTCCTCAGGCTTGGGTGGTAATATGTTAGCAGACCTGGTGCCATGACATTAACTGGGCAGCCCCCGCTGTAGTCCTCCTGAGCCCAGTCCTGTACAGCACAATAGTTTAACGACATAACACAGTTTTACTTCATGAGACAGTGCAAAGACCTAGCATTGTTTCAACAAAATGAGATTTAATGGCACTGCCAAAATCTTATAGAATTTGATCTGATTTGCACAAACATGAAAATGTAACCATAGACCAAACTCCATTTTCAGCTTTGCCTTTAATTTAAGAATGAGACATTTTTATGATACGATGATTTGTATTTATGTATGACAATACTCATAGTTGATTATTATTTTGGATGTGCAGTTGCCTTTAGACAGTAATATACAATATTGTCTCATGTTAAAGGCATTACTATGTTGTAGAATTTGTATTTACGTGCCTTAATTCTAAAAATGTGCTTTTCTATGATATTAAATAATGTTCACATGCTGACATCAACTTGTCTTCCAAAATGGATATGGAGATTAGTGGAATGAAACCCTTTAGCTTGTCATGTGGAAGGAAGTATAGTAGGATAAAAAAAAGAATAGTAGATTATGTTGGATCCTATGGATGGCCTCATCACTATATTTCCTATTTGAATAAATAAGTGCGAAACTAATTCATGTAAAACATCAAGAAAGTCTGATACCCATTGGATTACCTAAAATCAGGTCATATATATCTCTCAACAACGTACCTCAATTTATCAGCTTTCTCTTCACTACGCTCTGACTTGTTATTCTATTCTATAAATTATTTTCCCTTGAGTTTCTTAGTCAACAAAGTAAAATCATGACGTCTCCCTTGACGTTCTTGCCTCAAGTTTCCTCAGGGCAATTTTCCTTTCCAACCATGAAGTGAGGGAAAAAGTATAGAGAAAATCATATATCTGCACTACTAATATGCTGTCTCACAATGTATGCTGTGCATCATGTAATGAAGCTAAGCTGTTCTGTATGTGTAGGGCACGATATGATTTAGGCAAGTGGGATGTCACTGCACATAATGTTCTATTCAGTATAGTAGTAGTAGTAGTAGTAGTAGTAGTAGTAGTAGTAGTAGTAGTAGTAGTAGTAGTAGTAGTAGTAGTAGTGGTTCATGAGTGTCCATAATAGGCTCTTTTATGCCCTTTGGAAGTAATTTGCTTCATTGCCTTTGGCAGGTTTGGCCCCCCCCCCCCCAATCCAGGGATTTGTTAATATGTTTTTCAGTTGTTTGAAGTTACTACGAGGGAGGGGAGAATCTCACAGTTCCTTTCAGGTTCTTGATGTTGTCAGAATCGATTCTTGATTCAAAACCAATTATCTGTCTTGCAAAGCTAATCACTAAGTTTTTAAATGCAGATATTGCCACACAGAATAGCTTTCCCCTGTGGAGTCCAGGATAAAACATGAGACTATACATTATTATTTTATTAAATCAGACATCTGCCACTGAATGACTTACTTTTTCTTCATAGTAGATGAAAGATGCAGCCTCAGGACCTAGGTATTTGACCAAACTGGAAATCACTGCTTCTCCCCTCTCTTGAGCCTGCAAGCAGAAGGAAAGGTCTATCCCAGTGTGGTACTTACATTACACTTGCTCAAAAAGAAAGCAGCTGGCTTCTTAAATATGAATGAATATTCTAGAAACTAATCTAAGCTGGACACAGGAAGCAGCAGTCCATTTAAATAACTCAAGCATGGTCAGCACATGCTCCTGGTTGTATTAGCACACACTGTGAGTTATGTACGGAGCAGCTGAGGCCTGAGGACCAAAAGGACAGATCACCATAAAGCATGCTGACAGATGTTGCAAAATTGTCTTAGATCATTCATCTGCATGCCACTTTACCTTTGCTCTCAGCACAGCCTCGTGCAATAATATGAAACTGAAACTTATCATCTCTTAATGCATTCCTTACAGTGGAACAAAGAAGGAATGGAAATATGGTGCCTGGTTGGTTTCAGTGTGGAATTAATAGAAAAAAAGAAAGAAAAAAAACCCACAAGATTTTTGCCACAGGACTACTAATAGCATGACTTGAAAGTAGTATGAAATTACACAGCAAAACTGCCCTTCAACATCAATAAATTAAAACTCAAACAGCAAATCCAACCAAATACACTATATAGGAGCTAAATATGAAAAAAAAGAAGAAAGATATTATTTACAGCTAAATCATACTTGGAGTAAATAACACAAACAGCGTGTGAATATAACCTCAATGTCCATTAGCCTCACACACACTATCTGGATCTGTTTAGCAGTGGAGTAGGAAGTGGAGGTTAATTATTTAGCATCCTGTGCAGCATGGCACAGCAGGGAGGCAGCTATGCTTGGGTTTTATAGCAAGTCTAGATAATGACTGAAATGCCAAAACAACACTAGACACAAGACTGGATGTATTTATTTTCTCAGGGAAAGCACTGGAACTAAACGAAAATGTCAACACAAGAGGAAAGGAAAAAGGGAGGGAAGGATGTCGGCTGAGAAAAGGATATATGGGAGTGCTGAAATGAAACCTTATCAGTTTGCAACATAGGTATAAATGAAGATTATGCTTGCCACTACCAACGCTATAGCAGAAAATAATTCACAGGTATGATAAAAAATATAAAGACCACACTTGCATTTCAGCAAGAGCTTCCCTCATCAACACTTGATACAGTGTTGATTCTATAATAAACGAATCCACTCATTTTTAAACTCTTTGCTTATGGGATTAATGCTTATCTAGTGGATAACCATTAATGATCACATGGCTCCTTACATTTTAATTCACTAATTAGCCATTATCCATCCATTGAGTAGTGAAATCCCTGTTTCACCTTCCACTGTGGGAAGTTATAGAGCTTTTTTTAAGGCAAAGGATTGAAATAAAAGAAATGAACAAGTACCTTAATGTCTATTTAAAATAGTACAGAAAAATTCACACAAAAATGCAGTGGTGCTGAGTTGACAAGCTCTTCCCCTTTTCATGACTGTAACTAAATAACAGTTAACACTCCACTGTTCTCTGCCTTCTATATAATGTTCTGTGTGAGCCCAGGTTGTGCACAATCTCGCATGCAATTTTCATAATGCTGCCACTGGGCATTATGATATGACATAAAATCATTCTGATCGTGCACACTAAAGAATGTTTGTCTCCTTACGAAACATGAACCAGGCTTACCCCTAACATTGAATGACAATCAGTTGAAGCACAGTGCAATGCTTAAAATCACACTACATTATATACAGCTTTCTTTTTGTGGTACAAAATAAAGCCCTTTTAAAAGCATCATACATTTCAACACAATGATTTATCACAAGACTGTCTATTGAAACTACAAGACTCCTAATACGATATTTTTAAAAGCCACAGCCTTTAAGGTATCTGTAATAAACCATCTCTTAAAAAGCCTAGTCATGATTCAGGTGTTTTTTACCCAATTGTTATATCTAATCTTCCCTGTTTCTCCAAGGTCCTTGAGAAAAGTAGTCACCAATCAGTTGTGTGACTTTCTACATAATAATAGTTTACTTGAGGATTTTCAGTCAGGATTTAGAGTACACCATAGGACTGAGACAGCACTGAAAGTTACAAATGACCTCCTAATTGCATACGACAAAGGACTTCTCTCTGTTCTTGTTTTGTTGGACTTTAGTGCTGCATTTGACATCACATCCTATTACTGAGAGTAGAGAATTTAATTAGCATTAACGGAACTGCATTAAGCTGTTTTAAATCCTATTTATCAGATCGATTTCAGTTTGTACACGTTAATGAATGAATCCTCCATGGACACAAAAGTTAGAAACAAAATTCAACAAATGTTCATTGCTATGCAGATGATACCTGGTTATATTTATCAATGAAGCCAGATTAAACCAATCATTTAACTAAACTCCAAACATGCCTTAAGGACATTAACACCTAGATTTCCTACAATGTTCTGCTACTAAACTCAGACAAAAGTTATTGTGTTTGGCCCTAAACACCTTAGAAACACATCTAATGATATAGCAACTCTAGATTACATTACACTGGCCTCTAGTACCACTGTAAGGAATGTGGGAGTTATCTTTGATCAGAATATGTCCTTTAACTCCCACATGAGACAGATTTCAAGGATTGGAATTCCATTATTATCATAGTTGTTATTTTTTATAATTGTTGTTGCTCTACTTGTCTCTCTCCCTCCCTCCCTCCCTCCCTGTCTCTCTCCTAACCCAACTAGTCAAGACAGACAGTAATTCTAGTAAAGGTTTCTCCTCCTTAAAAGGGAGTTTTTCCTTGCTGCTGCCAAATGCTTGCTCATAGGGGAAAGTTGGGTCTCTGTAATGCTCTATATGAAAAGTGTCATGAGATAACGTTTGTTGTGATTTGGCATTATTTAAATAAAACTGACATGACTTGATTCCAGATTTAAGTTATTGAGAACTGTGTAATCTCACATGGCAATTTACATAATTGGGGAAAACTATTTATAATTCAATATTTCAAGCCTAATTTGAGTTTATCTTGCAAACTGCAGTTTACATCTGCTCTCAACTTGAATGTAATTACATCACATTAACCCAATGATGAGGGGAAAAAAATGAAACAATCACTTGCTAATTTACCATTTACAGTATATGAATATTGCATTAACATGAGATGAAAGTGAATCACAATCGAAGTACTAAAGGCACCAGACAAACCTGTGTTACCAGCAGACAACACAGTCACGTTTAAATCATAGATACATAGATAAATACTTATTGTATCAGTGTCCACATTACCTCCTTGGAGCTCCATTGAGAAGCCTGCTGACCGGCAATGAATCCTACCAAAGCAGCATTACCACTGGGGCTGGTAGCATCAAAGGTAACACAGAATGGACAGTCAGTGGATGATCCTGTCACAATTTCCCCAGAGAAGCCATTCTCCCTCCAAAAAGCCTTTGAGACAGAGACAGTACATAGCTTCATCATATGTCAGTATTGACAACGTAGAACTTAACAACACTTGCAAGTTTATTAGTATAGCACATTTCATTCACATAGGCACTTTAAAGTGCTTTACACAGTGCATTAAAAGATTTTAAAAACAGTATTAAAACACTGAATGCAATAATTTCCTTTACAAAGACATTCAAAAGTGAGGAACAGAAAAATAAATATAGTATACATATATAGATATATGAGTACTTAAGGTTCAGACAAAGGTAGTACAGAAGATAATAAATATCCCCTAGAAGTTTGTTCTTGTTCTATGGTACACAGTAACTAAATGCTGCTTCTCTGTGTATTAGTTTGCCCTCTGTGAACCATTAGTAGGCATATATCTGATGACAATGGGAGACTACCTGGTAGACTTTAGTAAATGTCCGAACCCAAAAAGGCTTCTTTCTGGTGTGTTTCACACTGAAAAAAAAAGAATTATTTTGACAAGATTTGTAATGGGAGCAGAGTATATGCAGTAAATGAGCGAAACAAACTAATTCCTTGTCATACACTCAAAAGAGCTGACATTGTTATATGCCTGTTAGTATGTTTTTCATGTCTGTCTTCCACATTTGCTACACGGTACGGTCAGTTGATCACGTTCTGGTGTAAGACATGTTCTGGCACCGGACTTTCTAAGATTACTTGAAAATACCGACACATTGGTTAAGAATACTTGGCAGGGCCCCTTATGCCTAGATCATATTCTGTTTAGTTTACTTGTTGGGAAATACCTGACATGCCAGCACAACTATATGCTGTTCACTCTCGGTCACTGACTATCATCATTGTACTATGCCTGTTGCCTTGATGATCTGAGCTCTCATTACACATGCATTAAGAAAGAACTCCTGGTTTGCCTCATCTTTGTTGTTGTTGTCTTTTGATGTTCAAGATCATCACAGAAACATCTACTCTCACTGCCTGATGCCTGACCTGTTCCAGGTCTGTGGCAGTTGTAAAAAGTGGCAATGTTAAACTAAGAGTTAAGAGCCCAGTATGATCGGTCCACAAGAGTCCTCTCCACTCCTTCACAGCTCAACTGAACATCATGCAGACTAGTGGATTGTGGGGAAACATAAAAAGACAGTTACAGTAGGGATGTGTGTGAAGGAGTGCATGTATAAACACTTACCATACGAACACCATAATATGATCTACACCCGGATAAGTCAAGTTTTGACAAAAGAAAATTTATAAAGATAAAAATATATATGCTGAAATCAAAGTAAGGGGGTTACACAAGACTATTCGAGGCAGTTTGACTTTATCATCTATAAATCCAATAGTTTGGTTTGGGAGTAACAGCTGTCAAAAGAGCTTTTCTGTGGTCTATTAGAACACTGACCACACAGGATGGTGAGTGATTGATCCACTGAGCAAGTTAAATATAAAAACCACAATCAGTTTCAGTTAATTTTATGACAGTTAGTAGCAGTGATTAGAGTAGTGCAGTTGTTTCGTGTTTATTTCAGTGACGTTTTGCAGGCAAACCAAACTTTAAAGAGCTGCTGTTGATTGAACATGTTTAAACTTAACAGAATTGTGTTTTATTGTTCATTCTGATGTTGGTGTGTGTCTGTTTAATTTTGTCCAGACTTCTTGCATCAGATACAATTAAATATATCTTTGTATGGATCAAATAAAAAAATATGATAGGACACTGTTAAAAAAGTAGGAAATAATATTTTCCTAATTCAGAGCTATTCAGCTGTAAAAAATATCTAAACTGCTTCATTGATTTTAATACAGGCCTTTAGTGTGCACTGTTAGTTATCTGATGAAGGGGAAAAAAATATAAAGGATTCATGTCCTGCCTGGGCATATTTTTCAAATGGTAGAATGCAGACTTGTTATTGGTTTGACATGGCTGTTCAAGTTACTTCTGAGTCCAAGATTATAACATCTCTGACTTGGTTTTGCATTTTCAGAGACAGAGTCAAGATCGAAACAAATTCTCAGTCTCTCTTATTTTGTGCCAAAGAGAATTATCTCAGGTTTCGTCTGCATTTGGCTGAAGTGCATGCATATCCAATCACTGATTTGTTTAATGTCCTTTACTCAGAAAAACAATGGAACTGCAGTCACTTAGTGACAGAACAAGGTAAATTTGGGTGTCGTCTGCATAACTACGATGAACTCCACACATCATGTTTTTTTCTGAAAATATGACTTCAGCCACTGTACCTGAGAGCCAAACCCAGTTTTCTCATCTGTCGAGTAGCATTGTATGGTCAACTGTGTCAACTTGTATCTAATAAAACTAGAACTGATATCTGGTCTGAATCAGTTCCTAAAAAGACTAGAACTGAATGTATGGTACATCCAGTGAGTGCTACAGGTATCAAACAATTTAATGTTAACATGCATGTAAGTTATTTTTAGGTATCAACTTTTTCTGCTTACCTACTAGATTTGCATCATTAGGATTACTCATACTAAACTATCAAGTTTCGAGTATAAACACACAGTATAATATTTTAAGATCTGTACAAAATGTAATTAAATTATGTACAGTAATATATATATATATATAAATCATATATCATATAAAATGGCTCCTTATATATATATAATATATAACATATATATAACATATATAAATCATATATCGTATCAAATGGCTCCTTACATATCGTATATAAATCATGCTCATGTGCAAAGTATATAGGCTACATTTTTTATATTTTACAACATAGTTTATTAGAATATATTTCTTATAGGCAGATATTATTATGTTACCATCTTATGTCAAGAACATTCTACAGTACTTCCTAAGGTGGCATGAGACCTACAAATGTAATACAAATGTCTCATAAAATAATAAGCATTTGGCTCTTCTGCCCATGCTATGTGTTGCCGGCTGGCAATTATGCTGCCTCATGTAATAATAAGTAACTCTAATGTACCTGCAACCAAGGCTTTTGGGCAGTACAGGATGTTTTGAGTGCAAACCAAATGACGCCTCCCTTTGTGACATTTTTTATTAATGCTCTATTTATTTTGTGACTTACTTAGATGTTACAATATTGGGTGAATGATATGGTCAATCTTTGTATTAATTCTGTTAACTTTTACAATCACATTTTGTGTGCATGTGCATATACTAGTGGATTGACATTTGCATATTCATACATACACCTGAATGTGTATATATTTGAATGTGCACCGATGTATCTGTTAACGTAGATACAGTGTAACATTAAGACCAGGAAAATTGTGTCACCAACTATTTTCATATGTTTATTTATGCCTGTTGCTTTCATTTGTTTTGCTCATTCTTTTTATACCCTAACTAAATACTGACTTGACCTGATGAATGACCATTGAGTAAATAAGTAGTAGTAATATTCTATATCTATTTTAGTATTACAGTACAGTATGACAGTAACTATATATTTTATCTATTCTATTCTATTCTATTCTATTCTATTACTTTGCTCTGTGCTTGCACCTTCCTAAGTACTGCTTAATGAACTGCTTCATGCATTCTAATCCTTCACTTCGTATGCACGCATCATGCATTCCATTAAATAAATAAATAAGCAATAAGGGCCTCTCATGAGAAGAAAAAACATGACTCCATGAAGGAAAAAAACAACAAGAACCAAACAAAAAAAGGCCTTCTGTCTCTTTCTCATTTCTCTTGAACATAGTCCGCTACTTGAGAATTTGTACCACAGCTCTTTCTGAGAGTCTGTCCTCTAATGCCTAATTGTTTTGCCCCACTTGTAAGTCACTGTGGGTAAAATTATCTTCCAAAAGACAAAATATAAATGTACATGTAAATAAATGAAATGGCGAACCTGCAGTAAAACAGTGGAGTTTTAGAATAATAAACATATATTAATTTGGATATACCGTAAAATTCATTGCTTATTTATTTCTATTGCAAGTTTTAAATTTAGATTTATGGAGAGATTTTTTTTTTCATTTGATTGTTTCATTTTTTAACATATTGAGATTATTGTCAAATTAATAATGTCTTCATTAATGCATGTATTCCATTGTGTATTTCATTAATGGAATTATGAGCCGTGTAGTCTTTGAAACAGCAGAGGCATTTGTTGTTATGGACCTCATCTCAGGATCTCAGCTCTCCTGCCATAGTGTACGGTAAGGGAGGCCAGTCTGAGTGTAAAGGATGATGGTATACTATTCTAGACCTCAGGAGACATCTAAGTAGGAAAGGGAGTTCCTGGTTTCCTGCAGATGCACATCATGCTGGACAAAGTTGCAGTACTGCAAACACCACCAGTGAGGGTCCTGCCTGCCTACCTCCCTGGTCATTACAGCAACATTAGTTGGACCTTGTTCAGGTGGGCATTCATGGTTCTTTTCACCTCGAGGTGAAAATGACACCTGCTGCCATATGCAACCTTACAACCGACAATCCACTCTTGGGATGTGACAGATTAGCCCACACAACATGCACAAAAAGGCTGCTTCAGGCTTTTCCTCACCCACTCTGAGTCCACAGCTCCTAGACAAACTAGACAGAAGTTGCTGATTTTCATTCTTTTATGTCCAGACTTCACATACGCTTCATATTATTTGGAGATAATTCAGCTGCTGCAGGCACTGCCTTAGCAAATTACACAACACTAGGGAACATTGTCATAGGTAAGTGAAGAGACAGATGTGATCCCCAGCCTAAGGGCTGCCTCTATGGACGTGGATCCTAAAAGGGACAAGCTGGTGCTTGTAGAGTCGCCCCGCACTGTGGAGCAGATAACGCAAAGCAAAAATGCAGTCTCAACTATTTATGCTGAAAATGCAGAATCCTTGGGCTTTGGAAAGTGATTTGACAAGAGTCACATCACTTTCAGCGAACTGCTAAGTCAGCTCAGTGTTGCAGTTTTTAAAAATCATCTACTAGATGTCTGGCACCATCTGCTATCAAAGTGAGTCAGTGATTTCATCTGGTCATGGATTTTAACGAGGGGTCAGTTTAACCAATCTTTTCTGAAATGTTTCCGACAGGAAGTAAGATGGCTGTGCACAGGACTATACACACTCTTCTTCTCCCTGTAGTGGAAATCGCTGGTTGCTCTTGCTATCCTTTCATTGGAGCTGAGCTAAAACATAAGTGTCACTTGCTTTAACCTCAGCTAAAAGGATGAGTGAATTGCATGCCATTTCCCAGCCTCTAAACTTTAGACGGACCTGAGTGTTGATGCACTCAGAGATTCACTGCACGTAGTTAGTTAAAAATTACCAAAACATGTTGCTACCCTCAAGCAGGGGAGGAATTGTATATAATTTTAAAATTGTTGTATTTCTTGATGACGCCAACTACCCCAAAATACTGTGACAAAAAATATGATGATTTTTGAGTATGGTCCCTCATGATGGCTGCTGTTTTTTCAGTGAAATCCATGTATTATCAGAAAGGGCCCGAGAGAATCTAAAAGCTTAGATCTTATACCACTAGATGACCACTTAATGTTGTTTTGACAGAGAGCATCTCACATCATCTTGTGTAAATGATAAAAGAGTGAAATTGTGCTTTGTTCAGGTCAAGAGAGAGCAGGTAAACATGAGCAGCGATGTCATGGGACCCTGCTGACGTGCAGATCCTCAAACTTGTCTGGAATAGATAACTAAGCTGTGTTGTATCTAGTGAGTACATAGCCTTTGATGCAACTAAGTCCAAAAGCTTTTGCAAGCAACTAAGTTGTAAAAAAAAAAAAAAAAAAAAAAAAGACCAAATAAATCATAATACAGCTTTAGTAAATCTGGACTTGACTGATTTTGATATTTTTCTCTAAGGCTCTCTTCAGGTTAGACACCTCAAGTTCTTGTGTAATAAATTTACTTAAATCAGCACATCACAATAATTAAACAGTATTTATTAGAGAAGGCAAGATTCACTGGCGCTGTGTAAAATCATTATTGCCTTCTTAGGAAGAATAAACAGCAATAACTACAACCAGATGTTTCCTGTATAAATTGGTCAGTCTTTCACCACTGTGGAGTTGATTTGACTTTCATGCTTCCACTTGGTGACATTTGTTGTTTTTCAGGCATGAACAGCTTTTCTCAGATCTTGAAAGTACATCTCAAGGGACGTTGGCCTAGGTGAGAAGCCTGCAGGTCAAGGGACTTGTTTCTGCTCAGTGACGTTTTTACAAGTTGCTTTTGACCATGGCCGTCATGATCCTTTACTCAGCATACTGACGCTTTCAATTGATGGCAAGGGCCAAGGTTTGAAAGGAATACAATAGGTAGGACTGGCTAAAATCAGACCTGATTGCTAATCAATGTATTCAGACAGATAACCCTAAGAGGGAATGAGGTTGTTTTTTCAAATTATGATTGCATGTTTAATGGGTTTGAAACAAATATGAAAGACAACTCAAACATAATGAGGTCGTGATTAAGTAAGAAATGTGAAAGTAAAGTAAAAAACATGAAATACAGAAATCAAATGGGTTCACAGCTTAAGATCCTTGCAACAACAGAAAGGATCAGCTTCTTAGTAAGAGAAAGATCTATCAGAACAAAGACGTAATTGTTTTGTGTCATTAGACAACAACAATTACATTAGTAACAAGTACATACATATTCAATGTAAAACCACACAGCAGTGCAATGTGATGGAAATTGGAATGACCAGTGCAGAATAGAATATACACTGGCAATTTGGGTTCAAAGCGAGTTTCTTTAGAGTATAAATAATCGTGCACATTACCAAAAAAACCCTATAACATATATTTGGGACATTGTATATATGACTTGACTTTGATTATAAGTGAGGTCTGCACTTGGATCAGAGTCTCTGGTTGTCAGCGTGTGCTATAGACTGCTGCTGCTTGCAGACTCAAGTAATTTTGGATTTGGACAGGCATTTCAGACCTCAAAAGGTATGCACTTGTAAAGTCTGCAAAGGCAGGAAGTCCAGATATTTGGATTCAGCCTAAGTCAATGTACCATATTCACTCTGGTAATATGGGCACATAATGGCAGATTAGGCTATGGTCCCATTATATGCTGAAGTGGCCGATTAGACTCAGATCTGATTTAGTGTGAACAAACCAAATCACATTTGTTTTTCATATCAGTTCAGGGTCACTTATCCTATATCTGATTCATATCCAATCTCAGGCTATGCAGCCGCTGTCTGAAAAGTCAGATTGGAATTCATGTGTTTTTTTCTTCTCACTTCTCTGCGTATGTGCATATTGCCCCATCATTCTGTGCCGGTGCCTCAAACCCTAGTAAAAATAAACAACAACAAAAGCTATGAGTGTCAATGGAGATGAGGAAGTTTCACATTTGTTGGTCATTTATGGACACACTTCAATTTATTTTCTACTTTATTCTATTTCTACTCTATTTGTCTGTTGCATACATTGTTATATTCTTTTACACATGCGGCTCACATTTCAGTTAAATCTACACATGTGTGACTGTGTGACTTGATTTTGCATCTGTTTCACCACTGCACAACTATGACTGACAGTCTGCAACTGTTTTGATCAGTACCAAAGCTCTCTGCTCTTGTTAGTCTTGGCTCAGTATTAATTTAATTTCGCTTTACTTATCAGTGCACTGGTCTGTGAGTATCTTTATGTTTCTGACCTTCATTTGCTGTATTCGGTTAAGTCTGATTTATGTGCACTCTGTGCATTTCCTTTCATCATTCCCTGCCACGTGTCAAAGAAATGTACACACACCCCACCATACATGCGCTTCATGTTCATGATGCTATTTTAGTGTGAAAGTACCACATGTTACAGTCACATGAGCCCTGCCCACTGTCTTTCACTTAGCAGAAAATCATGCTATATTCATTACTGGTTAGAAATAGTAAGCTGTCTTTTTTATATAAGACTACTAACTGACTCTGGACAGACATATTGGAAGAGAAGGAGACTGTCAAATAAGCTTAGTCTAGAACAATGTTTTCATGTGTTTATCAGGACCCACATGCATCTTGGCAAGGCACCATTAAGGCACAAATCTAATGAACATTTGCATGAGCACTAATGATTCTATGTTCATTACAGTAGACACATTTAATCTACTCACAAGGTGCACAAGCATTCTGTTAATTAATTGTGTGGTTGTAAAATGCAAAATAAAGAAGATTAAACAAATCAAATGTCATGTGCTGGAAGCTTTTGTCTAAAGTGTTTAAATCTATAAAGAACATTTGCCAAATGAGTCAGCCGCTGTCTGCTACAGACTTTCTGTTTTATGAAATAGGTAAACAAATACATATTTGAAGATCCTTATGCCACTGCTTGCAGACATTTTGCAATTTACATGCAAGAAAACATTGCACATTGAAAATATAAATTCAAATAAATCTCCTTATTAAAGACTGAAAACTTGTTTTGTATATATATATAGATATAGATTTTTATATTATTCAAATTCAGAGTCCAGTTTCAATAACTTTGTGATTTCCAAGTTGTGATTTTTTTCATCTGCAATTTGTAATTGACAATCATTTTTATGAAGTGCGACACTGACGCCGTCATCTGCTTGTAAGCAGTGCTTCCAAATTGCTTTTGTCAAACTGGCTTGACTGTATTGAAACAGTAAAATATAAAATTTGACAAGCATGAAAAAGTTTTCTGATTTTATCAGCTGAATTCAACCCTTTACAAATGCTGTTTTCTATGTACCAGAAATAAAAATGGCTTTGCATAACATTCTTGCAAGCATGACCAATTCAATAATCCACCGTTACCAACCCAGTTCATAAAATCAATGTTTTTCTATATGGATGTGACGTCTATAACATTTTTTAGAGCATACATAAACCCTCTAAGATACGAAAAAAAAATCTACAAGCTGTAACAACTCAATGTTTCTGTATTTTTAGCTTCATGACATTATTCATATACATGTTGGTTCTGTTGTGTTTTATCTTACTCACCGTATGGTAGGTTATAATGAATTTTATCATGTGGCCCACAGGCATGTTCTGGGTAAGGAATGCTCTCTCGCTGGGCAGGGATGGCTTGTAGTGAATCTTTGCTGGCAGAAAAACAAGAGTACACCATGAATCCTAAAAACAGCATGCTTTTTTCAGTAATTCACTGGGCTCACCTGGTGTAGTTCATATATAAAATATAAAGCAATTATATTCCTTACTTTAAAAACAGACAGAGTAAAAGAGGTAAATAAAATGGATAGCACACCTGAAGTTAACCCCTTTATTGATTGGGATGGTTTTATCTTGAAGCACTCACTACCATTAATGGCCTTGCAATGAAATCCCTATAACCTAATGCTATGTTGGCTGTTGCTGTGCTCCAGAGTTGTAAACGCAGCACTTACATCTGTAAAAGCTTGATTTCTCTGATGTTAGATCAGTCGAATAACTTCATCAGTACTGTTAGGTAGAGCATGAGGTGGTGTATGTCAGGCATGCAGAGTAGTGAAGAGACTGTTTCTGTGCTTGCTCTGGCAAGTGAAGCAACATCTGGCCAAAGGCCAGGCTTTTAACGAATGAACTCATGGAAGATGTGAAACATTATTTAGAAACTGTCAAGAGCCTGTCAGCATCCTCAAAATAATGCCCTCAATGCTAAACAAAATTGATGAGCCTGAAGTAGTAAAATTGAAAAACAGTGACATGATAAGTGGCTCCAAAGTAATTTGACATGGTCACTTAGATGTCCAAATGACAGCACTGTACACATGACATAAGACCTGTCAAGTGGTGTCATATCCATAATGCTACTTGTTTTGACACCAAAGCCAGCTAAGTTGATGGCAGGACATGCCCTCCACCTCATTATTTGTCAGGCAGATGTTAAAATGTTGATGGTTAAATGAGACATATTCTGACATTCTTTTGAACACAGAAGTGCACTGGCATGACAGTACTGCCATCCACTCTTACATGTACAAATCTGCTGTGACACTTTAGAGGAACTTCATTACAGGGCGGCATCACAGTTAAATCAATATGACGTAAATGACCAGGTTCAAAGTGGGATGCCAGTTTATGTAACAAAATGATATTAAGCTCACAAATCTGGTCCAGTGTGCTCCAAAGGTGGCTAGCTGATGAATAGGGACAGCATATTGTAAACAGGCATCAGCTATTTGCAGCCGCGACAAAGGAAGAAGATTGTCATGAATTCTTCAAGGCATTCAGCAATTTCCAGACATGTACTTTTTGAAGGTGCCTCACTTTTGGCACCTTCTGATAAGGTGGCCTAAATTACAAACCTTATCCTCTATATGAGTTGGCATCTCCACTGAATAAATACTGAGGATTTCCTGTCTGTCAATAGAACTGAAAAAGCTGCTTAATATCAGCCCGACAGCAGTCCAGTGTTTGCTGTTAGGCTGACATACCTTCAAACTGCACACACACACACACACGCACACACACACACACACACACACACACACACACACACACACACACACACATATTCATAAAGGAGGGACATGTGACTTTGGCTCTGGTTAAAAATGGCAAATTATGCAAAATAATAATGAAGCTTTTTCTTATTTTCTTTATTTAAGAGGTCAGTGAGGTTAGTGGGAATGTAGCACATTGTTTTTAAAGCATATTGCCAAAATGACTTTGGTATGAATAGGACATTATGATGTAATATACACATATACCCAATGTTTTATGAATGTTAATACATGTTTATCAAACTACATTTAATATAACAGTCAAAATCGTTTATATCTGTCATACCTTTGAGAATATTTAGACTGATAAGCTAGTTTTATTTAGAATTATACACTATATATTTCTATAATACCATAACAAAGAGAACCTTTGAGTCGATGAGTCCCTGCTTTATTGTTTGACCTGAGGATGAAAGGTGCAGACCAAAAAAAGACAGTGTTTATCCTTAGGCCAGAGGTAGAGGAGTACAGCAGGTTTCCTCTAAAGGATGCTGACACAACCCCCATCCGCTCCATTCTCTGAAGTGCTCTTATTTGACAGCTCATCCAACTGCTTTTTGCATCACTCTGTCATCTTTGGAAAACAGCTGCGAGTTCAAGAGCATCTCAGTAGTTTCCTTTCATTCTGTTCATCCTCTCTCTGTCTGTCTAAATCTCACTTTCTCCTTTTAAAATCTCTTGGCGTTTGAACCGCTGTTACTTCATTTTTATGAATGCACAACTCACGGACAATGTTGACCTTGCGTTCTCAATATTCCCTGTAACTGAACTATGTGCAATATTTTTCGTAGTCTTCAGCAAGGGGCTTCAAAATTTCCATTACTTTTTCACTCTGAACTTATACATAGCACACTGGCACTTTCAGTGTCTTTGAATATCAGAGGGATGAGGAAAGTGAAACATGAAAAGCCACTCAAATCAGGACATAACATCAAGGGACGGTGATTCAGGGATGCAGTTGCCAAATGACAATTTATAAAGAGTGAAAAGAAACTACAAAAATAGCTAAAGCTAGTAAGAACTAAAGTTCATGGCTGCGCCTGTGCAAGCTATAAATTTGGGTCATTTCTATCATACTGAAAAACGGTATGACATAACCTGTTGTAGCGAAGAAGAAACATACAATGTGTTGTCCATGTGAAAAGAGAGCAAGCCTTCACAGTAGATTTAATGTTCCTTGGCTCCAAAGAGTCAATGTTTTGATGAAAATAAATGTATAGGAAGTTAAGAACCCCTGATACCATTTAGGTATCCACAGAGGGCCAATTCCAAAAAAATGAGGCAATAACGACAGATGGATACTATTAAAAAAATAGCAGCCTCACTGTCATAAATCTATAAAGCCATCCGAGATAGGCAGCACTATTCACCAACCACTTAATCCAAATGTTAAAGATGGAGTCCTCTATCTATGGGCACCTTACATCACAGATCTTTTATTGAATTACATACGCAGCCCCTTGATACTTACTGAAATTGAAGCCTCAGCAGTAGCAGCAGAACAACTCCCCCATCTCCCCATACACACACTGTACATATTACATATGAATGTCTGCTGTTGTCTTTTTACATTTTTACACTGACCCTTTAGCTAAATGTTTGCTTATTTGTTTAGAATTGAATTTAATTATGATTTAATATGAGAGTCCTTTTTGAATAAATACCTAATTGTAGCTGTTAGACAACAAACAGATGCATCTCATTTTTAGTATTCATTTAAAGGCCAATAAAATCAATCTTAATCAGTGTCTTAATAAAAGTGATGGGATCCTACATGAATATTACAATGTTACAATTCATTTAGCAAATGCTTTTATCCAAAGCGAGTTAATATAACACAAACAAAGATCTAATCAAGAGATAAAACAACACAAGTATGTGTCATAAAGCTAAGTTCAAGTCTGATAGGATGTAAGTTCCAACAGGCAGTGCATAGAATACTTTTTTTTTTTCAGTCCATCAAGTGCAGAGTTGTTTGTGTAAGAGCCTTTTGTTAAAGGTCCGAAGGATCGAACAGAGTTTAGTAACTCGTTCCACCACCGGGAAGCTACAGGAGAGAGTCTAGCTGGTGATTTAGGGCACTATTGTGGTGGTAGAACCAGGTGCCTTTCATTGGAAGTGTTTTGAGTTTGATGGAAGTGAGTAGAGGAAGCCACTGGAGGGACATGAAGAGCAGATGGACGTGCTGTTTTAGGCTGGTTAAAAACAACGCAACACTTCTCCCCTCCAAGATAGATTTGGTGGTTAACCATGTCTAAGGCAGCTGATTTATGCACTAGCAAGAGAGCTGAGCACTAACCACCAGTTCTAGCTGAACTCAGCGATTCTATTACCATCAGGAGTGCAGTAAAAGCAGATCATTTTTCCAACCTCCCGTGGCTCTCATCAGAAAACATTATCTTCCAAAGTTAGAAAAGCACTTCTCATTTCAAATGAGAGATTCTTGTATTTGTGCTTTGTATGTTCTCTTTTTACTTCTTTGAAGTAGGAAGGACTGGGTTTGAAAAAGGTCAGCAAAGACGTCACACATGTACATTAATCAGAGTTTAGCAATGTAAGAAATAAGCAAAGAAATATCTCATTGTTGCTGTTTGCTTATTCTACCATTTCAGAACATTTCAGAGCACACGCAGACATGCATATCAATATGAGCCAATACACTGGAGAAATGTTGAGCTATGTGTTTAATATGATGTCTTGTGTGCTTATGCTGCCAGATAGACGCGACTGTCAGCCAAATATGATCAAACCACACAGATAAAGTGTATATTCATTTGGGATAGAGATTAAGTTTCAAATTTCCATTTTGATTGTTGCCAATTTAGACACATCTTCCATAACACAGAGAAATTGTTTAGATTTCCAGATTTTATATTAAATTCAACTAAACTTTAATAAGTAAAACCAATTTTTGGGTTGGACGGATACAGTGGATCAGTTCATGTGTCATGTCATGTGTCAGCCAGAGGTTGCAGTGCATAAATGCCAAAAATATATTTTAAAAAACAACCATTTTAATTTAGTGAAATGTCTATGCAGCGATATACAGTATGACGCCTTATTATCATCAGGCTTGATACAGAAATGACAAGATGTTTAGAAGAGTATTGACCACAGTGTGACCTTTTGGGATTTTAACATTTTCTATTGGTGAACAAAACTTTGCAAAACCACATTTGCTATTTTTGGCTGCTCATCAACACTTGAAATATTGCTCATCAGGAAAGATAGATAAATTCATTTCCACAGAGTTTAAACTCAGCAAGATAAAAATCACGTTGTGTTAGTTATCTTCACAATCACTTCAGCTCCCACTTCATGTTTAATCTCTAAATTAGGCTCCATTAGTTTCATTCACAGCACAGCGGCTAGCACTGGCCTAGAATCCTGGCTCCCATAGTGTCAGTTAACAAACCAATGCTAATGCATTGCTTGTGTGTTTTCTACTAGTGTAAACAAGGATTTGGACTAAACCACGAGTGGCAGATGTTAAAGTTTCCTCACCGCTGCTCGAGCCTACTGTCATGACAGCAGCTCTACCATGAGAAGATGGATGACAACATGGGTAGTGTTGCTCGGGCTGCCTGTCAAATTCAGGTGCAGTCACATTAAATCCACCCTTTCATGACATACAGTTTTTTGCAAGTTAAGAACTTTAGGTTCACCCACTCAACAATAAAGATCCATACACATGCCCAGACACCCACAGTCAGAGTGTTAGCCTGCTCTGCCAGAGTCTTCCTACATGATAAAGTGAGACAGAAAAACACATTGAAACAAAATGCTAATTTAGTAACTGCAAGGCTGTCTCTGCAACTATCGCTGAATGTTAGACTGTACATCTAATTACATTATACTCCAACTGCATGCTGTGAAAGCTTAATTAGAATTGTTTTTGTTTTGCAGTCTTAGAATGAATATACATGGGCACCTATTTACCAGCTAAAACATGCACATATTGAAACCACATCTTCAAAACTCAAACCATACCATAAAGTCAAGTCAACACCTCACAAAATTCCCAAGCATATTTCTCTTATTTGCAGTGAAAACAAAGAGTTCATAAATCATTGAGGTGAGTTGAGAGGAGTAGTAACAAAAATGGAAGGGAAAAAAAAACTGACGGCTCTCATTATAAAAGATGGATGGATGAATTGGGAGATAAATCCAGGAGCCAAGAACAGGGCAAACGTGATGTTTTAAGGGACACACAGCTCATATCCAGCGTTTGTGTTCCTGAACGCAACTGCAGGTGTATTTTGATGCCGAGCACCTCCTGGAGCCAACGGGTATTCATTTATTAGTTCATTCATTCATCCACTCAAAAGAAAATGAGTTGGGAATTAATAAGGGATGTCAGAAACAGGCATCTGTAAATGAAAAGCCAAATGTGAGTGGCTATTAATACTGTAAACAGTTTAAAGCTCTACTGTCCAACAGAGGCTTGAAATTTTTAGTTTGATGTTTTACGCTCTCTCCTTCACTCCCCCATTAATTGAGAAGCCGCTCAGATTTACCCACTACCGAAAATTAAAATGAAAAATGTCACACAGATGACTTTAAGCAGCAATGCTCTCTTTAATTTATCTCCAACTCCTTTTGGGAGAGGTAAAGTCTCAATCACTGACCTGACTTTGGCTTTTGAGAGTTCCCGTTAACCTCCCCGCACTGATTTAAGGCCAAAGCGTGGCACTGTGGAATCCAAGCTAGAGCAATCCATGCTGCATAATTCAACACTGCTCTCAAACCTGTCTCATTAAGAATCCTGGCCATGGTCCATAGCTCTGAGTATGAGGCTTTGAGTGACAGATCTGTTGCCAGCTTAATACAAGCAGGCAACGACCCAGAGTAAGCCCAAGCTCCGGATTCAGCTTCAGCACCTTCCAATCCTGGCAAAACTAGCCCTGACTCCAGCCTCACCATCAACATGCACAGGCTCGAGATTTAGTACATTATGTGTTCTACACGTGATAAGCACCAGCCAAACCCGACTCAAAGTCAACAGCATTTTACTCTGCGGTTCATTAGGAGTTGGATGCACGATTTATTTAATTTTTCTAAACAGTAAACTCTCTACTGAGGGGTGGGACATGTTTTTTCAAGCTCCTTATCACAACATGTATCAAATGCACATGGATGACCACACAATCTAGAGTAAACATATTAAATTTGCAGTTGTGCATGTAGTTAATTAAAAATGCTTGGATGTTTGATTTGAAAACATGGCATGTTTTTTTAATGCTATGTTATTTTGTTCAATTAAAACTTTCTGGTTCTTGTGAGAAGCCAACAAAAACACACACTTTACTGCAGGGGTTCTTATATTTTTCTCCTTCGTAGCTCGCTTACAGGGAGGTCAGTAATGACATGTTTGCCACTTTCAACTTCCCACTACCGACCATAACAAATTTCACATTAGCCCCCAGTTAATGTTTTGGCCTTAACTCTTGCTAGGGTTCAAAATCCAGTGCGGGAAATTCGTCAGCCCACGGCCCAACCTTGGACAGAATTTACTTCAGCCAAAGTGACTGCCACACCCCAGAGCCAAACGGATTTAGGAAAATCAAAGATTTATCTGCATGGATGCACGGTTTGCCACATTAGACAGACGTGTGGAGAGTAGGATGTTTGCCCTCTGCATCAGTGAGAATTTCACATAGCGAGTCAACAGAAGTGGGAGCTGCACACTGACCTGCCAAATGAGGGGGGCAGGTGACAATCACAGCTTTGCACAAGAAAGTGTCGGTCTCGGTCTTCACCCTGGCCCACTCAGCATCCTGTTAACACATATAAACAGAAATACGGCGTTATTCAATAGGCAACTTTCATAGATTTGTTGGTACAGTATATATTGTTTAGTATGGTTGAGCTATTTAAAGAGTAATTTACTGAATGATTTTCGGGTACATGTTATTTTAAATATAATATGTCCAAATTGTGTTTAATTAACTTGTGCTCTGTGCATATTTGAAATAATATTGGATATTATAGCATTTTTTTAGCCAAATGTTGTGTTTCTGCATACAAATAAGACCATTCACACCTGTTTTGTTTAGTCAATACATTAACCTTGGTCTTTTGAAAAAGAGAAAAGTCAATGACAAGTATCATTAATTATCAGACATATCCAGACATGCTGCAGTGTTCAAGGAAAAATGGTTTCTAGAGACATCATTTATAAATGAGGTTTTATGAACTACACTGATTTATTTCTATGAGATTGTGTTTTGCATTTGTATGAATGTCAGCGGTGATAATCTGCTAAAAGAATGACATATAATGGCAAAATAAACTTTAAAGGAAGTTAAATGACTGTGTGATGGTAAGATACTCCACTGATTTTGGCTCGCTGCAGATAGTCTTGCCCTTGTAGTTGCAGAGCTTCTATGTACTTGCTCCCTGTTCTTACATGTATTTCTATTAAACTTAAGCCTCTGGTGATAATTAAAACTCTGCCACTGCCACCTGCCACCAAGATATTTTTGGATGCTGAAAATTAGGAACTTACTATATAGCTCTCTTACTGTCTCACTAGTAACTTTCGGATTATTTCAAACATTTTCTTTTGATTTAAAAGGCATTAACAAGTCCGTCTGTGGTGCAGGGAGATAGTTCATATCTCCCTGCACCACTACAGTTTCCACATATAAGCGTCTTAAATTTTATATGTTTTGGTTAGTGTTTAAGCAGCACTATTGCCTTGGGTGTGAAGCCGACATGGCATTTTTTGCCTCTTTATGTGAAGTTTTCATGTTCTCTCTGTGCCTGTGGGAGGTTTATCTGGGTGCTCTGGTTAATCTTACAGCCAAAATACACCAGGCATGGACACGGTGCAACGCAGCATGACTGCAGCAGAGCAGTTCCATTATAATCAAGTCAAATTCAGCAAAATTCAGCAAATTTGACATTCAGTTCCAGTAACTGTCCCTTCTATGTAGGTGCTGAAAAAAAAATCTGGTGTTCATACACAGCACTGGCTCTGTAAATGGGAAACAAACAAATTGGTTTGGAGCAGGCCGCACAACACTATTCCAGCCAATCAGCAGGGGGCATTCATGCTCATGCACAGGACAAGGGGAAGTCATCAGAGCAGCTGTCTGTGTGAGGACATGACAGTCTCTCGTCTCCGGCACCCGTTGAATGGTGGGAGGGGAGGGCTGGTGAACTGGAAAGAGAGCCTGTGGCCAATTCACATACAAAGTGTTTTCTCACGGAACACAGAGCTTTCATTTTATTAAATGTATCATTACAGAATCTGAGACCGTCTCACAGAGACACCCCCTGCCACCCCCTCCCCCACCCACCCCACTTTTCTTTTATTTTAATGCTCCGCGTCTGTTGCATTTACTGAAGCATTATCTGAGCTGGCAGCTGTTTAAATCACACAAATATCTTGCTGTATATGTGTGTTTTCAACTTATTAATCATATCACTGAATCAAGAAATACAAACACTGTGGTTTTGTTTCCTGTCGAGCTGACATGCAAATTAGTTTGGTTCAGTAAATTTCTGCTGCCAGTCAGCCTGGTGAAGGAAGTTTGTCCTCTCAGCTTCTCCAGGAGCTGCAGATAACAGACAGCTGCTTTCTGTGGGCAGAGACGCTGAACGCAGGTCGAGTGAAAGGTGTGGAGGCTGCAGAGAGGTGGAGAGTGTGGATGGACTGTTGTGCTCAAATGAGACAAAACATTTCTTAAGCTTGTGATAAATTGTGAGAGGAACAGAAGTGACTCTGCAGCTGACACATCACTCTGGACTCTGCCATATTTCTCTTTTTTGCTTTGGCAATGTGCCTTCATGAATTCAGGGAGGCAGAGCTTCTGAAGGCGTATGAAGGGAGGGGTGTATTTGTTTGGCTGTGTAGCTCAAATATCAACCATATTTCTCCAGAATGACTCACTGTACCTTTAATTGCATTTATTGTTGTTATTTCCTGCTTTGTTGTGCTGTAGATTACACTGAAAGTGAAAATAGAAAGTCCAACATGTTGAGAACAACATGGATCAAACATTTGTGGCTGTTTTTTTAGAATTAAAAATACATTCATACTCAAAATGACTTTGTATATTTCACATACAGTGCACGTTAGCAGGAGAACACACATTTCTTTTCCTGCTTGAATAACTACAGAGGGGGAATAGAAGGCATATCCCCTCAACCAGTGAAGGAGACAACAAGGGGATTTTTATCACCTTGTGGCTGAGGCTGGACATCCATAACCATCATCAAAATGTTCAGATCAGTGGAGAGCAGATGGATGAACTGCTGTCCCCCATTGGCCCTAAACTGACCAGTTACAGAGCTGCCATATAACCCAAGCAGAGAAGAATGGAGGAAAGCTGTACATTTTAAAGACAAAAAAAATCACGGACCACAACCTTTAATATGCAGTTTTTAATATACAAAATTCTCACCCAAAGAAAACACACTTTTTAACATTGCAAAATAACTTATATAGTCAATAACTATGAGTCTATGGAAATATTACAAAATTTAGATGATAACAAACAAACAAACAAACAAACAAACAAACAAACAAACATATTTTGACTCTAGCAAGACTCAACAAAAGGCATTTTCAAATTTCACACCTTCACTTTTTAAAACCAGTTATTACCTATTTACAGTAACACATTTTGCTCTGTATTACAGGTCTGTGTAGTAAGCTAACCCCAGTTATATTATCTTCCCATTGTGCATCACTGCTGAAGGACAGTGGTGGGCCATACACTCAAACACTGTCCTTCAGCAACACTGACACAGTTTGTCAGTCTTGTGATGTTTTGTGTGGGATGGGAAATTGGCCAAAGGCCTACTGGCCTGGAGGGGTGACTAGAGTGTCCTGTGATTTCCTGAGTGTGGGAGGTTGTGATGTGTGTGGTGGAGGGTGAATGAGTTGCCAACCAGTTGTATGTTATGAGGGGACAGTAGATGGTGGTGTTGGGCTGTGCCTTTTTCAGTGTTATGCACATTTTTATTTAATTCTTGTTATTCCTTTATGTCATAGAAACAATTTGCAAAGAAACTTCATACATTTAATTATAAACTCAACACCTTTGCAGTACACCATGAAAAAAGACAATGCTGCTATAGTCACCATTAAAGTTCCATATTTTTAGACTTCGTTAATTGACTGAAAATTATACATATTTATACAATTACGTACAGACCTGCTTGGCTGTAAGTATGGCAAAAGGAAGCCACATGCTGATCCACTTGGCAGACTATTTTTCCTGTTATTCACAGAAGCATTCCTTAATGCTTGCCCTCTTGCCTTGCAGACACTGACTGTAACAAAGAAGAGAGACAGATAAATAAAAATAATTTCACATGTAACTTATCTTTGCTTGTTTTTTCATTCACAGCTACTTGGCTTCTGGGGACTCACTGGTCAGCATAGCATTCAGCTATTGCCTAGGGCACACAACTGTAATTAACTCTGTCCATATGGTGTGTGCACCCATTGAAAAGGTGATGATGGAAAGGTTCATACCCAGGCCGACACTTGGAAGGAGGTGGCACAAGGCTTCTGGGAAAAATGGAATTTCCCAAATTGCCTGGGAGCACTGGATGGAAAACATGTAACCAGTCAATAACTGTCTAGAAGTGAGTACTTAAACTGGACTTTTTCCATAATGCTTTTGGCGCTTGGAGATGCTGACTACAGGTTTTGAGTAATTCAAATGGGGGACTTCTGTAAAACCAGGTGGGATGTTTGCCGGATCAGATTTGGGGAGAGGAATGGAGACCACAACACTTCCTGTGCCACCTAGAAACTCTCCTCCTGGTGCTGCTCCCTTAGGTTATGTGTCATTCACACAGCTTTCCCACTCAAGCCATATTGAGACCATACCCCTGACATGGTCTCCATATGGCAACGGTGGATTTTCAACTACAGACCTTCAAGAGTAAGGATAATGGAAAACACGTTTTGGCGTTCTGGCCTTCAGGTGGAGAATATTTCATCGCAAAATCATCCTGCATCCTCATAATATGGACACACTTGTGGTGGCTGAGGTTGCTGGATGAGAAATAGTAGCTGGGGAGAACCTTCAAAACTCTCAAAGACAAAGGTATTGTTGTGTTTGTGAAAAGGTCTAAATCCTTCATGATGTCCTCTTTTAACATGTCTTCTTTTTGAAAATAAATTGAGGGAAAAACATTTCTGTCTGAAAACTCGGGTC
Organism: Scomber scombrus; assembly: GCF_963691925.1. NCBI lineage: Eukaryota > Metazoa > Chordata > Actinopteri > Scombriformes > Scombridae > Scomber > Scomber scombrus. The sequence goes on from NC_084984.1 coordinate 18,576,679, forward strand.
TGCCCAAGTGTTCTTGTCAGCCACCTCACCTCATTTAAAACTGTGGTTGTAAAACTATTACCAAAACTCCCTGTGGAGCAATTTGTGTTTCCAGCAATTTGCGTAAGAAAAGCTAGAGACTGAAAGTACAAGGACGTGTAACACAGTAGAGTGTATTTGAACAGCATTGACACTGGGTAGTTGGTATAACTCCATATGATACCATAGCTAAGTTTTTTTCCATGCTTTTCTATATATTCACAAACGTACAACATCTTAAGTAATACATTGTTCAAATAAGACCCTTTAAATTCAAAAGACTACATCAACTACCTGAAATGCATCTATAAAAAATATAACTATTTCTTCATATAGCAAATAATATCTTCCAAGCCCTGTCCTATGAGATGCAGAATTATTTATTTTTTTCCTTTTTTAATGGCTTTTCAAAATGGGAACCTACTGAATGGCTCTTTACAAGTGCTTGACAAAATCACATTTCACAGCTACTTATGTGCTAGCTAATTAGTAGGTAATACTCACCTTCCACTCCAAAAACTCCTGCAATTGAATTTCTCTTTCCTGGTGTCCTTATAAAAAGGACCTGTGGTGTCATATCAAATCTTGTGTTTTTCCACTTCAAAGGTGAATCTCTCATCGTCCATGGTTTTAAAATAAATCTGGTCTGGTGCCACCGACCGTTACGCAACGCTGATGTAGTCACGTGACACACGATCCAGAATCTGCACAAGGTGTTTTTAAAATTGTCCAAATGCTTTACGCCGCTCCTTTGTCTGACTTCCTGCTCGGCTTGATCTGCTCTGTGCAGTTTGACCCGGCTTCCGTCAAAAATAGACTAGGCACATGTGTTTAGCAGAGCGGAGCAGAGCAGAGAGCCACTTCTGTTATGCTTCTAAAACACGCTGTGACACGTCCAGTGGGATCACAAGCATAGGCTAAAGTGGTTGTAATTAGCTCTGGCTTCTGCGTCACAGTTGGAACGCAATGCAGGTGCACCCGGAATGTGTTTTTTTTGTTGATATGTGTTACCCTGTGATAGACTGATTAAATATTTAGTGTGTCCTACCACTCATGCACTGCATGCTGGGATAGGCTATAGCCTCCTATGACCCTTTACATGATTAGTGGGCACAGAAAATAAATGTCTTCTTCTCTTCCATCCTCTTGTCATTCTTACGCATTATCGTAATATACTTGATAGAACTTTAGGACTGCAAAACTCAATTGTTATATGTTTTTGTAATAATGATTTATTTGATTATATTTTCCTTTGATTGATTGATAAATATTTAGTGTATAAATGTCCCTTGCAATTCCCCAGAGTCCATTTCCCACCAAAAGTCCAAAACCCAAAGCGACTGCTATACTAGAAAAGCACCAAACCATCACACTTAAGAGGCTTCAACCAGTTCATTCTAGGTATTTTTGCTTGATAAATTACACAAACAATAAATGTATTATCAAAAATTCTGTCGATAATATCCTGTCAATCGACGATAATTGTTTCAGTTGTACTTTGGAGCATATTAGAAAGTGCATATGCAGTCAAATGTCAGTCTCCTTACTGTCAGAATCCAATCTAGTATTCTACAATCTAATCTAATACTGACATTTATTGTTTTATCATCCAGTAATCAAAAGCAATATTGTATCCTCTCATACTGAACAACTGTATTAATAAATACACAACCAGTAAAACTAAACTCTACTGGTGTGGAGCCCTGGGTAAAGGGTGCATGGAGCCTCTCAGCTGTGGATAAGGAAGACAGTCAGGCGGAACAGACAGCGCCTGTGCAGGAGACGGCCTGTTTCCTCACTGAGGAAGCTGTTATCTCCATGTCGCGCCTCATCAATCCCCAAGTGAGCTGTTACTGTACTCTACCTGCCATATGGCGGTCACAGCAGAACCCAGTCGGACATTCTTCCACCCAACACGGTTTGCCAGGCACTCTGAAAGCTGTTGGGTGCCCCCCTGTGGAGAGACAGATATTACAGTTCAAGGTGGGTTCAAAACGCATAGATGCCCCGCTTCCCTGGAATGGACACACTGCTTGAAGTTAAAGAGTCACTTTGCCCAAATTACAAAACATCAAACCACGGTGATGTCTAGCTAGCCATGCAGATAAGTCAGCTATATTTGCCATGATAGTTATGCATCTGCCTCTGAGACTTCTGCCAACATTGTGGTGCTCAGGCAATTAGAAATCACATTTGAAAAACTCATCAGCAACATCGTTTTCTAGGAACAGTGTCCACTTTACTCTGCGTAATCCACTAAGCTTCCTGTCAACAGTTTTGAACAGAAGCTATTTTCTTCTTATATTTAGTAAAACAAGAAATTATGCAAATACTTTTTTCAATAGAAGACATCAGAAAAGTTGGAATTAAAGATTTGCTTTCAAAACAAATTACACAAAACAATATAAAATCTTAATGGAAGCTCTATTGTAAAGTATTAATGAGAGATACTATAGACCATAACTAAATTAGTAGTAACTTGAATATTCAAGTACATATGCAAGAACATATATTCAAAATTCAAAAAAGATGAAACACTACAGTCTCTTGACTCTTTCATTATATACATAACTAAAATATGCGTGCTCATTCCAATCATTGATGCCTCTTTTACTGTGGTGCTGTTACATTCACAGTGTTGCTCCTAATAATTCAGGAAATCAGGAAATGGGTAGAGAGCAATAATAACACAATTGCTGCAGATAAAAAAAGTGGAGGAAATGTGATAAGACAAAAGTTTAGAACTACAAACGCCTTGCTGCCATTTCCTTTATGGCCTTGTTTGTCCTCTAATGTGGATGGCCTTTTTTTGTCCTCAGTTCTTTTATACTTGACTACTACAAGAGCAGAAAAGTTTGAGAAGTAATAGCACAAATGGAAAGTGTGAAAACATAGAAAAATTGGAAAAACCCAATACAAGACCACAGCTCAAAGTGTTTAAAGGGTCTCAATCATTGACACTTGAGGGACAAAGAGAGGCAATGTGTTTGTTGGGACAGGGTTTGAAAGAGAAGTGCAGACTGTGTTGAGGGGCTCAATGCCAAGTTTTATGAAAGCAGAGAAGAAATCCAATGTGGTTTAGAAAAAGGACTCAAATCTGCAATATGCAGTCTGGGGAAGGATATGTATTGTATTGTGTTGTGTACCTTAATCTTGAACTCCTGAGCACTACCTGGAGTACTCTCCAGCAGAGGCAATACCCCTCCAGCTGCTGCAGCGTACATGAGGAAGAAAAGGAAGGACATTTGGGATGGCTCCATGCCAAAGACACTGCGGCTACACAGTCCCATCTCCTCTTTTAGTTCTAGTAGAAAGAGATAAAATAAATGAAAACACACTGTAGCTCTCACATATACAGTAGAGTGATACTGTGCATTCTTCCCCACAATGACAATGTATATCATTACATAGCAAACCACTATACAGTGCTTATACAGTACTTGTTTCCTCAGCCACATGAAGGTCTATCATCATTAGCCAGTAAATAATCCACAGACAGGGTGTAGTAAAGAAAGAGACAACTGAGTGGATTATAATAAAGTCTGTAATTGTATTTATTTAGTGTGCAGTCAGTAAATGTGGTACTGCAATGTATTATTTTATATGGCATAAAATCTAGGCATTAAACATAGGCATTTTACTCACAAAACAAAAGAATAGCAGCAATCACATTGAAATATGCCAACAAATACTGGACGGACTATCATAAAATTTGACAGAGGATAAATCTTAATAACGTTGTGGATCTGCTGACTTTTGGTTGAGGGCATACAAACATTTCCATCAGCCTCACCTTGTTAACACGCTGATGTAAGATTGTGGTCATCATTCCTGCTGAACATCAGCATGTGTAACGTTGTCATTGTGAGCATGTTAGCATGACATTCTTAGATTTATTTTTCCTTGACAGCTTTTTTTTTTTCAATAGATTTTTTTCTTTTTACCCAAACTGATTTTTTCTCTTCTTTGTAGTCAGCTGTTACCAGCCTTTTTCCAAGTACACCTTGCTGATAAGGAAGAAGGTTGCTCACTCAGAAAGATAAAAGTAACAAGTTATTAAAGGTAAGCTAGTCTTGAACCTGACCTGAAGTCCAAGTGTGTTGCTCAATAAATGAGTGCAGGGTCATACTGTCCAGTTCCACAGCGTTGGGAGTCCTCAAAGGATCCTCCACACATACTGTGGCGCACAATCTGTCAATCTGTGCAAAGTACAATCATAACACACCCACACATGATGATTTTTCACTGTGAACCAAAATGATACAATTGTTACACATAACAACAAAGAATAGTTGGAGGTATTAAATATGATTATGCAATTGCATTTTCCCACATGTTTTTCTACTTCCCACTGCTACTCTAATCATTTGTCCAGGACAGTGAATTGTGTGGTACATTTACTCTTATCCAATTAATCCAAAACCATGCTGCATTATGTATATGAAATACCATTTCCACATCCATATGAGGTATATTTTTTTGATTCCAAGCATGGTGAGCAAATATGACAATAAAGCTGATCAAAATGAATGATTAAAAAAATGGTTACTGCTGTTTACACCCACCATGTACTTCATTAAGAACAACTAATGCAATCTATTGCAACAGTTCTGCCATATTTTCTATTTTTAGAAGGTCTATACATTTTCACTTTTTGTTGACATTGTCAGAAAGGTGATCACTCTACTTTATGTTTATTATTGAGGTTTTAGTGGGTGGTGGTGGTGATGTACTAGACTGCGTTATATTGAAAAGTGTTCCTGATACTGTGTCCGCATCATGTCAGTTAATAGGGTGGACAAAATATTAGGAACACTTTTCAATAGGCACCTTAGTAAACAAACACCACCCACTATGACCTCAATAATCAACATAAAGTACAATATTGTGCCTCATGCATGTTAATGGGGTGGGCAAAATATTAGAAACATTTTTCAATATAATACATTCCAGTACACCATGACCACCCACTACAACCTTTATAATAAACATAAATGAGAATTATCACTTTTCTGACAATGTCAGCTAAAACTGAAAATGTAAGAGCTTTGTAAAAGTGGAATTCATAGCAGAGCTGTTGTATAGGATTGCATCAGATTGCACAGATGTTCTAATAAAGTGCTTGGTGAGTGGATATGCCATATCTCATCTATTGCTTCTTAGTTCATATACAAAATTCATTGGTAAATTAATTAAACCATTTGTTACGAAACACTTCTAATAATTTGAAAGAACTGCTCTGACTGATCATAGTCGTGGGCACAGGATATTGCTGTGTTGTTATGTTGTGTGCTTCCTCACCTTCCACAAGAAATGGGTGAGGTCCATTAACACCATTGGGGACAGAGCAGGGATGTTTGTTCTGTAGGTGCGAACTTTGGCACTAGGCCCACCCATGTGGTGTACTTTCTTTCCAGTATTGAACTGTGGGTAGGTCTCTAAGCCAAGCTCCTTTATGAGCTCCATAATGTGAATTTGGGTGCTGAAAGAGAAAGGAAACAGCTTTTTAGAGTTCTATGGTGCTCATGTTTACAGTCTTTCGATATTTAAGGTCATTACACTTTCAGCTGATACAGAATCATAATTGTATTTATACTGTGTGTTGAAAATGGGCTTGAAAATACAACATCTCTTGAGTGAGCCATCATACAACAGGAACAATCCTTGAATACTGGTGGAAAGTGTACTTGAAGCAACTTACAGATGCTATGCCTTCATTAATGTGCACTTGAACAATACACTTGACATTTTCTCCTTTTAAGCTGGTCCATTGCCAACATTCAAGTTAGGGCTGTGGCTTATTACCTATAGCTCAATATCTCAATATATATATTACACAGACTGACAAAGACAATAACCGTGAAATTCTGTAAGGAAAATTGAGTCCTTTGTGACATTCTGAAATATTGCAAGTAACATAAAGCAATATACTTTCCTACTCTATACTTGTACAATAATATACTTTTACAACAGTTAGAGCCCTGAATCTATATATGATTCAGAAATATTTTCAGTTCATTTTAAGTTATTTTATTATTAGTTATTTTACTTATTTAAGGATTTTCTCATAAATGGGGCATTAATATTTCTAAAAAATCCAAATCCTGTGTATCAAAGAGATGTCAGTAACTGATCCATAAATCATTTACATCACTTTTTCTTTGCAAGGTCAGAGAGAGTTGGAGCCAATTCCAGCTCTTATCCGGCTGGCAGGTTAAAGCCTAAATACGTGTTCTCTCAGGTGACAGTTCTAACCACTGCAGTGAAGTGAATTTCTGTGTGAATGAGCGTGTGAGATGAAGCTCACCAGTCTAGCCGAGGTCTGAATCTTCTGCCTGCTCTGACATTACAAGATCTAATGATTTCCTTGAATGTCTTCTGCCGTATTACTATTGCTACATAATAGAAAAAAGTAAAATGTCTCGAAACAGACTTTAAATTATAGAATTATAAACAGTTTAAAACTCTGCTCCATTTAATTTACAACTAAATGTTGTTCAGTATCATAAACAAAACATCAAAGTCTAATCATAAGAAAAGTGTTATTTTATGTCTGTTCTTGTCAAATAGAAAGTGCCTGTAAGACAATTACACATTAGAATAATCTTAGAATAATAATAAATATCTATGTGATCTCAATTGCAGTTACTTCTCAGCATGTTACTTTTGTTTGAATGGTTTTGGATTTTTAATCAACATTACCTTCCTACCCACTGCCCCCCAAAGTCCCAGCGATCGACTCCATTGGCTGCTGGTATTTCAGTCGACATTGTGCGACCTCCCACTCGATCTGCATGGCAAACCACATATAATTTAGTCAGATCAACATCTCTTTTTTAAACAAACGCTGAACTATAAGATTCCTGTGGAAAATGGCACACCATTTCAAGTTATAGACTGAATTTTACAAACCTTTTCCTTCCAGTATGAGTATTCTCAGTTTGGCATCCCTTTTTCTAAGCAAATGAGCTGCACTCAGTCCAGAGAGTCCTGCACCAACAATAATAGTGTCCCAAATTTCTGCAGTCATACTTAACTTATCGTGTGTTGGTAAACAGTGGAGTCAGAAACAGAAATCCAGCTTATATTCCCTTTTCTTCTACGTATCAATTTGCTTATCTGTTAAGCCTGGACTGCTTTCATAATAGTGCACTTTGGAACTGGGAACAACTGAGCTTGTGACCTACTTGGCAGAGAGTCAACTGTGTAAATTCCAGCAATAAAAGCCGGAAGAGGCTTTTGATTTTTTAATGGCAGAAGCCTTATCAGATGTGAAGTTTTGTGCAATAATAACACTGTGTTAAAAATGCAATTACAATGCATTAAAATACGAATGCAGTTGTTCAGTATGGCAATATATTTTATTATTTTTATATATTTTAGTATTTAAGTTATCAGCACTAGTATGTATAGTAATTTCAGGGTTAAGTGTTTTTATATTCTAAATTGATATGCTGTAAAAGGTGTGCATGGTTCCAAGACAAGTTTGGAATATGCAAGATGTTTAAAAAAGAGTTTGTGTGTGTGTGGTCAGTAGTTGGACAAAGCATCATTATAGAAACCAGGGCAATGCATTCCACAAAAACTGTTAGATGAAGCGTCAAAGGGACAAAAAAAAAAATCAGGTCAGGGACACAACAGCAATCTCTCTAATTGTGTGGTCTATGTTACGAAACAAGTACTGCTACCTTGAGTTGCAATTGGTTGGTTCTGTCTCAGCGCTTACAAAATGGCAAGGACATTCAGATTCATGTCCAAAGACTGACTTTTTTTTTTTTTTTTTTTTTTTTAATTTTAACGCCTCCAGGATTATAAGACATTTCAACACAGTTACAGAAAAATCATGCCAACAAAGGTTGGTGGAACAAGTAAGTGCTAGTATGTTTAATTTGTCTACGACTTGTACCGTTAATGAGGTGAAACTCCCTGTTGTATTTGTTTGGATCTTGTTTTCTTTTGTCTTTGTATTTTCTTCACAAATGGTTCCAGATATTTTTACAGAGTTTGTTGGCAATTATGAACCAGGAATAAGTGGATGGTGTAGTCGTTTTTATGGGTTTATTTTTAGTTTGCAGCTGGTTGACTTGCTAGCTCAGTAGCTAATAATTAGCTCCTGGTGTTACTTATAATTGCAATGACAATACATGCAAATGAATCTCACATGCTGTATTTTTACTCAGTGGTTTTTTGCAGCTTTAACTGTGTGCAGAAATAGATTCCAAAGGCCTTTTTTTTTTTTTAATTAAAAAAAAAAAAAAATTTTGGGGGGGGGGGGGAATTTATTGGCAAAATACCTTGAGTAAACAATTGCTTATTTGTACAGTAAACACTGAGCAACATTAGCATTCATCTGGGATCCCCTTTCTGTCCACAATAGTCACCCTCCATTGAGCTCTGCCTTGGTTCCACCAATTCTCCAGGGAAATATCTGGCTCTTTATCTGCTAAATTCTCACTGTGCTCACCATCTGGTTGTTGGTATCAAGAAGTGTTTTGGGAGGCTGGGGTTGGCTCGACTTAAGGCCAGAATATTCCATACACTGGACTCCCACCAATGTGCCCACAGCTGGGCAACAGGTCAACCTGAAATAAGTCCAACAAGTGGATGCCATTACCACAGCAACCCTCTGCCCCTTCTCACCTTGACAACACCACCTACATGGCAATGCTTTTCACTGCATTGCATTAAAGTGTATTCCTACCTACTGTACTGTGTGCAATGACAATGCACTTTAATATAACCTAATATAAACTTTTCTATCTTTGTCTGTTGTACAGTGAAACTCATTTTTCAAGTAATTATGGAACAATGTGTTTAAAGTGATTACATATAATTAAATACAATTTCTACAGCAAAATCCAACTGAACAAATATTTATGCTATGACCTGTGCTGCTCAGTTTTTGAAAACAGTGGATGTGTGGGATCAGAAAGTAGAAAAGTATCATTAAGTAGTTCAATTGAAACTGTCTCAGACAAGAGTAATTGTCTCTGAAGAAAATGTTATTTTCAAACAATGCTACAATATCAAAAAATAAAGGATGACAACAAGAGCAGATTTGTATGTAAGATTTGAAATAAGGGTTGATATTCTTTTACATCTGGATATATTATCCTTTATCACTATAAATCAATTATATGCATGTGTCTGCTGTTGGATTCCCAGATGTTTCATTGTAGATGTGGCACAGAGAGAAGCTTTGTACTTTGTTTTTTGTCATACTTTCATACATATTTGAATTTTTCAATTTTAAGCCAAGCACATAAACCTTGCTGGCTTGTGTACTTGGCTGAACAATCAGTTTCTTGTCACTTGAGACCTTAAAGGCTCTCTTTGTCTTCCTTATAATCTGAAACCGTGGACACCTGACAAATGAGAGGTGCTTAAGTGTTGTGTGGTGTATTGTGTATGCAATAATAAGAGGGAGTGTGCAGTAGCTGTTTGTTTCCTTATGCAGGTTGAAGCAGATGGTTTCTCTTCATTTTCAGGTTTAAATGTTTTGACATTCATTTGAGATTTTAATTTCAGTTTAAGATATTTTGGGACGTATGAAAACAGGCAGACACACACACACACAGACAACTAAATAAACAGATAAGCGAGTAAATATTATTGACTAACCATCACAGCAGCATGGTGTCATAGATGTTTTGCTCTCATAAAATTAGCACCCTGAGTTTCAACCACCTCATCATCTCATCATGAACCCCATCTAATTGTATCACTCATCCAATTTCACTTGTTTACCAAAAGATTGCAATGTGTTGTGCAGCTGCCAGGGCACCAATTTCTTCAAGCGCATTTTCATGGGTTTCATGTAATATGATTATAATCTTATTTTACATATTTTTGTTTCCTTTAATCCTGGTAGTTGTGGTCATAACAGATTTCAAGCATTCCGAAAATTAGAGGATGTTCAAAGTAATGTTGACAGCTGAATGGCAATACCTGTTTATAATCCTCTCAAACAGGTAAAACAGGTGGAGTAAACATCCAATCAGAGGACGTTATGGTAATTAGACGAGAGTAAAGGTGGAGCTCTCTGTAAGAGCACCAGGCAGAACACTGCTGCTGCTTGATCCTTTCTATTTGGACGTTTGGATGGAGTATCTTCATTCAGGTAATACAGTATCAATATAAGCTTCCTAGATAGCTTAATTTCTACTAAATGTGTCTATAAGATAAAGCTGTCTCTGTACAGTAGAGAGAAAAAATGTATCTACTTTTATATATTAGATATGTAAAGTAATTGCACTATCTGATTGTTATAATAAGTCATTTTTAGCACTTGGTCCTAATGATTTTATGTTAAGCAGGGCCACTATGTTCTGCAGTCGTTTGAGGTCAGCTCTCCGCCTGCCTCGGTTGTCTTTGTTCTTGTTATGCACTGCAAGTCTCTTGAGCACAGGTAAGAATACAAACACATGAGCACATAGAAACAAGTAAACCTACAGATACAGTGATGTAGCCCTCTATTATCCAGAACATTGTGTTTCATCAAGTGCGGCACTGACTAATGCATTTTTTCAGAAATCATTATTGAGACCTTCATGTCTCGTCTGTGTTGAACACTGCTAAGCTGTAGGCCTCCGTGGTATAAGCTTCCAAATGTGTTACCATGGCACTCATGTCTGTCCAATCAGGTTTTGAGAATATGCCTCCAGATGACTGATGACTCCCTAATGTTCTGGGGATTTGAGCTGAAGTGTTTAGTGTGGATCTATAGAGACTGAGTGATGAATTTCAACAACTCACATCAGAAATCTAATTTGAAAAAGAGCATGCTTGGTACTTTTATTATTATACTTCAAGAGTATTATTCTAAAATTATAGTTTATTTTCAAGTGCATCAATGCAAATATGTAACATTTGCAATAAGATCAATGGAAAAATACATAAATTGCCTTTCATTTTGCAATTCTTATACTTTGACATACAGCACAGTATCATTGAACATCATCTGAATCTGAATTCCAGCTTTCTTATTATTTGTGGCCTTATTTTTTTTACTATATAAAAATGTGTCTTAAATAGCTTATTGTAAGTCATGTAGTCCTGTGTGAAATTTGGCTTCGACTATGTGTTTTTATTGCTTTCAGACCTCCTTTGAGAAAACAATCTGAGTCACTATCAAATATATCCCCCATACAACTGTGTGCATGAAAATCAGTATTAAGAAACAGCTGATATGTGTCTGTATTTAATTTCATGACTTGTGTTTATTTATGAAGAATTCAAATGCACACGAGCGGTGCAGGTGACGTCTACAGGCCCGCAGACCATCCAGAAGGCCAAGGGGGAGAGTGTGACTTTGGGCTGCAGTTACACACTGAGCGCTTTAGATACTGGAGAACTTGATATTGAATGGTCACTGGTCAGCCCGGACACCACACAGAAAGATCACATGGTAAGAAGCTGAATTAGAGTTGTGCAGATGATACTATAAATATGTCAGGTGTGATATATGGGGATTATAAAGCAGAATCCACCAGTAATTTATGCTTAAACGCCTACCCTTTTGTGGTTTGTGTTTTCATTTCTACATGTTAAATGCTTTCCTGTATTGTTGTATGACAACTGACTCTAGGTTACATAAGCAGTTAATTTGAATTATATGTACCAATTGAATGTTGTCTCCATTTTGCCCTAAAATTAGTTCTAAATTGCATAGTTCTTTCCAGGAAGAATCTTGGAAATTATTTGGAAATTACACATGTGCAAAATGAAACAGTTCCATTTCAATATCAACACCGTATCTGAGCTCATTAGGATTCAAAGCACAGTTGGTTCATAATAAAGCTTAGAAACCATAATACAACCGGAGTCTCACGACACGAGCCATAATGACAGGAAACATCCTTTTCAAAATAACTACTCGATTCAAATTTCACACCTTCAAATTATTAACCTCATGTGATGTGCTTGCACCTCTATATCAGAATTCCTGTCAGGAGACCGGAGTGCGGATGAACTCCTACAACCTTTTTAATTTCACAGGAATTAGTTGTTTATCCCATTTGCTGTTTAAATTAAATGAGTCATTAGCGTTCGGAGACATGGAAGGATGTTTTTTTCTCTCCATCTTTGCCCTTAGACAGCAGGCTTTTTATCACAGTCGATATAAGGATTGACCTGGTCCGGTATGTGCTGCTCCAGACAAGGCACCAGTCCAGATAATTGGTTTGTTTGCAAATTTAACACACCAGCTTTTTACTCTAAATTAATCTAAATATTTATCCACTGCCAACTGAAAACTGCTTTTGTCAATTGTATGCCACTAGAGAGCAAGAGAACTTAAAACAAGCTGATGGACATAGAGCCCTGACCTATTATCACACTATAAAGTTGTTATGGAAACAGCATTATCATCCTAATAAGACCAACCAACATTAGCATTAATTGAGGATTCATCCTACTTGCAAGTATTGTGTGTGTATCCAAGGTCTGATATATCGTATTACTCTTTGCTGTAGAACTCCGTTGTCCAAAAACTAGTTTAGAAAAAGGCTTGTTAACGATTTAAATACATAGCTAGGGCCATAATACCCACCCTCCTGAAAATCAAACATTTCCCCCAAAATGTTTAATCATTAGGAACATGGAGAAAGAGTGCCAAGACGTTTTCTGAATCTTTCTTGCGGGCATAAATAACAAGCGGGTTGTGATCGGTGAACGCAGCAAGGGGCAGCGAGATACAGCCAACATAGACTTCAAAGCGCTGCAACCCAAGCAGCAGGGAGAGGTACTTGTTCATTGGTGTTGTATTTCATCTGGGGTTTACTGAAATTTTGAGGAGTAGCAACCTGGGTGATTGATGCTCTGCTTATCCTGTAGTGACACCGGCCCACGCTGGTACTGGCATCCACCCCAAGCTTAAATGGACATGCTAAGTCATGGGCTGGTAGGACAGGCGTATTACAGAAAAGAGCTCAAAAGGTTTAACTGGCACTAGTCAAACTTGTGAGGGGGGCAAAATCATCTGTGAAATTTCTGCAGCAGCCACGATAGTAGCCAAACATTCCCAAGAAATGACAGAGCTCAGGATGGCTTGGATTTTTGCAGTGAGTGGGTGACACTCACTCTGGCCCTCTTGTCTTCCCAAATGAGTCACAGTGGCTTTACTGAAATCACACTTGGCCAGATTCAAAGCAAAATATGCTGTCGAAAATGACAGTCATTATTTAAATGTGCTTAGAACAGGTGCTTGAGTATTCCACAATGGTACGCCTCAAAGTTTTACACCAGCTATGACTATGTTTATTAGGCATTGGAAAGTAGCAGGTGCATTTCTGACAAAGATGGACATCTCTGGTGCACAGGGAGTAAAAGGGACTTGCTGAATCTGTTACAAGTGGGCTGCAGAGCAAGTGAACCCAGATGCAGATACAGACAAGGACACTGGAATTAAGTAAAAGAGATTTATTTCAGAGCTCATGGAAGCTGGGCGGGTAGCTGAGAGCCAGGAGCTGAGGCTGAGGAATTGAGTGGTGCAGGGCTGAAGGCAGAACAGTCTGGTACAGTGGAAGTGGCAGTGCTGAATATTTGTAGAGGTCTTTATTATTAAGATGAGGTGCAGCTGGTGTGGCTCTGCTCCATCTCCAGCACAGATAGACAATCACGCACTCACATAAAGAGAGGAAGAGAGACATTCAAGGAGTGGCAGCAGGTTAAGGAGATATTAAATTAGTGGGAGAGATCATGGCAGATGTTCCACAGACTCATGTAACAAATATCCCTTTAAAAGGTCATGTTTGGTGACAAATTTGGCTAAATCAACCCTGTCCACACAGTCCTCCATTTGGGCAGAGGACAGGAATCAGCTTTTGTCCCTTCATTTACTTTTCAGGAATCAGTGCAAATACATGGAGTTTTATCTGGTTTGGGCAGGAGCAGAACATGGAGTACTCAATGCACTGGAGCTGGGGATAAACTAAGCCATTCTCCAACTGATAGGTGAACTCCTGCTGGAGCAGAGCACGTTTAGCAGGATTAACGCAGCAAGCACGCTTTTTAATCGGGGGATGGTCACCAACATCAATGTCATGGGAGAGGACAGTGGTGGAGGACGGAGTGTATAAAAACTGAAGGGAGGTTGTTTTCAATCAAACAACCTTCCTGAGCCAAATTATCCAAGTGGTGTAAATGTTCAGAATGTCTGAGTTTTGGAGACCGGAGGTTCAGCACTTGAGAGGGAGGTACTTGCACAACTGTAGACACAGCAGAAGGCATGGCAGGTGACAAGAAAAACTGCAGCAACAAACAAACAAAATATGGCTTCAACTTATTCATGTGACACACATAGGATTTTCTTTTTGGTTGGCTGACAACATAGTTCAGCTCAATTTATTTTCCACTACATGTGGACCACAAAACTTGCCTGAAGGGAATAACCAAAAATTTGAAGGAGAGCCAAAACTTTGTCACCAACTAGAGAATTTCTCTTCAGAAACTCAAATTTCTTTTTTCGTCTATTTTTGTAATGCAGAAAGGGCTCTGTGCACATTCTCACAGATTTTATGTAGACACATAATCTAGGACCCTTTGGCTGAGGCTAGAAGAGTCAGAATGACCAAACACTAACTCCATGGGCCTGCAACCTCTTGATTCCTGCACACTTTCTCAGGCAGGTAGGAGGAAGAGTAGTGGTAGCCCCTCATGCCCCTTGCTTTCTGACTCAAGTATTTACTCAACATGTATGACATAAAACTTTCATGTATGCCTTGGGACTGAGGATGATAAGTGCTAGATTTTTGATGTAGAAAGTGGAGAAGTTCACAAGGGCTTTCACAATGGATTTGGCCTATAGGACGCGTAATGGTACAACTTTGTGGGTAGTTTGTGGCTGTACACAACAAGTTCAACAGATACTGGGAGTGGACCAACAAAGTTTTTGTGTTCAAAAGATTCCCCTATCACTGGATTTGGTTGCAATAGAGTCAGGGAAATAACCTAGTTTGGCTTGTCACTAACCTGACAGCAGTACTCGGTCATGTTGGCTTCTAAATTAAACCTGACCAGAAGAAGTAATGCAAGATGCTGGCACTATTTTTTTGAATTCTTAAATGATCAGCAAATTTATCATGGGCAGAACTGTGGACTGAATTTTGTGGCGCAACTTGTTGAAATTAATCCCAGCCTAGATCACCGGATGAGGGAGGATACTGATACGCATTAATACACATTATCAATGCTGTACATGCATGGGCTCTCTGTTCAGGCTGGCAGCAGATGATAGGCACGTAGCCAGAGTTTGGTTGGTCTGCTGCTCTTGGATAAACTCATCCCTCTCAACCACAAAAGACAGATTAGCTGTAGCAAAGGTAACAAATTAGCAGTCACACACTTTTCAGATTTTCCTACAAATGGTCCTGATTTTTCTGGACCATCTGCTGAGAACAGGAACGAATCAGACAAATCCATCACATACGAGAATTTACATGTTTGCACGCATGTAACAACACTGGCAGAAAACACAGATGGTCAGCTAACAGCAGTGGAAGCAGAAGCACTAGAATCAGTGATGGGTTTTTCAATCACCTTAGGGGTTGGAAAACTTTATTTTACCAGGCAGATGATTTTCCAATATTAGGACTACATCATGTAATGGTAAACACAAACAAATCCCAATTTCCTAAGTGACATATACAAGAGTACAGCATAGAAAAACACCCCACACAAGCACGTCAGAACCACAAAATTAGTCTTGGGGAAAAAGGCAAAACATTCAAAATAAGAGACTGGGTATCTTCACTGTCACGCAAAATTCTCCTGATCTTTTACTTCCCCTGACAGAGAGACAGAGCCTTGTAAAATCAAAGGCTGGTAGTTCTTGTCTAGAACATGCTTATCAGAATTGGAGGTTCAGTAGTTGGCAGCAGGAGCAGATTGAACAAAACCTTTTGGACCTTTTTGAACTCCTTATCCGCTCTTACTTTTGGAAAGCGGGACAAGTGACATTGAGATGTCTTGTTTCATGGCACTAAAGACATTCATAGCTTTCAGAGGAAACAGGATTAGTGCAGCGTGAACTTTCAGGTGACAACTTAGGTTTTTTTCCAAACTGGCAAACTTTGTATTTTCACGGTGCACAGAGGGAAAACAACTCAGTGTTTCAGAACAAATTAATCTACAAGCACAGCAGTTTTAGACAAATAATCTACTTTCTGTTCATTCAAATAGACAGCTATTTTGTCTGGCAGACATTTTTTGAATTCTTCCAACAAAAATCAATTAACAAAGTTAAAAATGTGTGTCTGTATGTCTCAGGATATACTTCACAGGCATGCAAAACTGTATATTTCACCACATCATAATCCAAAATCTCTTCAACAGACAATCTTAAACACACTTCCTGGACTTTCCTCACCAATTTACACTGCCAATGAGCAAGCTCTACACATTTTTTGGCCACCTTTTAAGCAATTGCAGCAATGCATTCAAAAGCATTAAAGCATCCAATTCACCCTCACTAAAAGGAGGAACTAAGGCAATGTACCTGCTTTGATCATTTGATCAGAAGAAGCAGTGGGAGGATGTAAGACGCTGTGCTATGTAGCACAACAAACTAGCGAAGCTCTGTAAACGGAACTGTGTTTCTGCACATGCGCAGTGGTGTTACTAGAAACCTCTCTGCTGAGAGTTTCTGTCTTATTACTATTTTTTATTCTTGGAGCCATTTCTAAACAAGCTACAGCAATCACAGTCTTCAGGAACATGAAGGAACATATCATGTGCAGCAGTGTGGCTCACTGATGTGTTTTTAATAGTTTTTTGGACAGCAAAACAGACTATACAGCAGAGAGGAATACGATACTTTAGACTCTGAATACATGAGCAATACTTGTAATTAGGATGAATTCATTGTTGGTTTGGCACATGAGATTTGTTGACAAGATTAAAATCACCATGTTACCCTTCAATGGGGAAATTTGAATATTGTAGCTTTTATTTGTTAACATCAATCAAAAGTATCATTCAGTACCATTTGTTGACTGATTTTGTTTCCCATCAGCTCATCTCTTATTCCAGCGGCAACAAATACGACCATGGTAACCATGCTCTTGTAAATGGGCTCAGCTTTGCCGCTCCTGATCCCTCACTGGGTGATGCTTCGCTCTCAATCGCTCTGCTGTCACCTGCTCATAGTGCTACCTATCAGTGTAAAGTGAAGAAATCACCTGGAGTGGACATGCGGAAGGTGTCACTGCTGGTAATGGGTAAGATGGGGCATTGGGTTGCATACTGGGGTTAACACATGTCACCTGGCTGCATTATTTATGTTGATCACCTTTTGAACACTATGACATTGTTTAGCGAGAAAGGCATCTTCACATATTTACTTTTAACATTATAGGATGCCTATTTGACTTGTCACATGTCAGTATGCATTATACTTTATGTACCACAGAGCAAATTTCAAGTTGCTTGCTGTCAGGCACACTGTTATCCCTTAAGACTACAACAGCATTACTACAATGATGCCACACTCTGTATGGATGTGAGTGACGCTTTCCCCCGTATCTGCTGTTATAAAAGGCTTTTACCAGTCAGTTTTCATTCTGTCAAAGAACAAAGTCTTTATTTAATGAGAAGTTTGAGAGTACATTTTCTCTAATACTGAACCCATTGAAACTGAAATAAAATAATTGTTTTTACTCCTTGGAGCAACAATATTTTACTGTTTCACTCCATTCTCTGTGGTAGAGAGAGTTGTCAACAGCATGTCACATCTTCGTCAGCAGATGAACAAAGTTTGCTTCATCTGTTGACAGTAAAGGTGCCTTGAAAAGAGATAAATGTGGTCACAAAACTGACCATTGGAAATAAATAAAATTAACTTAGGGAAGGCGCGGTTGAGCGGTTGAAGGTGGTTGAAAAACAAGGGCAGTATGACACCTCACTAAAGGCCATTCGTCAGCGTATACAGCCTTAAAATTTGCTAGAAGGTTAAAGTCATTTACTTGATTCTAGTCTAACTCATTTTGTTAGTGTGAGCAGTAATTGGGGTGGAGGAGATTCTTCACACTGGCAGTTTTATACATTATGATTTTAAATCTGGATTTCACCATATGAGGAAATAATCAGCCCAGTTTCATAAACCTCCTATAGAAACCTTGTGGAAGGTAAATCCGAAGAGTTGAATGCATTGTCAATCAGTGAATGTTGCTTTGAAGGACCTCTATTGATCTGATGTCAGTATTAACATGTCCTTTTATGTAACATGAAACCACTGTTTAGCAACCAACATTTCTTTTTTTGTTCCTCTTTATAAATTTCTCTTATATAGGCCAGCTCAGACCATACACACTGTCGAGAATTGCAATGCCTATAGTTATATATAGATATAGAGCCTCAATTGTAAAGCAAATAAATGAAGAAAGAAACCACTAAATGGTAAGCATCACAGTAATTAAATTAAATCTGTTTCCTCTGTGAAGGAAAATATGTGGTTAATATAATTCATTCTTTAACACAGTAATGTAGATTTAACCCTTATATAATATAATTATTTTTGCTTTAAAATGACCAGAACACCCTACTCTGACCAACTATGTCCAAAAATAACATCTCTATCCAGCTCAGCCTGGGCTACTCCACCATTATATACAAGCAACTTTCAGATGTCCGGTGTTGGAAGCCGAGAGTTAAGAGCTCGTATAATTATTCATTTCATTGCTGAAACAGATTTTTGTTCAATAGATGTCTTTGTTTAACATCATCTGTGGAAAAAACAGAGTATCTCTCTGGTCTTTAAACTCACTCAAACTGGCTCACCACGCCAATCCTGGTATAAAAGCTGTATCAGATGAAATTGCTTCCCCCATGATGGAAATAGTAGTTGTTAAATAATATCTGTAGTAAAGCTTTCCATATCAATAGAAAGCCTGAAGCTGTTTTCATGCTGACAGCAACACAGGCAGTCCTTGGAGCCAACAGGTCATTTCATAGATCCAGAACTGGATAAGGGCTTTAAAAAACAGATGAAGCAACAGATACGCCGGTTTCTTTGTATTCACTTTTTATTATGTAAATTGGAGAGAATGCATTTAAATGTGTGATGTTGGAGTTGAAACAACCTTCAAGCCTTTTCTCTACCAGTATCATGTCATTTAACTGATCTGTAGCAAAGTGGCGGCAATTTGCCCTCATTCACCTTTTCAAAACAAGGAAGTTTTGGTTAGTTTCAACCTTTTCATGTAGATACACGCAGGTTTTAATGATAAAATATATATTTAAACGATATTATTATGTGTAATATAGACATTACTTTATTCTAACTCATAAATTAAACTTTTCTGCCTCATATGATTTTTTCCATCATAAAATGCATTAAATCATTGGGTTGGCATGACCCAATCGATATTGTGTCTGAATCTGTGTAATTAAAGCCTGAATCAAAATTCCCCCCTTGTTCATCCCACGGGTATGATGCCATACCGTTTTTCTAGGAATAGACTGGAAGTGGCAGCGCGAAATTATCATTTGTTGTGTGATTTCAGTGAAACCGTCTGTGCCTAAGTGCTGGGTGGAGGGAGGGGAGCTGGTTGGCGAGCCTGTGTCCCTGCACTGCAAGTCTGCACAAGGCTCCACTCCCTTAAAGTACACATGGAGGAGAGAAAGTGGTGGCCTCATGCCTGCTGCAGCCACACAGAGTAAGTCTGACCTCTGCTGACGTCATGATGCTACTACATATCAAAGACTGAGGGGGAGAGAGAGAGAGTGTGTGTGTGTGTGTGTGTGTGTGTGTGTGTGTGTGTGTGTGTGTGTGTGTGTGTGTGTGTGTGTGTGTGTGTGTGTGTGTGTGTGTGTGTGTGTGTGCAGGTATGACTTAAGTCACTTTCAGGGACACAAACCATACCAGTTGTTTGGGGACAGCTTGTGCAACTGAAGCCATACCCTTAATTGGTCAAACACTGATTTTTGGATAAGGTTTTTAAGATAAGGTTTAGGCATGTAGCAGTTATGATTTAGGAAATGAATGTTAGTCTATGTAAATACCCCACAAGTGACTTAAGTAAACGTGTGTGTTGGGGTATCTGGGCTGGTGGATGAGAATGGGTGTGACTGTAGTATTTACTGTGTGGGGAAAGCTCAATGAAAACCCTTTTATTCTCTGAATGTGCAATATGTGCTTGTTGTTTTTTTGTTTTTCATCTCTCAGGAAAAAAGGAATTTATTTTCATTATTAAAATAATATGAAAGAGAACTCAGTGGACTCTTCTCTTTTCATTCATCGTAACACGGAGCATTTTCTGAGATGTTCTCAAAATAGTTGAATGTGAGCTGCATTAATCAGTGTCCTTTTACAACAGGAAACTCATTAAGTTTTGGCTGCATGCAGATATAATGATTGAATTGTTGTTGTTTTTTAAATATATTCATATGATTGCAGTGATTGTGTGTAAGCCTTAACTATGTGTCATTAGAGTTTCTTCATTTTATCCTCATGTTTGCACAGAATGCACCGCGTGTGTTAATCTGCAGTTGTGTGTGTGTTCTCTCAGATGTAGTGACTGGGGAGCTGAAAATCAGCAACCACTCGCAGAGCTTTGCAGGAATCTACCTTTGTGAGGTGAACAATGCCGTCGGAGCCGAGCACTGCAGGATCAACCTGAAAGCGAACAAGCGTAAGGGGAACACACCCCTTCCTCACCCTCTCCTCCACACAGAATGCTTCTGTTCACAAACATCTCATATGACGCACACGCACACACACACACACACACACAATCATGAAAAGACCCAGATCTCATCCTCTTAAGTCTCTTCTCTTTGCTGTTGTGCCAAGACTTCCCCCATTGCTCCACTTCTCTCGCACGGGGCTAGTCAGTGGTAAGAAATCACTTTTATTCACAAAGAACAAAACATTTTGAGCCATCCCTGACTTCCTGTCGCTGAGCCTGTTATTATTCCACTTCTCACACAAACAACATGCACGAGTAATCCTGAAATTATTCTGCTGCCTTGTTTGTCAACAGTTATAGGAACATATCCAAATTCTTCATTTGGATCCCTAATAACTTGAAATAATGGACTAATTAAAAGCAGCAGAACACATTTATATAGTTGGCAGAGTGTAAATAGGTAGAGAAATATGACAGTACTTTAAAGGAAATGCAGATGTTCTCTTAAATGAGGACAGCACATGTAATACCTTTTTTGAAGAAGACAGAAATTGGAGGATTACCTAAGCTGTCTCACAGGGAATGGATGTGGGGACTGTGTGAGCACCAGTAGGGAGTACATTCATACCATTATGCAATAAATCATCTCTTGCTTGAGACTCAGACAAGCACTCTGAATTGCATGGATCCATAAAATGAGTTTGTCTTGGTGTGCCTCGTGATCTGTGGAGCCGACCCCGATCTTACATCATGTTGAGTTCATAGCTTCCAGTGTCAGTGCTTCAGATTCTTTTGGCATTTATGTTCATTTCAAGTAGCGGGTGCTATCCTAAAGTCGGCCGTCTTCACACAGATATACTTTGACTGTGGCTTAGATCAAATAGTCAAACTTCAGTCTAAATGCATGATTTCTACAAAGCCGTCTAGTTCCTGACTGTATTTAAGGAAGACTGATTATGTATTCTGGGTAAATTGATTTTTCTTTTCAAGCTAAAAACATGACCGACTGACACAGTTGCAAGACTTTAAACTAGAAGAATTCAACAAATATCAATACTAAAACATCTCTTAGCATAAAATCTCCCCCTCTGTCAGACCTGCAGCAGAGTTGAGATGCTGTGGCTTCTAAATGTAGCAGGTTTCAGTACTTATACCTCACCTCTCTCTCTCAGGGATATTTCCTTGAGCAAACAGAAAGGAGAGCTCTCCAGTGCTGTGGATTTTCAAGTAGTTACTGCAGACCCCTACAACTCTCCCTGGTGTCATTGCTTTCTATTCCGAACAATGTTTTCCCCTCTTCCTTTTTTTTTTTTTTGTAATTTGGTGCCATGGATTGTTACCATGGAAACATGGCTCTTAGTCCTGAGTTCGCCTACAACATCTTTGTGAAACTGGCCCCAGAGATTCTAAGTGTGAGGCTCAGGAGCCTCCCCAAAGGGTTTGTAAGATGATTTATGAGATGTTATAGAACAAAAACATTTCTTCATTATTAGTATTGGATAATTAGTTAATCCTTTGGTTTGAGGTAAATTAAAGGGTTAAATTCTTGTTTGTGTGGGCTCAGGCATTTCACATAAATCTATGGCCAAATAAAATCTATAAAAGTAATAAATCCTAATTACACAGCTGTTTTTCTTACTCCATAAAAAGGCAGCAGATGCACCCTATAATGAGGTGTCACTTCACTTTAAGAGTTAGAAGCCAAACAATGTCAGAAACCACAACATCAGTCAATTAGAATGATGCAGTGTAATTCATGAAGTCTTCACATTTTCTTCTTTTCTGCCACCGAGCTTCTTACTTGTTTTGTTTTTTTCAGCTCCAAACAGAGCGGCGGTGATAGTCGGCACAGTGGTCGGCTCCCTGCTCCTCATCTTCATCCTGCTGGTCTTCGTCGGGGTTCTTTACTGGAAGTGGAGCAGCAGACGTCGCTACGAGAAGGAGTTCTCCAATGAAATCAGGTACCTGTGCAGCAGCTCCTGCAGATGACAGACTTAAAGGTGGTGGCAGCTTCACGGTTAGAGACGAGATGCTGCAAAGAAGCAAACAAATCCACTGTCTGGAAAGTTTCTCCAGTCCTCTTTTATCATAGAAAAAGTCCCCTGAGTACAAAACTTCTGCTTCTGTTAGTGTAGTTTTGTCAGCTTTACACTACATTATATAGTAAGAGTGTTTGGATAAAATATGTATTGTGTATATTTGTGCAGAATCTTACAGCTGCATACTTTAGTGGCAATAAAATCATGCATTTATAGGACAATTTCCAAACAGGTTTGATTTACCAATGTTGCTTTTGGCTGCACAGTACACAACATGAAAAAAAAGACAAGTGAGAACAGACATTTAAAAAAATGACTCACTTCAAAAGACAACGAAGCTCTTAAAAAAAATGTGTATTACAAGATATGAAGCAACACACATCAAAGCTTCCAGATAAGAATAGGAACAAAGTAGCAGACTTTAATTAAAATGAGGAAAGAAACATGTAAATACAACTAAACAACTTTGTTTCAGGCTCCTCAAGCGTTATAATTTAATTTCTCCATGTGTGTGTGTTAACGTACATTAACACGAGCGCTTAAACAAACTGATCTTCAGGTGTAAGGACTGAGATTATAAATATCATCCGTCCCACTGTCTGCTTCATCTGAAAGGCTGTGAGTGGGATTCATTAAAAAGTTACCAGCTCTTTCTTCTCCTTGATCTTTTCCGTCTTTCTTTTAAAGTTAGATACATAAGAAGCTCTCTGGTGTCAACAAACACTCCTGGGTGTTCTAGTCTCAAACTCGCAGCGTTAATATACAGTCTGATTAAATGTTAGAGCCTCCATCGGAAAGTGACTTCTCATTTAGAAATTCCTCTTCGTGGAGTTATTACCTTCCTGCTTCCAAATACTTTGCGTCCAGCCATTTTAACCCTATATTCAGCTTTTATTACATTCCACTGCCCTCCAATCACCATCCTGAACTCATTTCAACATGTCTTTAAACTCTTTTCTTTAGCTGAAATATGCAGTATACAGTATGTTGCATAAGGATGTGAGAGTTCCGTGTTAGATGCTAAACTTAACCTTTGTGTTGTCCTCCCGGGTCAAATTGACCCTGTCTGTTTTGACTGTTCCTTCTTTCCTTCCTTCCTCCCTCCCTCCTTCTCTCTTCCCTCCCTTCCTTCTTTCCTTCTTTCCTCCCTTCCTCTTTTCCTTTCTCTCTCCCTCCCTCCTACCTTCCTTCCTTCTTTCCTGTCCTTCCTTCCTTCTTCCCTTCCTCTTTTCCTTTCTCCCTCCTTCCTTCTTTCCTTCCTTCTTCCTTCATTCCTTCCTCCCTCCCTTCCTTCCTTCCTTCTTCCTCCCTTCCCTCCTCCTTTCCTTCCTTCTTCCTCCCTTCCATCTTCCTCCCTTCCTCCCTTGATTCGAGGACGACAGGAGGGTTAAGTCCAATTACTTCATGATACATGTTGAAAATTATTGGAAATTTAACCCAAAACCGATAGAGAAGATGCTCAAGTGGCGTCCTTCACTATCTCTTTACTTTAAAGTTGTATTGAAACTGTATTGAAACTACGCCCCTGCATTGTATTCTGGCAGTATTATTATGAATCCTAAAGCATCTTTCTGTGACATTCAGCTCATTTTATAACAAGCTAGGAGTTTGAAATGACTTTGAGTCCAAACCACATAAAGAAAACTCAAAAAGCCATCATCATGGCAAGAGATGCTCTTAGGTTAAAAATCAATTATGTAACAGTACACATAGTTCTATATTGTCTGTTTTGGTGTTCAAACTCTGCCCTTCATAGCACATCAATGCACAATTTCAAAGCAACAGTTCAAATGATGTCACTCTGACTCCTGGCGTTCGCAAATCTGAGCAAATATCAAAGCTTAGCTGCAGAGAAAATGTTCAAATCCCTAAACAGTAGAGGCTAAACACAACCGCTCTGCTACCACACAAACAGTGGCATCAGAAAACTCTAGCACAGTTACATAAATTGCATTTTGTCTTCTCATTGGTGGTTTTTTTTCTTTCTCTAATCTGATTTATTTTATGTTCATTTGAGCAAGGCGGCTCAGTTTGCCCTCCGCCACGTGAATATATACAGGCTTTTTAAAGAAAAAAGAAGCCATTTAATGAATGCTTATCAATGACGGGCAAGGCCACCCGCTAAGGTGACATGCCTCTCAGAATATAATTGTGGAGATCAACAGATTTCATGCCTAGATATACATATATTTAAAGCCACTTCACGGCAAAGGTCGGTCAATGTCATCAGAACCATTGTATTCGGTGGAACTCGACTATTCTTCACCAAGAGGCAAAGCGAAGCAGCTTTTAAATGCTGCTGCAAGTCAAAGCTTTACTTAAATGAGGGAGACGCATTACAACAACATTTAACAACACATTCTAGGTTAAAAAAATATCAAGAATGTAGTTATGTAATTCTAATCAATGTTCATTGACTAAAAGTCTGGATTAAGTGAGAAAAAAGGTTGTGTTGGGTTCGTTGGCAGATAGCTATTACAGCTAAAGTGTTTGCCCTTGAGGGAAAAAAGCCACATACAACTCAGTGCAGTACATAATATTCTCAACAACAGAGCCTTGAGTATCAGGTGTCAAAACCCACAGGGTTGGGTGAACTAACACCTATTATCTATCTATCTTTAGTTTATATAGTTATGAAATCAAGCTGAGCAATAATGGTATGTAAAAATGGAAGGTAAATGGCACATGATAATGCCAAGGATAACATTAAGTATTTGTGTGAATATTCTTATGAGTTTTACATGTTAAACGTCTGTTTTAGAACAAGACTCCAAATCCTTTTTTTTTTTTTTTTTTTTTTACATGTTCACTTATTTCTGAGCTGATATAACTAGAGGCTCCTCTGCTGCTCTGGCGCAGTGCAAACTAGTTGACAAGGGCAGCATGAGCCTCAACACAAGTCCAGTTTAAGGCTCTTTTTAATCGATTAGCAGAGGATATAAAATGATGAGCAGGATGCAGAATCCCGAGCTGCTCCAGAGGCGACGTTCTGCAGCCGAACTTCCGTCCTGACATCTCTGTGAGAGGATTTCTCCTTTTTTTGGGTGCAAATTAACAGCGTATCCCCCCAAAAATAGTCGGGAGTTGTGGCTCAAATGCAGCTGAAAGCAGCCCACATGCTCCCAAAGTAGACGCTAAATTGGGAGCAGTGTCAGTGTGGGAGGACAGCGTTGTGTGCAGGAGACACAGAAACACTCTGAGCCACATGAGTGAAAACGGTCTTCTCCATATGTGTGACATACAGGCTTTCAGTTTAGTCACATGCATGTGGAATTGTACAGAATGTCTCACAGGAAACGGATGACAAAGCAGCAATGTGAGCCCATGATGGCTCAATGACAGCAATAGTTCCTCTCGCATTTGTCAGCTGCAAGACTGTTGAAGGTAAACAGTAAACACTGTAGAATGATGGAGGGGAAAAGTTCATGTAGAGTATCAAATTAGTTCAAGCACTGTATCCTCTGCAGCTTAAAAAATGTCAAAATACAGTCAGAAAAATAAGACTCCAACTCAAAACATCACAAATATGAACATTAAATTTAAATATCAGCTGTCAACAAAGTGTTTTTGAGATATCTGTCACTTGAGAATGGTTAATGGACTACATTTATATAGCGTCTGTCCCGTCTTCCAACCTCTCCAAGTGCCTTATGTCAACATTCAGCCATTCACGCACATTCATACAAAAGAAAGATACATTTCTATTTATTCAAATATAGCAATCGCAACTCTGAGCAGAAGCTAATTTAGAAGTAATGATGGAAACACAAAGATACATTTTACAATTGTTCTGGAAGCAGAGTAGGAAATAATTCAGACATAGTTCTTTTCAAAAGCTATCTTTTTACAAGCAAAATTCATTATGAAGACAAAGCCAATGAAAGTGGAAGTGGTTTATTTTCTATGTTAATTGTTTTCAGAAAAACCTTATGTGGAAAAGATACAAATAACTTAACACGTAGAACAAAACAACGGAGAAAATGCCCTAAATTTAGATACTTAATTTAATTGGTGTTTAACTTGATATTGTGGCGTGTGTACTTCTGTCTCTTTCAATAGCAAACACACACACACACACACACACACACACACACACACACACACACACACACACACACACACACACACACACACACACACACACACACACACACACACACACACACACACAGAAAATCATGCCCCAAAGACTTCAGACATTATCTCCTATTTCAGCTTAACAAAAAAAAAAATGTATTCCCTTTACCAGCAAGCTGTTTCCTTGGCCTCCACAGGAGCACAGAATGCCAAAGTCGATCAATTGTGCTTCTGTTGTCTTTGACAGATGAGCAGTTCCCAGCCAGTACAGCAAAGTTACATAAATGAAGAATGCAAAGTAGCATCTAAGCCCGCTTGTTGGCAGCAGTGTTGACGAGGGAAGGTTTTACTGTGTGCTTCTTGTCGTTGCTTTCTGGTTGAAATCAACACCAGAGTGAATTTTATCCTTCAGTTAGAAGGAGAAAGCTGTGAGAGAAGGGTCTCAGTGAGAGTAGGCGCTCTTGGGAGGAACCTCAAAATAGGCAAAGACAACAAAGATTTATGTTCTTCACCTACACACAGCAGCGTTATTTCACTTTACGTAAATACTGGATATCAGCGGTGGTAAATATGGATACAAGCTCACAAAAGGGAGCCAAAACTGTAACTGTAGCACGCTCTGTGATAACAAAGGCAAACATTTTCAATAATTAGAAGTAACAGAAATAACAGAAGCTTCATTTATCAGTGTCATTCAAAAGAAAATTAATCAAGAAGAATGCCAAACATTTGTAGTCTCCAACTTTTCAAATGAAATCATTTTGTCTCTTTGTCTGATTTATTTCACTGTGAATTGAACTGTTGGGAAACACCTTGGGAAATTGTGATTGAATTTTCTCAATATTTCCAAGCATTTTACATTCCTAATAATTAGTAGGAGCTGAGCCAGTTATGGTGAAAAAAAAGAAAGAAAATCTGTTACTGTCAATTCAGATCTACTCTAAAGCTCCATAAATGACTATTACGATTCTCATTTTATACAGAAAAAGCTCCGTCCATAAACTCAGCTGCCACAGCTGCTGTCTGAGTCATCGTACCATGAAATAAATCAAGCGCTCCCTGTCTGAACTGTAATCATTTTCTGGGCGGTAAAGTCCTCTGACTGTTGTTTTTCTCTCCTCTCTTCTGCTCTGACATTAAACAGGGAGGATGTTCCGCCTCCTGAGAGCCGCCCCGTCAGTCGCCGCACGAGCCGGAGCACCAGTCAGCATCCACAGGTGACTTACAGTCAGGTGGGCGGCACAGATGATGGACGCATACCGACCCCCTCCACCGACAGCCACGGACACACACCGGTCAAACACACACCTGTCAGATATGACAGCAAGTATGGACACGCAGTGTGACAATCAGCAGCAGAGTGAACTCAGAGGCCTTTAGCTCCTGCTGTAATACTGGAATAGAAGCTTAAAGGCAGTTTGGACACATGAAACAGAAAAATATAGAACAGCAGGAGTCTTGTACAGTTTAATTAAGTGAATTCAAAGCTGCGCAGTGTGACGGTTTTATAACACCGTTCAACTTAATTAGGTTAGTCACATAAAAAAGTTTTCTTCTTTTAGGACTAGATAATAAAGGCCTTATCATTGTTCATTCAACATGCAGGTTATGTGTCTGTAAAGAAGCTGATCTTCAGATTGTAGATATATCTATTTATCTTTATGCTAGAAGTTCAAATTCTCATCTTCAAGTATGTACTGGAATAAACTGGTTTCTGGATTTTTGGGAGGGTTCTTTCACAATAAAACATTCAAAGTCAAAATTCTAAATGATTCAGTCTCAAACTTAAACCAAAAGAGAAATATTTATTTCATGATAGACCTCATTTGGAAATACTCAACCATTCAAAAAAAAGAAAAAAAAAAGTGTTCACGAGTAAGTACGTTTTTTTTTTCTTTTTCGAGGATGTACTGACAGGAGTTGAAATATCAATAGTCACATGCAATGGGTTTTTTGTCCACTACATAAACAGCGACTATACCCCCAAACCCCGCACCCCAACCCCACCCCTTCCTCACTCGACAAGACGACATTGGAGGCCTGCTGCATGTCCTCCCCTTACACAGTGGCAGGACTTTGTGTATTTCAGGGGCCCGGTTTGCCTTTTATGCAATAACACACGTCACAGGACAGTCAAAAGTTTAGAAGCTAAACATATCAGCATCTTCTGCTCCTTTAGCCTTTGTGAACCAGCCAGAAATGTTGTGCTCAGTGTTTGCACTTTACTTCTCAGTGGGGTATGTGAATCACTTTTTAACCCATTTGCAGCAAGTAGACGGTCCACAATTTATTTAAAAAAATGACTATTCCTTTCAGATTTGAATCAATACTGAATTGAGTTGGTGGAATATAAAAAAGGGTTAAAGGTACTGTAAGGCCATAGAACAGAAGTAGTTAATTTGCTGTATATCAAATTTAATGTAAACATCTTGAATTACCTTTTTAAAGAATGACGCGATAACACCGTCAATAACTACAATTAGAAAATTGTGTGGTATATTTATGCTAAAAAACATTAATGAAAGCTGTACGCCAACATACTTTGTATTTATGGCACTAGGAAGTCACTGGAAGTAAATGGAAACACTAAGCACTGCACCCCTTGAAAAATCACCAAATGATTAAGGGCTCCTCCCGTGGATTTATGTTAAATTAACACAAAGTATTCCTTCAGGTTCAACATGTTTTTTTTACGGACACTGTTTAATTTTTCACCAGTCTGCACAGCACCAAAAAAAAAAAAAAAATGGAATTCACACATGAAAAATGATCAACAGTAAGGAGAAAAACCTCACAAAAAAAAACATCCTGTCACCTGATCATCTGTAAAAATAAGGCAAGATACAAAAAAATCATACAGTAACAATTGGATCAAACTCCATGCAGACATTAAAACATGGCTGAATTTGGCTTCAAACAATTAAAACAAACTGTTGGTCCAGTTCTCGAAAACTAAATCTTGATTGTGTGCAAAAAAATAAAAGAAAGTCAAACAATAAAAACGATGAACACCGAGATTTGAAAGTGTGAAGTGGTTGTCGAGTGGAATGTCTTGATGTTTCCCTTTCGCATCCAGCTAATTGCACCCATAGACTTGTGACTTCAAGACTGATGTGAACTTGTGTACTTGATTGTTGTTGGCTATAAAAACCCTCCGCGTCTCACAATCTGTCTTTGTGAGTCCAGTCGGGATGAGATAAATGCTTCAGCATCTTGCGAGCCGACCTCACTGTTGTAAAAAGTGCATCTCCCCTGCTTTAGGGACATCCTCTGGATGTGGACAAACAGTCTTTTTTTGGGGGACAGCAGATGTTCTTTACTGGCTGATGTTGAGATTCAGTAAGCAACGACCATTCTTCAAAGGCACCGTACTGTACATTGGTCTGTATGTGTTTATGTGTGTGTGTGTGTGTGTTTGTGTGGGCCGCACATGGGCACATGCATACATGAGAAGTAAAACCAGTCAACAAAGTCGATTCCCTCCGGTGGTGTCAGCCCATAAGGCATCACCATGACAACTAAGGCAAAATCTCTCGACATGAAAACTGAGCATCTGTCTTTTTTTTTTCCTCCTTAATTTAGTTTTCTCCTGTCTGATTCTTTACTAAAATCAACTTTCCCACAATAATCATTAGTAATGATAATAATCTCTATTCAATAAATTATCTATACTGTACAATTATTTCACCTCGCATAGACCTGCAACAAAGGGGAGCCTTTTCAAAGTAAAGCTATCCATAGTCACTTCCTGCTTCAATAAAGCCACTGCAGAGCACACAGAGGCTGACACACAGCAACAAAGTTTTTTTTTTCTTCTTCTCTTTCTTCTTCTTTCCTGTACAGAAATTAAACAGGACATCCTGCGAAAAATACAAACAAAAGCAAAGCTGATGCATAATTGAAGATAGAGCAACGCTTGCTGGATTAAAAAAAAAAAAAAAAACGTATCTGGGCAAAAACAACAACAAAAAAGTTTTGTTTTTTTTCCTGGAGAGAGTGAGTGATTTTCTCTGAGAACAGTAGATAAAAGGTGGTTCCTGATTTGAAGGGAGCCAGGTCGGCAACATCCAAGCTTTACTGCACTCCTTCTTCATCCACGTAAGTTGAGGGAAACCATCCGATCTGAAACATAAAACAGTAATTATATTTTATATTAGAAAATACAAACAACAGATGTTGACTGGACCTCAGATAAAACACCTTGTCAGCTTGACCTTAACTACTGTTTGTGCATGAATGCATCAGATTACTCAGGCCACTCTGAATAGTGTGCTCTGATTGGCCGGGGGAGCATTATTTACAGATAACTGCACAGCTCAGAGCAGCCTCATCCGTGTTCTAAAAAAAATACTTGAAGGCTACTCCAATCACTATTTCAGCTGTTGCTAGGCAACCATTTTTCCTACTTGTTGGGGTAGTAAAGTGAACTAAGAGTTGATGCTCAAAGTAATCAAAGAACCAAATGTAAAAGACTACATTATCCACTATGTGGATAATGACATTTTGTATTCATGCTGATATTAATAAGCTGTTTTAAAAAACTTTTTTCCGCATTGTGATTGAATCTAAATGTGCAAATTAGGAAAGGAGGAGCCGATGGACCTGAAGTGAAATGCTGCTGCTGTGCAGTATGAGCCTGTTATTTTCACTCTGCAAGGGAGGGGCTACTCTGTAGCTCCACTGCCTTTTCTACTGTAGGGGATTTTCCACTCAGGCCACTCAGACCACTCCCTGAAGTGGTCCAGTTAATCTGATAACATTCTGATTATAATGCATGTCATATTATAATAGCATGTCATTAATAGGAACTTAGGTGGTTTCATCTGACAATTAATAAGACCCGGCCTCCACATGACAAAGATGTCACTGTCAATTCAAAACCTTACATTCCATCAGAGTATCATGTTATTATTATAATGTGCTCACACTTGGACAGCCAGAGTACAGCCCAGTTCAGCTACGCAGCAGTTAAGTGGATACCCTTGCTCTGACTCAATAGCAACACATTAACACCATTAAATTTACAATGTAATAGAGAACATCTCCAGAATAAAAAGCTGACATCACATCCAGTTTCACGGCCCACCTATTAAACTGGCGCATTTCCCAGCAGCCAAGGCTTTTACTTTTCTCTCTCTCAACTACCTACTTTAGGCATGCTTTTAATATTAATGGTTTAATTGTTAAATTCAGACACTCCTTTAGCCTTATGCACATCCCTAACAGGATCTGCTTTTAAAGTATAACTCCAACTGTACCAATTTAGAAAGATAATTGCTCCAAATATGTTCTTCTTCTATGTGTTTGTTTTTCAGTCTGGCTCATTACATTATCATTACTACCCCAATCAGTTTAACCCCCTCCATGAGTGAACAGATGGTGACGGTTTGCTCACTCGTCCATTGGCCTCTCCTTTCCACCAGCCCTGGTCTCCCCCGATCTTGCTGTAGATTTTGACGATGTCTCCTTCTCGCAGTGACAGTTCTCTCATGTCTCGCGCTGCAAAGTTATATCTGGCCACTGCTGTACTGACCACCCGAGGAGTAAACACTGTGAAAATGGAAACAATGTGAGCTCAACCATTCATAAAAAAAGCTAATTTCACAGTCAACTTTGTACGTAATTTAAGTTGTTAAATGCTAGTATTGGTGATAAACAATCATTTTTATGCATGTGGGGGTAGCTGAGAGGGGAAAGGTCGTACTGGACGCAGTGGTAATAATTAATTGTGAAGATGGAGCAGAAGAAAGATGGCCAGTTTGGTGTTCAGCATGACACAGTGTAGTCACACAATGACAAATGAGCATGATGGGAAAGGACAAGTTCTTTCATCAAGGGAGGAAATTGGTTTTCTTTTCTTGATTTAATAAGGGAATGTCATCCTGGTTAGAAAAATGAAATGCTCTCATTAAAGAAAAGAGCGCCACAGAGAGGAAGTAATGAGGATGAGAGCACAGAGGCTTATTATGAAATTAGAGGCGACGGGGTGCAGAGAGACAACATGAGCGAGTACAGAAAGAGAGAGAGAAAGAGAGAGAGTACCTGACCAAAAGGGAGCTGAGCTCTGAGAAGAGGAGAAGTTGAGGCCCTGTGGACTGAGGAAGGAGAAGTTGTAGGAGGCGCAGGTGGCTGCTGAGAGGAGAGAGAGAGAGAGAAAGAGAAGGAAATAAAGCTAGAAATTGTTTTGAGGAGCATGCAGAGCTCAAGCCAGAGAAGCAGAGAATAAAAAAAAAGAAACAAGGGAAAGCCAAGTGTATTGAAGTTCTGTCTGTCATTTGAAGAGTGGGCTCTGCTCTCATTATTTTAATCTTCACAATTTTTGTGTCATGATTTCACTCAAAACAAGAATCTGTTATTAACAGAACTACAATTATTTTGGATTGTAAACAAGATCATTGTGGGAACTGTCAGTTAATGCACTGATGTAAAGGCATGAGGAGACTACACAATAGCGCAGAAAGCACTGCTTTTAAAGAGAACAGAGGAGCTGATGTGATTGGCCATGATTGTAATCAGCCCTCAACAAACTCCCTGATACTACACTGTATGATCATAGATGCTTCTTAATCATAATAAATCGTTTCTAATCCAACCACTGTCTCCGTGTGCAGCCCTGGGCGCGACGTGGCCGCAGCTACAAAAATATCAAAAGTGCCAACGTATACAGACAAAGAGCGAGAGCACATCATCATCAGCATATACTCAATTGTGTCCATCCGTTTCCAAATTAAGCCAAAACAGGGGGGAAATAATCATGCTGTAATGGCCAACTGGGTCTTCCTGTGGAGTGAATAAAGGCAGGCCAGTGCAGGACAGAAGCCAGTGCAGAGCCACAGCCAGTATTCATACACTCTAATGGACAGAGAGGGCAGCCAATTCAGACAGCCAGTCCATAGGCCTCTGAGTTAGCTGACAAACTCTTCCTCTTTGTCTTTCTCTCTTTATCTATTTCACACTGCTTGTCTCCTTCTCTGCCCCCTTCCCTCCTGGCCTCCCTCCATTCCTCTCCGGATGAGTCAGGAGAGTCAGTGGCCTGGGGAGGAAAAGAGAGCAAGTGAAGACAAAGAGAGTGGGAGGCAGTCTCATTTATTCTACCCTCCCTTGCTACATCTACAGCCAAGATGGCAAGGGATCAGATTTGTAAGCTGCACCTGCACATTGTAATGTCTCTTCACTCAAATTAGTAATGACAAGACCATTCATAAAGGCAGGCAGCTATATAAGTTGACATATAATGTGCTGTCAGTCGGGACCAAAATATCCACCCATCCATCCATCAATCTATCCATTTGTCATCTAGTTCTTCTTGGTTGATTTTGAGGCGTTCCCAGGTCAAATAGGACATGTAATCCCTCCAGCGTGTTCTGGGTTTACCCCGTGGTCTCTTCTCAGCTGTATTATCACCACAGGAAGACGTCCAGGTGCTGAAACACTCCTTTCAACTCACTCTTCTCAACATGAAAATGTAGCAGTTCTACACTCTAGCCCCTTTCAAATGTCTGAGCCACCCTGCATAGAAAACTAATTTTGGCCACATGCCACTTCTTTGATCTCATTCCATTGGTCAGTACCCAAAGCTCATGACCTATCAGGAAACTAAAAGTGATTTCTTGAACGCTTATGGAATGGCGACCTTTGGAAAAAGCCATGTTGCCCAGAATAGGAAGACCAGGGCTAAGAGGACAGTTTGTTGGATCTGGAACAGCATGGCTGTGCTGCCTTGTCGGCCATCAGGTGGAGGCTAAAACATCCTACATAAAATTGAAAATGACCTTAACACAGAATATAGTTCATCTTTCATCTTGCCTTCTGTAGGTGCTCTATAAAACTTGAATTGTCTTAACTTTTCGCCAGTCGGACAAGTGTTACTCACTTCTAATCACCACTGTAAGTCCACATATTGGCATAAATTATTCTGATTATCATATATACAGGTAAGGCCTATAGGTTTGTTCATTAAGCAACACAATCAACTTTTCAAAACTCAGCAGAGTACATGTTATAGTTTAGTGTCTTCATTTTCCACTGGCTAAACACATCTGTTGCTCTTGAAACATTGGATTTGCATAAACTGCATCAAGTAACAAGAAAGCATTGGTATTGAATTCCATCTTCAATCTTCAATCTTTGGGTGTGAGTGCATAATAAAAGTCATCCCATCATGTGTCCTTGCCTCAAGCTGACCTGTAGAAGACCTACCTGGTGAGCGTGTGCTGGCCCGTGTTAGCGAGCGTTCTCTCGATTTGTAGGGATATCGCAATGTGGTATCTAACAACTTGAAGCTTTCTTTGAGTGAATGGGTCTGATAGTACTCCACCAGCTCCTGTTATATAAAAGCAGAAAACCTGTGAGCATTTGAATTTCTTTTTCTGCTTTCACGCTGACATAACTCAAGGTACTGCAGGTATGTTTATGTGGGAAGCAGTACAAATGACTTACCAAAAGACTCTCAAACTTCTTGGCCTCAGTGATGTGAATCCAGCTGTCTTTTTCAATGACTTTGATGTGTTTCACTTCATCATTGAATCTGTAAAGATGTTCAGATGTTTTGTTATACTAAAAAGTCTTGTAGTACAAAATGAAGTAATTTCACAAGTTTTCCTATTGCTCTAATTTCTGACCTCATCAACCTCTTGCAGCTGTCTAAAAGACTTGGAGACAATGCATCACTGTATGACAGCTCCACTAAGAACTACATTATTTCTCTTTGGGAGCATTGTCTTAGAGGAAATGCACAAAAAAAATGGATTTATATAAAAAAAGCAATTACTGAATGGTAATTAGCAGAAGCTAAAAGATGCAGTGAAAAAACTGAGTGGGCCATCCCGTGAGAAGGTTTATTCCCCAAAGAGTGGTGGATAAAAATCTTCCCTCTCTCTCTCTACTGTAAAATGTGAAACACTCACTTGATGCTGATGGCAAACCGCTCTGCCTCAGCTGTCCTCTCTCTGATAAGGTAGGTCCCACTGCTGTGAGATTTTAAGAGGTTGTCGGCCTGCTGGCGCTCCATGTTCCCTGCAAACCTACAGAGAAGCAGAGAATAAATATTGTGACCTCCAAATGGAAAGTCATATAATCGAATGACATGGTGAAGGCTTTAAAAATTCTAGACATCAAACAACTGTGTAGTAATTAATCTTTTGATAGCGGTTGTGTCCAGGGTCAGTTTGTTTTAATTTGGAATAGTGCATGAAGTTAACAGTACAGACGGTTAACATTAATGGATCTAAAGTAATTAAACGATAATGACCTCAGGGTAATAGCAGTATATAGTGAAAAGGGCCTTAAAAGTGTGAAGATGACCCAATTTAAATTCACAACCCTCATAAGTAAAGGATCTTACCAAGGATATCCATAGTAGTCTGCTTCCCTTGAGGACTGCCGGCTAGATAATGACGGGAAGGGCTGTCAAAAATAACACACACAACACATTAAAGAGCCAGGAATCACACACATTGAAATGATTAACTACCAGGTGTATGTATATATATATATATATATATATATATAGGCGATTTACCTTTGGGTCCAAACAAGGTTTTACACATGAACTGGGGAAAAAGCCACTCTTTTGTGTTTGTATCAGCTTTCCCTGGAAGAACAAGACAAAACTCATACAGTAAAGGCAAATAAATGTATTAAAACTTTTAAAAAACTATCAGACAAGATATACAGTACAGATTAAATCCAGCAATATACTGGCTTTGACTTAATACACATTATATACATTATACATCACACACTGATGCTGCACCAACAATGAAATTAAAACATCTGTCAAGTTCAGCCATCAACATCAGACACCTAAAAGAGAAGTTTGTAACTTTACAGAGACGCTTGCTACCTCAAGCAATCCATTTTTAAGCTCAGCACACTCGTTGACATTGCACAGAGAGATTAAAATGTCATGTTGTAGAGGGATAACCTAATACACTTAGTCTAAATTAATGGCATCAGAGAGTTGCCCTGAGTCACTGTGAGAAAAGCTAGGCTGTTAAAAGAAGCTGAAAGTGTATGAGAGTCAGTGATTCAGCAGGAATGTCAAAAATGCCCGGAGTGAGTAGTGAATAAGTACAGCTCCTGTCATCCAGTCTAATTCTCTGTAGAGGATCCTCCGGGTCTGCAGGTACAGTTGGCCTAAAAGAGGATTAATAGCTTTGCTAAGGGTAGATGAAGAGGGATTGCCTTCATAGTGTCCGTGAGTCAGGAAATAATTTGACTTTGGTTCAACGGGAATATAACTTTACACTATCCTATTATATCATACACAAATGATTCACCATGTGAGTCATCCTGGTGGTCTAACGACCTTTGACTACATAACCACAACATACCTGATTCAAATGTGGTCAGAGTACTTTGTTGTTCTCACTTCTTGCCCCATGCTTCCTGCATACATAGTAAAAATCCCTAAAACAGTGGTGGGCAAATAGCAGCCTGTGGGCAAAATCCAGGGCCCTCCAGCAAAAGTATTATCCCCCTTATAAAAAACTGAGGTTTTGACTTTCTTATACTCTTATACTTAATTTCACAAATCTACTGCATATATCAGAATAAATACAATGCTCATTGAAACTGCATGAACAGTGTGTGGTGCTTAAATTAAGCCTATTATGAAATGAAATGTTAATGAGTGCATTCTAACACAGTTTGAATACTACAACTTTAGACTATGCAAGAATAACAGATTTGTTTTCCACAAATAGGTGGCCGTCATACATAAATGGTGTGTTGATGCCATTTTTTATGCCTACAGCAACAACAACAGTACTTTCAAACAACCATAAATTAAGCAGGCCCTGTTTATCATGTGTGAATAACCAAGAATGTACGTACGCCTCTAGTCTTAAAGTGCAACACAGTTAAAATATTAAAAGAAGCTGTGACACTGTTGGTTCTCATTTTTAATCTTAACTAATTAAAATATATTAACAAAACATACAATATACCCTTGTGTTTTCCCACTGTGCTAGTTTATGGCCTCCAATGTCTTTAGGTCCCACAGTTAAACCTAACTGCTTGACTCTTGCCCTAATATGACCATAAAACATTAATCATCATCTGTACTGCAGTTTTGAAGTGGCCATTAAAGGACTAGTGTGTAAGATATAGTGGCATCTAGTGGTGAGGTTGCAGATTGCAACCAGCTGAAATGTGATCCACCCTCTCTATAACAAGTGTTTGTTTTCGTCTGTTATGGGTTACTGTAGTATTGTGGAGGATGAACATGTTGCCTGACCTGACATGGTGAACCTGCTCCTTACCACTACCTGACACACAACTTGTCTTTGGTATGTCAGAGGTAATGATAACTGGTAAAGGACAGGGTTACTCTTGTAACTCTCAGACATTAATTCTCTTAAACACTTGAATGGGACCTCTGTAGAGTCCAAGTCGTAACACATGTTTTTCACAAGCTGTCTAAATAATCAAGAACTCTTATAAAAATGGAAAACAATGCCTACATATCTACAATATACCAGGTTTGATTAATTTGATTTCAAATTATTGTAATAATACTTACCTTAAATAATGCCCAGGATAAATTCTTTCATTTAAATTGGCAGTATTTGAACAGTTGTATTTTGGCCCTGAACTACAGCACAGTTGATTAAACATGAATCAATGACTACAAGGTTGAAATGCTGACTCTTTTTGATACTAACCCTGACAGGACAAAAATTGCTGTGAGTCTTGTTCTGTTCACTGTATCTGAAACAAGTACTTAATATTCTGGAGTACATCAAGCCAACATCACACTACGTGTCAAAGTGGTATATACTTCAGATACTTATGATTTAAATTACGTTGCTGTACCTCCCACCACGTGGTGTCAGGATCTCCCTTTAGCAGCTCTATAAAATCTCCTGTTTGAAAACAGAGAGGCGTCTTCCCTGGAGGTGCTGGTGTGCCGTGGTAGTTCCTCACTGCCACCATCTTGGGACCTGGAAACAGTGTTTGCAGTGAGTATTGACAAAGCTAAGTGGGATAAACAAGTTGCATATTTTGTAGCTCCATTTGAGCTCACATTTAGAAAAATCTGAACCTCTATACCAAGAAATCATTTATTTCTTTGGGCAGTTTGTGGTGCTTTTATTATTCTCAGAGTACTGCTTACTGTAGTTTGGATTTCCCTCTCCAGTGTTGCATGTTACATAGTGATTTAGGCTGATAAAGCAGGACTGTTTTGCATAAGAATCTTGCCCTCTAAGTGATGCAGTGGTCTTAGACACACACAATATAACCACAATATCCTGGGTTAAAATCTGGACCAGGATCTTTGTTGCATTGTATCTGTTTCCCTGTCCTCTTTGAAGTATCTTATCAGGTGAACAGGCCAGAAATTACAAAGCAAAACTTATAAAGAGCAACATTGCGTGCCATCTCAAACTGTATCTCATTCTCCCCATCCTGAGCACTGTATTGATTATTTCAAGATACTGTGAACCAACAATGACACTCTTTACTTATTCCAAAGGTCTTGTAGTTTTTAAATTTCAAATAACATTTTTTATATCCATACACATATTGTCACCCATTTTTCATCGTTGATAATGTTGTTGTAGCTCATAAGTAGTGGTTCTGTCCACTAGATGGCAGTAGAGAGCTTTGCAATTCAACAGCAGATGCATTTATTACAAACTTGTCCAGTTTTATATCAAAGTCTTCTCATGTTTAGGTGACAGGAAGTACTCTTACCTGATGACATTCCAGGTTCCTATAAAACAAATTTAAAAAAGCAAATACATGAATACATGACATACAATTACCAAACAAAACTCTTGACTGTATCATTTAGGAATCATTCTTTTATTATGAAAAAAAAAACATCTTTAAGTGGTAAATTGGCAATGAGGGGATGTAGTAAAGAAGATAATACTGTTAAATACTGTGTGTTGACTGATGTGTTTCTACTCACCAAGTCATGAGGATCTGAAACAAAAGACAAAGGATATGGAGACAGTCAGAGAGGATTCAAACAGTGGATGTAAAGCAACCACAGATAAAGCAGAAGGAGCCAAACTACACAGCATAGTACCATGCAAGTGTTATTTTTGTGCTACAGCCTGCCTGGCACCTTTAATTGTCACCATTCCCAATCAGTCCCGTTTTTTGTTTCCTGTTTCCAATTCATTACTTTTCTGGTTGACTGAAGAATGTCAGTGTTCTTGACCTGAGGAACTATGGGTGTGGGTGAAAACAGGCCCATGATTTTCTGAATTCATGTTGAGTACATGAGTGGTTCCCAAACAGACTCTGAGCACCCAGATTTATCTGATGGGTGGTGAGATAATTAACATGATCAGAAAGAAGAAAAAAGCCAAACAGTTATCTATGCTTCACAAAATGACATTTACTTCTGTTGACATAAACTCTTTGCTACTTTTTCTTGTGAATGATTGGATAATTTTTAATTGTCATAACCCAAAGACATATGGAATCTATCATAATGTGTCACAAGCAGGCATTGATTCATTTTAAGGGGTTAAAAGCCAAAAAAGGTTAGGAATAACTCATCAGTTCCCTATCAGTTGAAAAATATATCATTTATATCCTGGGTTTAGTATCAAAGAGGGCCCGCTTTGATACTAAACCCAGAAAACATAATGCAATTTGTGATCCCATAGGAACTCCACTGAACCCATTTAATTAAATTTCATGACTCAGAATTAATTTAGTCAAAAACAAAAATAAAATAACCTCTTAAGTTACAATATCATACACATTAATGATGTCTGTCACACAATACTCAATGAACAATTTAATTTAGACATTGCTCAGTTGATCTACTAACCCCCAGGAAAGTAAAATTAAATCAGAATTTCTGCTAGAACAGCAGAGGAAAAACCTACTAATTTTGCAGATGGTGATCACTTCCAGACACTCTTTGTGTGCTCCTGTTCCACAGCGAGAGCAGAAGTAGCCCTGATAGAAGATGCCCCTAGAGGACACACACACCACACACACACACACACACACACACACACACACACACACACACACACACACACACACACACACACACACACACACACACACACACACACACACACACACACACACACACACACACACACACAACATGTATCAGTAATGCATACAGGAAGTGTCTCAGACACAAATTAACTTCTTGTAAGTGCAACATACAAGGGGGCTGGCTGCTTGTTACTTTAGACCTGTTTATGCATTCGCCACCATTTCCATTCTGCAATCTTTTAAAAATCACGAAATAAACTCGCTCAATTTAAGGCCACATACTCCAGAACAGTATTTGTTATGGATACTATAACACTGCATGCATTGCACACTGCCATGTTGAATAGTAAGTGCCATAAATCACAACGGGATCCGCTGGGGCTGCAGCAGTAATTAGCATCTAGCAGGGAGTGAGAACGCTGGTCCCTGCTTCCACTGGCTCTGTGAATTTAGGTCAGCCAAGCCATGAAATTTGTGGGTCAATACACAGAGTGGAGTTTAGCCGGCTGACTGTAATAGAGGTGAAAGTGGTGATTCAGTGACACGGGTTATCCCTGCTGCAGTAGGGCAGCTCTTTCACATGGGAGGAGGTGTGTTTAGGGACACAGACAGTGTTGTGCACAAGATAATTTAAAAAAAATCATCTGTCAGCCTCTGTCAGACTTATAAGAACATTTTTCCAAAGATTGCTTTTACAGGACGCTAATGAGGGACTATGTTAGCCAAAAACCATTCCCTCTGTGATTTCAGTCTGTTTGTTTGTTTGTTGCTCACCAAATGTCTCTTTAATTTAGAGCCTTAGTTTATGTTTTTTTTGCTCTTGGGGTGTATTTAAATGTTTTACTTAACACTACTTTTAGTGGTGTTACATCTTATCATAATGTGCAGTACTTCATTACTGCTGCATAAAA
Source organism: Scomber scombrus (assembly GCF_963691925.1). Lineage (NCBI taxonomy): Eukaryota > Metazoa > Chordata > Actinopteri > Scombriformes > Scombridae > Scomber > Scomber scombrus. The sequence goes on from NC_084984.1 coordinate 18,618,325, forward strand.
CCAGTAGTCAAGTACTGAAATGTTCAAGTACTTTAATTGGGTATATCTAATACCTAAAACAGAAGCAAATATTGCACTTTTTACTCCAATGTTGTCATATTGTCACTATTAATTTTGCAGAAAGAAATTGCAGAATAAAACATGATGAACTAAAATATGAAGGATCAAACAGCCCAACAGTACTGAAAGCTGTTACAATTAAGCTTATCAGTTGACCAAACAATATCCACTCAAATTCAACTTACTCATTTGTTTTGGAGCTTTTGACCACATCTCAGGATCTCTGCTGTCTGTTTGAATATCTACAGCTCCATGACAACTGAGCAAACGTCCTCGAGGACTGTGTAACACAATTTAAAGCCCCAAAACTGATGTATAAGCAGACCTTGGGTGGAGATTGTTTTGTTTAGTAGTTCAAATTAGCTCCATCACAGCATGCTTCATATTAAAATGCTGCCTACAAGTTAATACAATAGTAATTATAATACAATGTAATATTCAGTATACCAATATGATAATTGAATACTCTGAAATAGGCATAAGCTATTTCATAAGCATGATTAAGCATATTTTTTACTTATGTATGTAAGTATAATTTTCAATGTATGACTTTTACTTGTAATAGAGTATTTTCACATTTCTAGTATTGTGAAAATAACTACTTCTTATGTAAGTTAACAATTTGACTGCTTCCTCCACCACTGAATAAAACACTTTATTATTGTATCACTGTTACATAAGCATTTTTAGGGTGTATAAAGTATCTTTTTACACGAGTCCACATAAAATTATGCCCAGATTGTACAAATAACACTGAAAAATAAATCTCTGTTCCTAGTGAATATTGCCAGGATGGTCTTTGGAAAAGTCTGTGTGTGGATGCATTCATTATTCATTGTTGGATATCAATGTGCTTTTATGCACATCAGCAGCAGAGTTTTTGGGGTTGTTACCTCAGCAACATCTTGCAGGCTCGACAGTTTGTGTTCTTATCAAATGTGTGCATCTGGAAGTTATGCTGATTGGCTGTGGCTCTCTCTGGCTTGATGTTGGACCTGAAAGGTAATAATAATGAATGAGGCGACCTAATTGGACAAGGCAGACCATAATATTTCCTTTGCAATGTAATATGTTTTATTGAAATGCTGATATTTTTTTAAAATCAACGTCATGAGATTGTCATCTGGGTTAGACAGACAGAGGTTTATCCCCATCATACTCACATGGCCATATCGAACTGCTCCATCCACTTCCTCTTCGTCTCCTCAGTTTTACAAAAGAACTGGAAGCCCTGCTTCCCTTGCAGGTGGATCAGGTAGAAACCATAGGACCACTGGGGAGGAAAAGCAAGTGAACAACAGATGGTGGAGATAAACAAAGAAGCTTTTCATACCTGCATTTTGCGCATAAATATACACATAACTCACTGTAAATATGGACACATTTAAAATCAGAACTAAAAGATGCTCCACATGCTTTAGCGATGCATCTGACTAAAAAGCTGGAGAGCCAGTCACAGAGCCGGCGGGTGTGCATACAATCACGGCATGACACCCCAAAAATCACCACTGCCAAATATAGGCCACTATTAGAAGATGAGTTAAATAAAGGGATCACTTTGAGCTTACCATTTTTCCACTTGACTGGTAAGCATGCAAAAAGAAAGACACCAGAGAAAGACCCAGTTACACATGCAACATGGACAGACATGCAGATTCAAAACATAAGCCATGTTAGATTGGTGGCAGAATGCACTGCGGTCAATTTTTTTATTTTTATATTTAATGAATCCTAAATCACCTTCGCTGCATTTACATGATCTTTCAAGCATGGGCGAGCACAATGCATATCTGACACTTCAATGCATTACTCATAAGTTCCGTATCTGAAATTACCATCAACACTCTCCTTCAGCTCAAGGGCAACATTTGTAATGATTACATGGGATGTTTCATCACCTGCACTAGCTCGGCTGCCTTTGAGAAAGGTCTCACTGCGTCAGAAACGGTTCGGCTCTGTGTTTTATTGAAACTGAAAGGGATTATTTTCTTACCTTTTTCATGTCTCTGTTGTTCATGGGGTCGTCTGACATTTTATACATCTGCAGTTCAATAATCTCTCTGAGCTCATAGCTATAGCCTTTCCTCTTGCAGACAATGACCACTTTATCAAACAGGAATATATACCTGAAAGAATATACACACAAATTCATTGTTAATTTTGGTGGTGAGAAAATGACACTTTTGTAATTGGGGTTGTTTTTTTGCAGAGTTGATACTCACCGGTCCTGTTTTGTTCGGTTGACGATGGAACAAACCTTCAGCTCTCCGTCTATCTTTGGCCTGCCGTATTCTTCCAGTTTCACCTGCTGCTTAGGTCACACAGACACACTGAGAGTAAGTCCACTGTTGTACTACACTTCTACATTTAATGAGAAACCATACATTATTTAGCTGAATCAGGATTTTGGAGAGAATCCAAATAGATATGTTACAAACTGGAAACTATTTGATCCCTGTTCAGTTACATTAAAATCCATATCATTCAAATATCAAGCTTGGATTAAAAAGAAAACTTCAACTGGTGGTTCCCCCAGGATTTACTGTATCTATGGCTCAAGTGCTCAGTGAGAAACCACAGGAAAGGAAAGGTGAGGAGAATTGAGAGTGACAGAAAGAGTATACATGGTGAAAGATAGACAGAAAGAAAGAAGAAAAGACAGGGTTGTTAGAAATGTGTTGTTAGAAATATTGTTAGAAACATTATAGGTAGTGAACATCATATTGGGATTAAGTTAACTTCTCTGGTTCATGTTCTGCAAAATAACAGGTGGTAGCAATATGTTCCCAGCAGATGAAAGAAAATACTAAAATATGTGCTCTGTGATGCTCAGTGACTAATCACTCTGAGAAAGCCTGAAAATTGGATAATATATGATATAAATGTAACAAAAAATGACATCAGAGAAAAACCCATTAGCTGTCATGGAAGAGTGATTCTTATATTGTTAATATTGGCACATGGAAATGCCCTCACCTTTTTCCAGCTTCTCCTACAGTACTTTAAACAAGTGAAAAGAGCACAAATAAAATTCCAAATGCAGAAATAAGCAGTATTGTTCTAACTTTAACTTTAAATCATGCTCGTGTACATTCCTATAGTTAGAAGCTGATTAAGAAAATATGTTTTCAGGGCCATTAAACAAACTGGGGGTGGGGGGGCAAATCAAAACTCCTCTACAATTAAAGAAAGTGACAGAGCAGTTCACAGTACTTACAAGATTTTCTATAGAACTTTGGAATTCACTGATTTTCTTCAGTGTCTCGTTGTCCCTCTTGACTTCGTTGATGTACATGGCCAGGTCCTGAGAGAGCGAGGCAAATGTTCCTTCAGACTAAAAAATCTTTCTGACATCTGTCATATCATGGTAGATTTACGCTACTGTGAGCCACAGTAGCTGCATGAAACATTTTATACATCTTTGGCTTCGGGCACTGTGGAGTTATTATGTAATGTTTCTTTCAAGTGCACTCATGAGCACACACATCACAAACACATGTGTGACACAGACCTGCATAGCCTCCAGAGCCTCTTTGAGTTGTTGTCTCTCTGGTCGGTCAGTTGAGCGAGTCAAAAGTTCCTGTGGAGGGAGATTATTGTTATTATTATAGAGACTGTAAAGCCTGTTGTATTTTTAAAAATCAAGACAAAACACCACCTTTGATGTCTCTAACTAGTAATAAAACTCACACAGCGTGCTCTATTGAAATGCTCGATGCACACATTGGACGCTATAGTAACGGGAAGGGATTAGTGAGACAGACATAAGGTATAAGCATAGATGCTCTTTACTGTGATTATGGATGTGACACTGATGTGTCTGAGAACAAGATGCAGCTGAGCACCATCATCAACAACAACATACTTAAAAGTAAAAGACAAGAGGAAGCCTGGAAGATTGGTAACTTGCCTCCAGGTCAGACTGTTCTTCATGGTAATAAGATAATGGTAAATGTGTTGTTCCCTGAAAATCTTGTTGCCCTCCTCGTAGCCAATCAATAAAACATATGTTATGTCATTTTGATCTGCGGTGGTCTTCCTCCTGTCTCCTCCACTGGATGATTGGGGTAATTTATTGAATGCTACTGAGCCTCAGTGAGATTTAGTGTCTTTAGTTTGATCCAATCTGTAATAGTCTTAGAAATAAAAATATCATTGGTATTAGCTTTCCAACCATTTCTCAAATCCGATCTGCAATGTCATAAAAAAATATCATACGTGACACATAGATAAACTGCACTCTTTAAAATTCTAGTGCGCAGCAGCATCAAGTGGGGTTAACCAAGTTTTCGGTGGTTTTGTGTCCGACATGTTGCACAAAACTGAAAAACAAAACAAAAAAGCAAACTGAAGAAAGCCACTTTTATAATAACTAGGATGGTTTTCATTGTCACTGGACAGCTGGAATCCCTATGTGAAGCATGTTTAGTCCACACAAGACATCTTGGTAGAGCGGTAGATAAATGCCTCATATTCTGAACTGCACATTTGTATCCAATCTTAAAATAACCCAGACAGTCTCAATTATCACTCAGTCAGAAGTGTTAAAAGTTCTGCTGCAATCTGCTGTTAACTTTAACACATCATCATCAGGCTTGTGATAACAAGAGCAGAATATAGACTCTACAGTTTTAACCTGCTTGTTTCAGCTTTATTTGTTTCTGCAACATTTTCTTAATTTTTCTCCCATTTTTTATTCAGAATATTCAGCAGACCTTTTAAATGGCCTGCTTTTCACCTTGCAATGAGCTTCACCAGAGGGTGTAAACATGTTGAATATCATACCCCTAGTCCCACCCACTGTGTAGGTGCCCTGAACAACCAATAGCAGTCATTATTGCAAGGACAGAGACATAATCCCTCACTGGCTTCCCACCAACAAACCAGTACAACTAAGAGGAAAGTTATTGTTAGTGGACCCCATTTTAACTCCATTCACTTTATTGTTATCTAAGAGACCTGCTGACTCTGCAGATCTTTTCAATGTCATGGTTTATTCATTTTGCATCAGTGAGACTATTATTCCTGCTGTACAACACATACGCTGACATTTAGATGAAACATATCATCACCTGACTGAATCAGATATTCAAACTCTGTGTTAGAAGAATTACTTTTGAGATGACTCTGCTGAATTCACATTTATTTAAAAGCAGCCACAGTACATAAAGTGTTCTCACTATGACTAATACAGAAGCACTACTGTGATGGTATCTATGCAACATCAAGTGAAGATGTGCCCTTAGGCCTGACTGGATGGACGGACGGACGGACACACACACACAGGCACACACACACACAGACACACACACACACAAACAGGACTTGTCAGTGTGACATGCCCCTGGGCCACAGCATACAGTGTTTTACTGCAAAGCTGTGGGAAGCAGTGAAATGGGGTGCGTTTAATCTGATTAGCGCACGGTTGATTTGACCTCAGTGCCTCGCTGAGACTCCTGCAGGGGTTCGATTCTAACTAATAGAGAAGTCACAGCACTCTGTGGGTAGACCTTCAATCACCTGACGCAAACAATTGCCCCCACCCCAGTCCATTATGCACCGCATCATAAACTCATATGCTCATCCATAATTGAGATGCAAAGTCAATTAATCATGTTACATTGGCCAGCTTGTTTTCTACATGAACACCGGGAGAGGCTCAAGGCACAAAATGTTGACTGAGATGTGAGAAGACATTATGTGCATTTGCATATCGATGGACATGGAAAGAGTAAATTGTTATTTTTATTGTAATTTAATTGATACATTATATATCAGATTAATCAATTAATTGCTTAATTGGAAATGTCATCAAATAAGGACAAATGTCCAAAGTGCAGACAGTATAACATAATTAGTTATTATGTCTGAACAGCATTTAGAAAAACACAAATGTATTCTGTTTCTAAAGATATGAGATGGAAAAAAGCTGCTGAGCAATCACATCTGAATCCTGCAGATTTTTGGAATTTTTTATTAAATATATCATTTGAAATGATTAACCATTTATTAAAACTTTCTTTGAGTCAATTCTTCAATTAATCAAATAATTGTTTCACATTGGCCCAGTAGCAATGATACTGTAGCTATTGTAGGTTATATTAGTTATACTGTCTATTGTAGACACTAAACAACTGAATAAAATAAGTGTTTTTATGTGTAGTCAGCAATACACTAAGAATATTGATAAGATAATTGATATATATTGTTCTTCCTATTACAAACTAGCAAAAAGATGGACCTGTGATTCAAATATTGTTAGTTTCTATTTGTGATTGAAAAAAATGTCATCATACATATTTACAGTAGAGTCCAAAGTAACTATAATGGAAAGAATAAATGAAAAAAGCACAAGTTGTAGTAGGTTAAATGCCAAGTAGCAGTATGTGTGTGCACCACAAAACACTTGTTAAAGCTACGAACTGCAATAAAAGTTTCCAAAAGGGCTAAATAGTTGGTGCCCAAACTGGTGATGGACTGGACAGAAATGATCACAATTTCATGTGGCAAGGCTGAAAGTCTGGAAAATGACAGCACCGGCCAAATCCAGAGGAACAACTGTCACTAGTCAAAGCTCAATGACAGAAACAGACATCTGGAGAAAGATGTCCTCTGACTATATACCACAACACTTCATGCCAAGTGGGTAATATACTGGATGAGCTATAATATGCTGAGTCACATAATGGTAGTGATCAGGTCAGATAATTGCTTTGTATAGTAATTAAAATATCTTATGATTTGTTCAAACTAAAACAACAGCAAATCACAAGTGGTCTACTTTAACAGCATGTGTTCATTTAACTCTCCTTTAAATGCTACAACCACCAAAAATGATGATGGCACATGCTTCAAAGGCACAGAGGGAGACACCCATCTCATTTTGTTTGAGATTACTCTGGATAGGTACAGATGTTATATCAGACAAAGAAGTGCAGGAGTCTTTTAGAACATGGATGAAATGTGCTTTACCAGTACATTTGTACTTTTGGCAGAGGTTTGGAGCTATGAGGAGGTGGCAAACTGGAGCAGCAGGTGCAGTTTGAGAAGTTTCTATGGAGATGTTTACTTTTCTTTGTTGCAGCTTTAAGATTCACGCCTTGAATCCAACCTGACTACCGCTGCGGTCCCTGACAAAGAGGCAAGCCAAATACTTTTCAGAGAAACTTTTGAAGCCTATAGGCGGTGACCGTTTGATGTTTAAAAGCCGGAAAGTAAAGTGAGGAGTAGTAAATTCCATATGCTTCATTCATCAAAGAGATGGAGGACCCTGCTCTTTAGAAATTAAAGAAGCTGTGGAACATTCAAAGATGCTGAAACTGCTCTGAGGGTCCTTTTGCTTTAAAATATTAGTTGTTTCATGTACTTTTTCTCTGTAGGTTTTAACTCTGTAAAAATGACTGAATTGTAGGTTTTGCAGGCAAATGTCTCCTACCTTCAGTAGTAGGTGATACTTCAGCACCCTCTGCATGGGAACCACCAGAAGGTCCTGCAGCTTGAACTTGCCTTCCTGCACTTTCATAGTACATTCCTGTGAAACAACGACACGAGCAGCAGGGCAATTATTACACATTGCATAATACAGCATAGTACATTTCCTACTAACAACCATTCATTCAGTGTTTAATAATTCATTGTGTCTTGTTGCATTGCTGCGACACATTCAAGGGACATTCCACTAACAACAACGAGGCCAGTTTATTCTTTCAGGGCACAAAAGCTTGGGTTGTGCCAGCCATTTGTGACACAATTACCCTTCATGCTGACTGAGAAATTCCTCTGACTAATGAATACATTTCTATAAACTCTGCATTGGCTCCATAAGAAACTGTCTTTTGTTAGTATCATCCTATAAGGCTCCCTCACACTGGCTTGCGTAGGCGCTTCTTTATTCAGTTTCTATAACTGTGCAGTAACAGGGACAGCTTATCCCTCTTTAAATACAAGTTATTTTCTGTAATGAGACTGTGAGAAGCTGTTTTACCCTGTTACAAAGCTCTTCTATTTTTTGACAGAGAGTATCTCAATGTCAGCTACCATCACTGTAATCACCCCATTTTTTCTGTCAACAGCTCCCAGTGTCATTTCTATGGCCCTGCTAACTTAAGGCTCTGATCCGCCTTAATCCCACTATAACAGGAGGGCGTTAGCACTCTGCTACCATCAGTTCAGAGTCTACTGAAGAATCTGTTAGTAGAGAGGAATAGCAGTGCTCAAAGAGGGAGCTCTTGCAGCACAAATGGACTCAGATTATCATCCAGACTTAAATCAGAAATCGAATGCAACCTTTTCAACAAGAAAAGTCACTCACTACAAAGTCAACTGTACCCTGCCACTATAGCCTTGTATGTAAAAGGGCCATGTTCAATCATGTGCAATGTAACATATTATTACATCATTATTAATTAAATAGTTCTGAGGGCATATTTATAAATTACATTATTTGCCTCTCTGATTTCATCACAATTTCCGTATGATGACGGCAAACGCATTGAAAACATTGACAACAACCATTTATTCAAGAGTGAATTTTCATGCAAGTGTCGTGATTTTGTAAGAGGATGTCAGATAGATTAATAAACTGTATTTGCATGAGCTCCATGGAGCACAGCTGCATTATTTTAGATGCTACTGTAGCTGTCCTGTTTATTTAATTTTGAAAACGTCGTAGTAAAAATGAGAAGATATAAGAAACTACAGTAAAAAAAAGTTTAAATAAAAGAAGTTACATATTATCAATTTGCTCCTGTTGTACAGCTGTAACATGAATGTGTTATTAATGCAACATAGAGGCAATATAAACAGTATAATGGTTACTATATACTATGTATCTGAACAGGCTGGTGGCATGAGGTTGATTTAAGTTACATATTATAGGTTTTCGGACCCTATCTGCTCCTTTATTCTCCCTCAGTTTGAAAGTAAAAGCTTGTATTGACTTTCTACAGCGTAGTGTATTATTCCTGCACATAAATCAATGGGCAGTGGTGAACAATACTACCTCTACACACTTACCTCCACTTTAATCCTAATGTCTTCGCGTGTTGCTATTAGCTCATCCAGTGTCTTCTGGGCGTTCTCCATGTGGCTGCAGTACTGGCCATAGATCAATAACCTGGTGAGGGACACAAATCGATCGTTAATCTAAATACTGCCATGACTGAACTTTATGTGATCATAAAGGATTTATTATGTCAGATCTATTCACACTGTGACCAGAAGAGACAGACTCCACCCTGCGGTGGTCACACTCACGTTCTGTTTATATCTTAGGGGAGATTGGACATTGAACAGTGATGTGGGAAGAATCCAAACACATCACTGTGTATCATTAAACACATACAGTATTTCCCTCATAGTAATGGAATCTGTAAAAAGGAAAGTGAGTAAAGACCCAGTTTGTTCAATCAATCACAAAAGTATTGAAAAGACAAGTCTAACCACAGCCTTTGGCCCACTGATTACAGACATTTCATTTGACAGCTTTAACTACATTCACTCTCAGAAGACCAACTGCAGCTGAACACATCTTAAAAATGTTTAAGCTCCAAATAATGAAACATTAATGTCCACTGAGAGAAATCTACCGCTGCTGAGATTTTGATTTAGATATATTTTGCTTGTCTAAGAGTATGGGAACATTTTTACGCCACATGGGCTCATAAAACCTGCTCAAAGCCCAGTGTATTGTTAACAATCTCAAAAATGAGGCTTAATGAGGACTAATGAGGCAATTCTTAATTTTCAAAATGTTAGAAATATATCATATCTTCGTAAAAACATTGAGACAAAAGGAGATTGCTGTTTGAGTCCATAATTAGCTCTGAACTGTCTTGGAGGGTTTAGGCAATGTAGCGCACATTAATTTTAAGATTAATAACACAATTTGAGGGGTCAGTGTGAGAGTCATTCTGCACTACAGGGGGCCAATAAATGAATATGTGAATAAATGTATTATGATTAGTAATATATGTGAATATTATGAATAAGTAATGACTGGATTCTGATCCCTGGGCAATATTTGGAGGGGCGGCATCCTCTCGCTGTAATCACTGCACACTAATGAAACACAGCGCTTTCTATCAGCTGTTTTGCAGAGTTCCTCTTATCAGCGTGAGAGGGGGAAAAAAATCTCTTAATTTTGAGCAGTGAGGATATGAAGGCCGTGTTCATTAGATATTACAATGGGACCCTGACACAGATCTGTGGGTTCAGCTGGGAGGGAGTTCAAAGTCATCTTGCCTGGAGGATGCCACTGCACATGGCACACATTCCTCTCGCTTACTCACTGAGTCAAAGTAGGGCATTGGCACGGCTGGTAGTGCTACCCCCCAACATCCCCCCCAGTAGAGTTGGCACTGCGGTCTCTTAATCTGAATCTTCAGTGGGGGAGAGGCGGTGCACAGAGCTGGCACCCTGAAGTCTAATCAAGCCTCTGATAGATCTGTGACGCAGACAAGAGCAGCACTGCAACACAACGACCGGGGAAAGTTTGTATGACGTAGCAGAGGAGCAGCTACTGCCAGATAACATGGATTCCTCTTTTCACTCATTATATACACACACAGAGAAACCTTTATATAATGTACTTCAAGTTTCAAATCTTAACTCTTTTGAAAGCAACATATTGGTTTAGATATTGAGCTTTTACTCTATTTGGACAATGTTTTAATATTCAGGAATATTGGAACTAACAAACATGAGTATATGAGTATATAAATGAGCTCTGTATATAATTAAGTCTTGTTATTTTAAGCATGGTTAACACAAACACTGACTGTTTTAATAGCATCCAAAATGCCATGTGTAATTAGACTTATTTTGATATGAATGTAAACAGATTTTAAAGATGTTCCACAGCTTGAGTTTGCTGCTCCCAAAACACATAAGTACAAACTTATGAATCAACATTATTAATACAAAAGCATGTCTTTAAATTAATTATTCTGCCCTAGGAGTTCTATAACGCTCAGGCTATAAATGTATGATTCAGTGTCATGTTTTGCCAGAGGTGGAAATCTGAACACTGGACCAAAATCTCCTTAAAAGCTGCATTTCGATCTGACCCGTTCCTCAGCTGTTCATCCTCTACCACACAAACATCCACCGGTGATGATCACAGGAGCTTCACTGGAGTCTTGAGTGAGGCTCCCCTGCAGTGAGGCTTCTACCCTCTCTTAAACTGGCCCGGGGCTAACAAGCCCCTGATTAAGACTTGATCCACACTCGGGGAGACAGCTCCTGCTCCTCCAGGATGGCAAAGTGATTGAGATTAATGGGGGTCTTGATCAATTAGAAGAAAAACAAGCGGACTGTGCAGCGTAGCAAGGATTTAAGGGGCACGTGCCAGAGACACCCGTCATATAATAAGTAATCAGGACATAATGTGACATGAAGGTCTTCTTTTAAAAAAAATACATGACAGGAATGTCAAGTTAGTGCTCGGGCTAAAGCTTGGGATGTAAATTGTCATGGGAGTTTAAGAGTAAAAGTGATGTAGGAGATTATTGACTGTCAATTTAAAAGTAATATAATAATTAATATTCAGGAAAAAGTGGCATAGATTAATATAAATATACACAATAAATGTGAAACAAAGGATATGCAGCTAGCAGATGCTCAAAATTGGGGGTTTCTTGTACAATATGTGACGGTTAAAACTTGTGGCTTTTTGACTGCTAACTTACAAGTGTGTGGCCTTATTAATGATAATTTACTCAAAAGGACCACCATTAATCACATCAATGGTGAAAACTCAATGGTGAATGATTAAAAAGAGTGATTTGTTAGCTGGTTTTAAAAGAAGGCTATCCTTTGTCCTTCAGTGTGTGATGTGCACTTGTGATGTTTCACAATGTTTCTTTTAATGTGTACCACTGTGTGCCTGGAGCAAGCAGTTTGCTCTCCGCTGCATGGGGGCTCAGTTCTCTGAAGTTTCGACCAACTGCAAACAAAACCATGTCAAACCAGATTGTCACGACCATGATGATGAGTTTTAGCCTCTTTGAGCAGATACAGTTGTTTTTTTATAGCATATTTACTGTGTGGTAGGTTCTAATCAGCCTCATTTTCAGTCAAAAAAGTCTAATAAACCCACCGTAGACTACCTGCCAGGCACCCAGCGGTTGGCAGACAAAGTTAGCGACTAGTCTGAGAATAAAGTGGAAAATTTAGCAGCTAAGCTAATGAGTCAGATATTTTCCTTAAGAGTTAGGAGAAACAAAATCCAAGCTATAAGTAGAGTGAATATTGGACTTAAATTGATCAGGTGGACAAAAACACGACTCCAAATGAATGCTAATGTTGCTAAGCGTTAGCTGGATGTGTAAATACACAAATGTTTCGTTAGCCAACAGCATTCTGTGGTGGTAATATGTCAAAGGTTTTTTTTTAGCTTGTTCGTAGCTTAGCTTTAGCTTATTTGAACCTTAGCTGGCCAAAAAATGAATAAAACACTAGTTTCACTTGAAAACTCTCAGGCTAAGGTTATAAAAATGTGTTCTGTAGTTTTTATCAGAAACAAGATAACGATAGTGATATCACTATAGGACTTTTAGACCTCTAAAATGGTTAGGCTGGTTACTTTAGATTCATTTTCAGACAGGGGTTCAAAAAGGCTATAATTCATGGAGCTTGAAAAATACAACAATATAACTATTAAATATAACAACAGTGCATATAATTCTTTGGATGATAGTTTTATAATTGCCCTGTGTCACATGAACAAAGGATCAGCACATTACATGCATCCCTGCTATTTTCTTATCAGCAGTAAATACACTGAATAGTAGAAAAACATGACACCTTGTAAGGCTATAGTGTATAAAAGAAAAAATCCCTTTCCGAGATGCTGACACTACAATATCACAACCAGGGTCAATAAATCACACCCAACTAGTAAATCAATAATTTGATATTAAAACGCCATGTATTGTGGAAACGTGTTATATATTTACAGTTTGTAAATTTTTATTTACAGTTTGTAAATATATAACAGCCTGACATCGGAGAACTGAGAGATCTGTTAGACCTGTTAGACTCTTTGCACACTTCCCTGAAACAGGCTGTGGAACAAAATGGCTAATGACACACAAGCACACTGCAGCATGCATCCGCTCTCTGCCCAGTCACCCCTAATTAGTCCATCACATGGTGATAAGCATGCTCTTTACTTGACAACACATCTGGACACATCACAGTGAGAGGTAACAAGTCGTCATTTCCTGTTTTCTCTTTGCACCGTTGCTTAAATTACGTATGTTCTGAATCTAAAATACAAGTATATTTATGAAAAACAACACAAATTTGAATACATATTTCTGTATGTTAATTAAATTACAGATGTTCATTTGGATAGTCTGAGCTGATGAATCTTTATATTAGCTTTTTCAAAAATGAAACATATAACCTTGAACATCAGAGCTTCAAAATGCATTGAATTGATAATCTTAACATCTCTTGCAGAATATTCAGAGTCATAAAACCAATCATCTGAAATCCCAAAGATTCAGTGTTTGCTACAATGCAGGAATCATGATCTGAATGATTCTAGTTTTCTTTCTTTGTGCAGTTCAGCAAATGCCAATTTTCCACTTATTACTAAAAATAGAAAGATCAATCATGTTAGAGTTCTCATATAAAGATAGCAACTGATGATGGAGGATTTTGTGTTCAGGGAGACAACGAACATGCAACTCTCCCAGTTTCTGAACCAGTAGGAGGGACGTCATTGCATTTGAACTGTTACCTGGCAAATAAAAGCTGACCTTTCTCTCTCATAGTAGGGCCAATTGGGAAGTTTTCACTTGTGCCATAAAACCTACAGCAGTTAAAAATTGAAAAAGTGGAATACAAGGGAAATAAGAAATATTACAGCATCCTCTAAACATCGAAGTTATTTGAGTCTAGCTGTTTTCCTTTGAGTCCCGAAGTTTGCTGGTGCAGGAAAAACTTGCTGTTTATAGTCTTTTCAGCGGCGGTTATATCGCCCTGCTGTGCTAGCCTCTTTCATAATGAGGATGCTGTCATGCATGTTATTTCACGGAAAATGCAATTTTGCGTTACTGCGCCCTGGGCCTTCACCCCCCACCTTCGCGGAGCCCTCCGAGCCGAGCCAGGCGACTAAGGAAATCTCCCAGCAAACCTGAAGTGACAGGCTGTGGAGCCAGCTAATATTCTCTGACACATGGCATTGGGACCCCCTCACCTCCACTCAACATATCCAGCACACAGCAAATGGAGGAGAACGTAGAGCAAAGACCTCCAATAAAGAGCCTCATAGTGCGGCCATGATTAGGCACTGCGAGGATATCGGGGAGCCAGATTACTCCGGAAATGAGTTGGGGAATGTCGCAAATGAGGATATCAACAGGAGGGTACTTAGATGCTCATTTAGTTTATTGAACTTCCTCCGAGTGCACTTTTCCCATTCAGCCCCAGTTCTTGCCACTTCAGAATTGAGAAGCCGTTGAGATAAACCAGTGACATTTTCAGCATGGCATTCAGTTCAATGACAAATAGGGAAAAGGGCTTTTCATCTTTTGCGCCGACGTGAGGGAAAAAAAAAGATACAAGCACATTGTTGTAAAGGTCACTGGGACTTACAAGCATAGAAACCAAATTAATTATGCCAAGCCAGGTCCGCAGGAAATTTGCCAAGATGCCTGATGAGAGCGGTGCTGTGCGAGTCCAAATCCCCTGGTCACTGTTGTTTATCGCCGAAGAGAGACAAGATGCAGGAGTGCCTCATTATGAGGCAGGTGCATATGTCAATCACACGCAGAGAATCAAAGCCTGTGACGCACTGAATCTGCAAATCTAATGAATAATGTTCTTAAAATAACCGTGCGTCGCATTTTGGAGAATGTCGCTGAAGGTAAATATGAACAATGTCATCAGGTAATTTGTTTATGAATAGAAGGTAAATGCTTGATATTTCTGTCAGGGATCAAAAAGGTTCTCTAGACAGTCAGAAGGTATGCTTGGTCTGACGTTGTGTTTCATAGTTTGTGTTAGGCCCTTTAGTTCCAATTAAGGGGAAATCTTAATGCTACAATGATATTTAACACAATGGTGTACTTCAAAGTTTGGGGAAGATTCTTTCGTGTTTCAACGTGACAATACCCCCGTGCACACACAAAACCAGATCCATGTTCAACAACTACATATGTGTGTGATATACAGTTGTACAGATATTTTAGGCCATGTAGTGGTTAGAGAAAGACAGACCCTCTTCCAGATGACCAAAAAAGACCAACAAAGAATAACTCAACAGGGCTAAAATCACATTCACAAGAAAAACAAAGTAAATACCATCTATATAACTGATGGAACTGTTGAAACTAGTGTTCCTGCTGAACTTGGTCACTCCTCTCTATATGCTTTATGCTTCCTGTGAGCTTTCATGTGCCATCAACAACCTCCCAGTGCTTCGCAGGGGACCTTTGACTAACTGGACCTATATCTGGGATTGCGTGCAAGTGAAGATTCCCAACCACTGCTCAATCAGATCAGAGAGGAAGAAGATACAGCAGGAGTGTGTGCATGCGTGTGTGAGATAGAGGGAAAGAGTATGTGCCTGCCTCTGTCTATTAAGCAGGAAGGGAGTCTCTCGTGTCACAATAACTTTGTGTTACATGGCCCTCTAGGCTTAAGGATGCAATGAGCCTATTACCTATGCAAACCGACGTTGCCCAAAGGAATACTGTGACTGTTTGTTTCACGTTGGTAGGGTAAAAAAAAACACAATGTGTGCTAGGATCACTGTGGAGAGAAATACAATATGTAATACGCCGGCAAGAACAGGCACACACACACACACACGCACACGCACACACACACACACACACACACACACACACACACACACACACACACACACACACACACACACACACACACACACACTGCAGTGTGTGACTCACTTTTGCAGTAATGTAATTTGAGGACTGCGTCATATCAATGGCTGTGTGTGGAATCATGACCAGGGCCAGAACCTATCATCACCATCATTACCACTACCTGTGAAGCAGTTTCGCTCAGCCCAGCAGGGAGGCAAATCACCACTCCCCTCAGGGATGCAAATTATCCACATGTTGCTCAGCAGCTGGGCAAGAGATCTATCTGAGAGAGAAAGCCCTGTTTTCCTGTAATACCCACACTGCAGAAATCTTTCTCTCATCATGTCATTTCTGTCTATAATTAAAAACCCTATTTTCCAAAGTAAGTGAAATGCTCTGCCAGTGCAGTAAGAATACTTCATCCTGTTCCCAATAAAGTGTACTTGTCTAAAGAATTTTGGATGTTGAACAGACAGGACAGGTGGCTGCACTAGAATCCAAAAACCAAAGAAAAACAAAGAAAAACTTGGGGGTTGATTTCCATTAAAAAATGGGTAAATTATTTTGTCTGCACTTAGTTTTGAGTTGTGGTTTCACTCATTTCAAGAATTTAAAACGTAGAATAAAAATTTTAGACAAAACATAAACAATGACGAGGACATTCTTGCAGTGGCAGCAGAATGCATTTACCACACTAAAGGAGATCCACATTATTGGAGATCCCGATGTTGTTTACCAGAAGAAGCGTGTGCAATCTTGAGCAGACTTGCTCTGATGTTTTTGGCCGAATGGAATTGATTACTTTGCTCTCTCAGCTTTTTCCTCTAACATGTTTGGTTTTAACCGACTTATTCTTTGAGGACTGATCCCATTAATCCTCTGACTGATCAGTGGAAACTGCAACTTGATGCAGCCTCCTGCTACCTTTCAACTCTAAGTGGATTTTTACATTACCTAAAAAAAGCCTAGCATGCACATGTGCATAGACCTACACCACAAACAAAACTCAGTTTACCAACCTTTCCTTGAAGTCAAGAAAGATCTTTCCCAGGCCACTTCCTCCACTAACCATGTTCAAGTCGATGGCTCGCAGGAGGGCAAAGTGGACTTTGATGACATCCTGAGTGAAGAGAATTGGTGTTTTAATCTTTATTACTTCCTTTATACACAGTTACATACATTTATAGTATATAGTTATTTCCTGGAATGTACAGTACATTAGGTGTATGTATTCATAATTAAATAGTTTGATGTTCTTTATTATTCAAATAATTTCTCTTTAGTACATCAGTCTAGGTATTGACATTGTGTAGAAAGTAACGTTAGAAAAAATCTCCTGAAGCTTGTTGATGTAAATCCTGCTAATCACTGCTAGTTTAGTTAGCAACATCAGTATGTCATGATACTGTAAATGTCAACATAAATGAATAGCTGAAAAAACAAGAGAGGAAGTTCCTCAATCTGTGGTATTGTGAGCAGCCTCTCCCTATAGTTTCAGACAGCATTGTAGGAGTATAAATCGCTCAAGACAGGCAGGACACTGGATTCTATAGTACATCCTTGAGATTTAAGTAATACTAAGCCATTACTGTTTGTTTTCTTGCAAATAAACTACTGGCCAAATGCAAGTTGTACAGCAATAATTATTGCCCTTGAGCGACTGTTAAATGTAGAAGTTTTTGCAAAAGGCATGAAAATGAATCTTTAGTTGTTCATTACTGGGATGAAAACACTGAACCATGAAATAAATGTCTCACTGCATATCAAAGCGTGAATTGTGCGTGCTGTTACAGTCCTAATATACATGCAACATATCCTGTCATTCATCCAGCCATCCATGCGAATATTGAATTATTCACTTGGTGTGCAACACATCCATACTGTATAGACATAATTTTCTTTGCCTGACCGATTACTCACCTCGAGATTGACAAAGATAGCCTCCATGTCCTGTGGACTCAAGACATGCTTCAAAGGGATCATGTAATTCTTTAAGAGAAACAAGTGACAAATCAGTGAAAATATGTATAATAGGAGTGGTGAGCAACATATTTAATAAACATGGAATAAAGCTGATCTGTGATTTAGAAGCAGCAGCAAAGGAAATCATTATCAGACTACACTCTTTAAAAAATGGCAACATATTGTTGTTCATGGTGTTTGAAGTTATAACTGTGTGCCATAAATACATACTGCACAGCTGTTATGTACACTGCACTTATGCTTTGAGAGGAAAAAGCTGCCTATTCTTTCTCTAACATTGTTTTATGGTTGTCACATTCCATCATCATAATAACAAGAAATAAATCCACAAAGACGCGATGAGGACTTGACAGGCTTTATTAACCCCAACTCAATTAAGCTCAACGGCTCCTCTGATCATAAGAAGGTTGTTTATTCTCATTTAGGCTTGTGTTGGCCTGACGCTGGAAACACAGGATACACATTTAGTTTAATGAAATTAGCGGAGCGGATGATTTGTGGCGCTCCATCAAACTGCGAATCAAATCTGTCAACATAGAAAACTGATGTGTTAGCAGCACTGATCTCAATAATGATCCATTATCACACTGAGAAAGCTGGTGTGTGTGTGATTGTATGTTTCCTTATGCACTCAGAAGTTGCTGTTTTACAGGGAAGCACTTTGAGTGAGAGCAGTACGTGTATGTCCATGTATGTATGTTTTCGTGCCTGTGATGTGTGTGTGTCTGTACTTTAAGCCCCGAGGGATCAATGTCCCCTGTGGTGGGCTGAGCCAATAATAACCGTATTGATCAGCTCCTGTGACATTTGTGCTCCCCAATGAATGTGCCAATAGCTGACATTTCCCTGCTGTGACTCAACCTAAGGGCCTGAGCCACCAATGAAGAAGTAGCGAAAGGAAACTCTCACACAACATGCTGGTGCCAGGATGAAAAAACATAGTAAGTAACACACACAACTGCATATATACACACATATAAACACACTCACCTTTTCAATGTCCTCTAAAGTCTTGTAGTACTTGGCCTCAGTCTCTTGGATCTCCACTAAGCAGCAATTTCTCTTGTCATCTTCTGTCATACCCATTTTCTATAGTGAGAATAGAATAATAGTTTAACTGCATAATTCTGGATGAACTATTTCCTTATTTGTACCATAATTTGTTGCCTTAATCTTTCACTGTTAATGTTAACAGCTTTTAACATGACCATATAATTTGTGGTGTTTTCATGGATATAATGTTCATATAAAAAGCTAAAAGGGAGTGCATGATATTTATGTACAAATTGAATTCAAATCAGTTTCCTTCAGTGTCTAAATTTGTGTCAAAATGCAGACACAAAGTGACAGCACTGGTTGGGAATTATCATACTAGAGGTTTGTCATGTTTCAGTCAATTTACTGCAAGTTATACATATTAAACTTCAGCATTTTGCTGCTTTGTTCCAATTTTTAATGTATTTATTCAACCATTACAGACAGAAATTGGTTTCTATTCATTTCTAAACAGCATGAAAATCTGTTGGCATACTCTTGAAAAATCACTTCACTTGTGTAATCGGTGCGTGACAGACTTTTCCAACCAATTTACACTTAAACTGCATCAATGTAACAATAATGTAATATTGAGTGTTGTTGCTATTATGGCTTCAGTCAAGTGAGTTGGCGATGATACTGAATTACATGTGAGCTGATGAGCTTTTTGTATGTCTTTGCATGTGTGGGCTGGATGGCTGACCGGCTGACCAAGGCATTCTGTATGTATGTATGTATGTATGTATGTATGTATGTATGTATGTATGTATGTATGTATGTATGTATGTATGTATGTATGTATGTATGTATGTATGTATGTATGTATGTATGTATGCATACTGGGTGTAAATGAATCACTGGTTGTTACGAGCCATGCAAGCAGGCATACTGTAAAGGAGGGGTGATGGAGAAAAGATAAAAACATATTTACATAAAGCCTTTCTCATGAGACCTGATTTCTGAGTAAGCTTCTGCATGTGCATACATAGTGTATACATGCTGATTCTTTGAAAGGACAATACACTGTAATGCGTATTACAGTATAGTGAGTGAGTCACCCAAATGACCATGGTTTCTACATAGATCTTCTTTACTGTGGCAGTGATATGAGAAGCCTGACTGGGGAATAAATAACTAAGCCGCCTTGAACAGATTTGGCTCTTGATAACCAGTACTGATAATACAACATTTTAGGATAACAATGTAGAAATCCATGTCCAATCCAGGCCTTAATCCACCATGCAATCAACCAATCAGAATCAGTTATAACAAGTTATAACAGGGTAATGTTTATTTGGCTCGATGTGGCATCTAGTAGTCATCGGTGACGTCAGTTAACACTGCAGTCACCATGTCACGGGCGTCTCCCACGGGCACTGAGTCAAACTTTTGCACCAGATGGGGTCTCCACTGCCCTAGTGCATGGGTCACCGATCTAATTGGCGGGTCATTCTCTTGGGATGCTGGGAGTTTGTTTGAAAATGAAACAGTGGAGGAAGTTAGCTGACAGGGTGAGTCATAAGCACAGCCGCACTCACCTGCATGTATCTGATCTGCAGCATGAGAAAGGTAAAGCAGTGCAAGTCAGAAGTCAAATGAATCACCAGTTATGAAAGAGACATCTATGCGAGTTTAGAGATATGACATCATGCAAATACGACGGCCCAAGAGACATAGAAATGCACATTACTGTCATGATAAAGTGAAGTCAAAGTAAGCCAAAAGTTGGTGGAAGTCTGTGTTTCTTCTTGTTAGAACTATTTGCTCATTATATGCTTGAGACTACATTTCGATGTAATAAGAGATTTCCAATTTGCATGTAATAAAATGAAGTGTGCAGGGAAATGAAATAATGCAGAAAGAAAAGTCCTGCACACTGTCACTACCAAATTTATTGAAAACACAACTCTTTATAGACCTTCACCAGGTGTCAGATTCACGATATGCAACAACCAATCAAAAAATGAAACCAGATCCAATCACAAACACCTGAGACATTCACATCATCAATGATACACAGAAAACACCATTAATGATAAAACAAACAGAGATTGTGACACAAAGGTCTCACCATGGGTTGTCGTACTTCCACCTTAATGATGTCCTCGTAGATGTCATCCCCGTCGTCCTCACACGGCACACAGTCGTAGATGTCATCCTCGCCCAAGTCATGCTCACTGGGGTAACACACACACACACACACGCACAAACACACAGTGTGTTAGATGAACACAACCTCAACTCAACGGATGAATACCCTGCTTAGAAAAGCACATTATGTCCATTTTAAACTGCTCTGACAGATGAAAGGTACTGAGCAGTCAAACCAGAATGAGCTCTTTATGTTTCATGAGCACTGCCTGAATAGTGATATTGGTGTTCCAGACAAGGGGACAT
This sequence comes from Scomber scombrus, assembly GCF_963691925.1. Lineage (NCBI taxonomy): Eukaryota > Metazoa > Chordata > Actinopteri > Scombriformes > Scombridae > Scomber > Scomber scombrus. The sequence continues at coordinate 18,639,639 of NC_084984.1, forward strand.
GGTACCTGATGTTCACAAACCTCTACTTAGTTTAGTTATTGAGTGGCATATCCCTTTTTGTATGTGTTTTTGTTGTTTTGGCACCCACAAAGCTAACTGACCTTTTAATTAGGCAAGAAGCCAGTAGTGCACAGACGGTGTGGAGAGGAGCGTCTTCTGGGAAAGCTCCTCATGCTCTGAGAGCTATCACCATATTTTCCTCTATTCTTATTATACTGTTTGGGAAATGTACTGAGCCAGTGGAGGAATATGCCGAGCAATGGCAGTTGGGCAAACAGCCATGTAGTTAACAGCCATGGGGGCGTTAAGTCACCAAAAAGGAAATAAAAGACTAAACACTGTAAATAAATAAAGGTGGCAGGAGTTGCATGATAAATAATGGAATACCAGGGTTCAAACTTGGCAACTGCCTGCTTGTTTAAACACAGTCCCATTCATTCCCATTCAATCTCCTTTGTACTGAGTTGGGTGAAGAAATTGGATATTTCAAAACAAATCTGAGCAAATATGGTCAGAGCCATCTGTATGGTTAGATTCCACTAGGGGTTTAACAATTTGGGTGAACTGACCCTTTCAATTTTTGGATAAAAAAATACCCCAGTCTTGCATTAGGTGCATGTCTAGACAGATAATCCATCATGTGCTTTGGATCATTTAGGACATACCAAAAGGGTTAGTAAGAAAAACATGTTTTTTGGTAACTTTGGGAAATAAATGAATGAATACCATAAATAAATAAAGATTGTACTGCAAGAGTTGCCAATCTCTACTGCCTGCACATGCTCAGAAAAGGATAGCCAGGGTTCAAGCTGGGCAAGTGCCTGTCCTGCTTAAATGTCCTTGAGCCTGAGAGGGGGCAAACGAAAAGAGGATTTTTTCTTTTCTTGGATGAATAGTGCCTCATCCAAATATATCTGTATTTGATGTCCAGCACACAGATGTTTGAGTATTCTTGAGGAAGATACTTCACCTCGACTCACCAACTGAGAGCCATAACCTGGCTGTCCTTGCTCCTACCTGAGCAGAAAAATGAATTTCATTTTAAGGCCACAAAAGTGGGATATTTGGAAGGGATTTTATATAATTTATTAATCATTTAATAAAAATGACAAGTTTTATACTGTAAGTGTAATGAAAAAAAAAACACAAGTTGTTTTAAATGTTCTCTTCTCTTACGTGACTACATACGACCTTCTGTGCTTGCCATCATGGCTAAATTATTCCTCCACTGTCTGTGTGAACAGGGGATTCAAAAAAATGAGAGAAGATAGAACTGCCCTCAATCAAATATTCAGCTTCGTCGTCATGCCCATGCGGGGGTTGTTTGAAATTTTAATTGAGGTGGATTGGTTCACTCTCAGCAATGTGCTTCCTCTTCCTTCATTAAGGGGAAGCGGCTGATGTTGAATACTGAGAAGGCGGTGTGTGGGAAGACAACGGCCGGCAGACACTGTCCCATCAGTGTCTTCTCTCTGAACTCTGAGACTGGAGTAAACTCCACAGAGACTTGATGTGTCACATATGGCAGGAAATTTTTGGGGAAGCAGATGTTGTACTTCATTTTTCTCCAGTCCCTCAGAGACAGTATTATATGAGAGAGGTCTAGTGCATTGATATGAATATGACTTATGGAGATATCTTAGAGGAGTGGCATCTCCAGGGAGAGCATGGGGGGCAGTCTGAATAGAGACTGTTTTTATTAAGTAGTATATTGTACTAAACAGTACAAGAACAGAGGACTATAAAGAAAAAAAACAAAACTATGTGTTTCTGTTTTTTTAATCCGTAGCCAGCAACCAGCCCTTTGGCCAATGCTGGTTTTCGATATCTATTGATCCTGACTTGTGGCATTAGTGATTGCATGATGGGGTATCTGACTCAAGGGAATATTTTCTGTTGATTAATAAGGACATTTAAGCCCCATCCTATTTCTCTATTGGTGATTTTGTCATTGCATAATGCTAATTTGATCCAATCAATCAATCCCAGAAATTTGAACAAGATTCATAATGCTTTTCATAATTCATAATGGTGACTACTGATTGATTGCTTCAGAACATAACACTGATGTGGTAGCAATCGAAACCCCTTCCCCTTATTGTGGCTTTTATTTTTGATTGATTATGCCCTTTTCCTAATTGTCTGCTTTTATCTTAATGCAGTGTCTACATTGATTTTTCCAAAACTCATATTGACAATAGCAATGTAGTATAAGAATCAGGAGAGAGTTTTCTACTGCATCAGTACAGTTACAAATTGTACTGATGCAAAACCTGTATTGACATAATTGACTATAATTGGTCAAAGAAATGAGTATTCTAATGACCGTGTATCGGCTTTCACTTTTCCTGATTGTTTTAGAGTCTCCAAATTCTGAAACAACCAACAGATTGCTAATTGGTGATGTCATGAATCAACTGATTGTCTGTGTTCACTGTCAATATGTATTGATCCTAAACTTAAATGTAGTAACCTGTAAACCTAATCCACATATTGTACTGGGTTTTATAGAGCCAAAAAGGTTTGTGCAAATGAAAAAAAACTTTTTTTTCAAAGGGTTCAAAGGCCTTGTTAGTCTATCATGAATGTAGTCATGTGGTAATAAAGCTTCATTTAAAAAACAGTGACTTCATACCTTGCAACAGATAATACCTACAGTGAGCTCCCTCCATTTCCAAGCAATTGACTCTTCATGTCAACCTGCCCGAGGGTTTAATGGAGCAAAATAAACTGCGAGAGTAACACAAAGGGCTTGTGACAAAGGGCGTGCTAATTAAAACTAACATGCTCTTTTTTTCAAAATGTTCAAGGGCCTTGTTAGCTTGAGGTTTGTGAGTGTCGGTGCTGCTGTGTCTATATGTTTGTGAGGACTAATTTGAGCTTTTTGATAGTGAGGACATCTTGGCTGCTCCTCATTTCTTGCAGTGTTAGGGTTAAGGCTAATGGGAGGGGTAGAATAGGATTCAGGTTAGGGTTATCTTATCTTATATTTCTATATCTTCTATTTTATTTCATTTTTGTATTTTAGATTGCTTGATTTTATTTCATATTGCCACCATTTGTAGGCTTGAGGTATTTTTTCAAGATTTATATATTGATTTATTCATGTAAAGCACCTTGTAACTTTACTTTGAAGGCTGATGTACAGTACAAAGAACATTTAATTATTATGAGCTGAGTGATATCATGGCATTGACTTATGGTTTCAAGCTGCTAGGGTTTCAGAAATGTACGTGTGTGTGTGTGTGTGTGTGTGTGTGTGTGTGTGTGCGTGTGTGTGTGTGTGTGTGTGTGTGTGTGTGTGTGTGGATGTGTGTGTGTGTGTGTGTGTGTGTGTGTGTGTGTGTGTGTGTGTGTGTGTGTGTCTGTGTCTGTGTGTGTGTGATTAGAGTAACATGGAAATATTTCTTTGCCAATGTAGCACAACTGTGGCCCTTGGTGGACATAAATAAATAACATATAAAGGCATGTATGTGTGTGTAGGTGTGTGTTTGTGCATGTGTATGCAGCAGTGAGATAGAGAGTGGGAGTAGAGTCCTCAGGAATCATGAATTAGGTCTAGTTTTCTGTCTGATTACACAGTGACAGGCCACAGGGTGTCACTTAGGCTTGCACGCAATCAGCCCAGTAGCCTCTGCTCTAAGGCCTCAATGACACAGAGTTACATCAGTGCAGAGGAGGGACATAGTGTGATTCACCATATCAGAGCTACTGAGCATATGCCCCCAAAGGCTTGGCTGCCTTACAGGTCTCTATTAAAATAATATTATGTCTTTCTTAATACTGGAGGTTGTTTTTTTTTAAAGATCGTGATCTACTGTGTTGGTAGCTCCTACATCAACCCCTGACAGCATGGCAGTCCTGCCACTCTGCATCAGTATAGATGACAAATTAAAAACATTAAAAAGGAAACAAACAAAGACCTAGGGTTTGTAAAGATCACTACAGCTCACAATATGTTGATATTCATTAAGCCTAAACTGCAATGAGGCTAAAAATGAGAGGGTGACGGTGGTGCTTGGGGAAACGTCTTGGGAGCATGATTTACATTTAAAAATGGTTTATCCTTCTGGGTGCATGAATGTGATCAGCAGATCAGCACATTTTATAGCATCTTATTCTTACAGTTATTATGTACATTTAAAAGTTTTGGTCTAAAGGGGAATGTTAGGGAGACAGGGAGAGGTAATATGGCTCGTAGTTGGCAAGACATTTTGAAAAAGGACAGACAAACTGATGTTGTCATCCTAAAAAGCCATTGTTACAGGTTACTGTACAATGAAAACAAAATAATACTTACACAAATTTGCCATCTCTGTTTACAAACTAGTCTATCCTGAATGTGGTTATATGGAAAAGAATGTTCAATTTAAAAAAGGTAAAAGCTTCATACCCCCCAACAGATAATACCTACAGTGAGCTCAATCCATTTCCAAGCTATTGACTCTTCATGGCAACCTGCTCGAGGGATTAATGGAGCAAAATAAACTGTAAGAGTGACACAAAGGGCTTGTGACACTGCTTGCTTTGGAATGGAAATCTATGTGTGCCTTTGAGAGAGGAAAAAGTCCCTTGGCAACTGTGCCCGATCCACCCCCATTTCATGCTTTGTCAACTCCAGGATGGAGTCATTCCAGACAGGGAGGACTGTGAGTTAAGCAATGTGAAGACTTGACATTACAAAGTTAGAGGGGGGAAGCAAGGCCCGGGTTTAGCACATTAATCCAAGAGACCTCAATTAGGTAGAAGATGGCCTCTACCTGACTTTCCTCCTGTAAACAGATATGGTCAAGCAGAAAGCAATCTGGAGCATGTTTCACAAATACATACTTATCATAGAATCTCCATGCCATATATTTATAGTGTTATACTGACAGCCCACGGCCGGAATCCACCTCACTTTACATGAATTCTTCTGACATGATGGAAATCATCCAGCTAGGTAAGTGACCTCTACTAACCCTCTAAAATGATACACAGTCAACCATCAACATTCTGTCACAGTTTAGGCCAAGCGACTCGCCTGAAACTACTTTGACAAAAACTATCTATTTAATGAGTCATATCTTGAAATACTGTCTTTACATTAGTGAAAATCGAACTTCCATCTGTCCTGAGAGGCCTTTGAGGTTCATCAGTTTGAATGTTTTGGTGGCTCCAGACCAAACTGAAACGTTGATCGAAATTTTGCTGCTGGAGGAATCTTCCATTTAATGTTTGGTCTGCCTTCATGATCTCTGTTTTTAAGTCTCACCTAAAAATCAATTTCTATAGATTGGTTGCCATCGCACTTAATAACCTTTGTTGTCTTACCACTGAACTTAATGATGCCATTTTATTGATTTTTGATGTTTACTAGAATATTGCTGCCTTAATCTTCCGTGCAGCTTTATTGCTCTACACCAAACTATCATTGCTGATGGTATTGCTGTTTTATTTCTTACTTGTTTATTGTTTTTATGACATATGTCCCATTATTGTGTTATTTTCTTCCTACTGGAAACTCTTTAAAGGAACTTCATCATTAAAATGACTATTACTGTATTTCTATGGTTAGATCCTCATTCTCCTCTCCTTCACTCTTACAGTTCAGTCATGTGCCCGTCGTAAATCATGCATGCATCAATATTTCAGGCTAATTAATTAGTCTTTGAGTGCAGGGTCATTGCTAGTGTGGCCTGTGTGCTAAGTGTGTCTAACTGTATTAGGTGCAGGACCTGCTGATGAATCAATTATGTGTGTGTCCATCGATGAAACAAAATGCACACATGGTCTTTGTAAAAGGTCAAGATCAGCCGTGCTGCAGAGAGGCATGATTAATTCAATACGACCCAGCCCTCTGCACCTACAGGTTACACAAGAAGCATCGTGTACGACACCTTTGACCAGTCCGGAAAAAACAGATCAACTCAAGCTTCAGGCTTGTTGAAGCTGCTGCCATAGTTACAAAGCCATTAGAGGATAGAGGATAATTTGCAGGTTAGAAGTTTGAGGCTAATTAAAAGACATAACCACCAGCTGCTGGGGCTAGCGCGCTGGCTCGGTGGTGCTGCCTCACAGCAAGAAGGTCTTGGGTTCGATACCCAGCCAGGGTCTTTCTGTGTGGAGTTTGCATGTTCTACCTGTGTAACAACCCTTTAGAAAATATAAGTAATACAGTAAACACACACACACACATATATATATATATATATATATGGTTACAAAAGATTCTTTCATTTTCTTCACTGGTGAGCTCAGAGGCACTTGTTGCCAAGGATACCATGCACCCAATATAATCACAGGATCTTTCCCCTGCACTTTACAAATTTAGGTAACCTCTAATTGTTTTTACACAGAATATAAATATTTTATACCACTAGCCCACAAGGTAATACAATCTTTGAATTGACATGTTTTTATTATTTCCTACACTCTCAGTCTCCATTCAGAATCCCTTTTTGTGTAAGACTGAGTTACGTTTTCAAGGTAAACGCCTCTGTTCCAAGATTGCCGGGCCATATGTTGGGTTAAGCTGCACTCTAATCCAGCATTAGCCTGCTTGGCTGGCACTCCTCTCCTCTAGCAAGAGCACATTCCTCATCCCCCCATCCAAAGAACATCACAATCATGTATTCAGCTGGCATATATCTATAACTCGCACGCTCTCCTTTTCTATCTCCCTCTCCTTCACCCTCTATCTTTCAGTGATGAATGACACCCATCTCAGAGCGGTTAACTAATTATTCTCCATTAATCTGAGTGAAGAGGCTGCTGTCACCGCTGGAGCCTCTGACAACTGTGAGACCCTGCGACTCTATTTCACACCCAGAGAAAAACCCAACCACCCACCTAACGTACACCGAACCATGCAGCCAGCCACTCAGGCAGGCAGAGAGGCAGCCAGGACAGAAGACAGAGCAGTGCTGGTGTCACCATGGCAACGGGCAGAGTGACAGAGGACTCTGCGTTTATGTAATTAGCCAATTAGAAGAAATTGGAAGAAGTGACAATCACGGTTCACTTTGAGACATCACAAGATGAGAAGTGTGGTATATAGACAGAAATAGAGATTTGTGATTTTTTAATATATTCACAAGTTCATCTGCATTTATTTTGAATAAAAAAACCCATATAAAACCACATATATTTTGTGGTTTTATACATGTTTTAATCACTTCAGTGGATTCTGGCTGATTCTTAGGATTATCAGCAGGATTCATACCTAATAAAGATAAATGCCTTTTCTGGATGTTCCCAACAGTTAGGACCTCGTTTACTGTAAATGAGGTCAGTGTCCCTCCGCAGCAGGAAATAACAACTTGATGGTTTGCTCAAACAGCTAAACCAAGGTACTTTTTAAAGGAATTTAAATATTTTGTCCTAATTAGGTGTTAGTTTACACAGTCATATCGTAGGTGCTCAGCATCAATCTGGGTACAAAAATCTGCTCCTTACAAGGTAAACCATTAGGCATTCAGGTGAAATTTATGTTAGTGTTGTTATGGTTAAGGTTACGGGAGGTCTTTAGAAAATGAATGGGAGTCAATGCAATGTCCCCTTAGGTGACAAAAACAAGTTTGTGTGTGTGTCTTTGTTATGGAATGCATACTTACTCTGCCAGCTCCTCAAGGCTCCGGTACACATCATCCTCATTGAGAGCTGTGTCCTCTGACGGAAAGGGCCTAGTAAACACAACACGAAAACACACACACACACACACATACACACACACACACACACACACACACACACACACACACACACACACACACACACACACACACACACACACACACACACACACACACACACACACACACACACACACACACACACACACACACACACACAGAGAGAATGAGAAAGGGTACAAAATACTTTATCAAAACCCAACACGGTATCCCAGGTAGAAAAATAACCAGTTGGAAACTGTGTGTTCTATCTGTCTGGTTGTCACTCTTCACTCCATCACTTCAGCAGCACAACAGCGGGATACATCCAACAGAGGACCCCATCAGTCACAAACAACACTGTCAAAACACATCAGCACACTGCTGCTGACTGATAGAACCTGGCATCTTCTCACAGCCAACTTTCTGAGGAATTCAGGAAGGAAAACAGCCTTTTTTTCAGATGGATGGCCAGGTGTCTCATAAATCCTCTCAGGGGTTTGGGAGGCAGCTTGCAAGCCCCCTCAGGGACAATGTGAAGCAATATAAAAGTATCAAAAATGAGCTCTGAGATGGATTTTATTTTTTATTTTTTTAACACAGCAAACGTGACCTTCTCTACATTTCTATAGACTCTTTGTCATGAAGTACAGTTACGTGGAACACAGCCAGTAACATAATGTTAATAAAAGCATTCGTGTTCATACAATAATCTGCGTGATTCATCAAGATCCTCTTCCTCAATTTTTCATTCCCACCCACGCAGTGACAACAAACACAATACTCCCGGGAAGTGGCGAAGCATAAAAATGGATGAGTAATCAATTAGCTCATTAAACTGGGTGGATTTATTTCTAATCTTTTTAAAGACATCTGATTTCTGCAAACATTACTCTGGAGTGCGTGATTAAGCCTCAACTGGCAAACCATGTTAGCAATGTGTGTTTTTTTTCTCCCTGAGAACTGATTACTACAAATTATAGCCTATTAGCTTAATGCTGTATACAATTCAAGGCCATTAAAAACAGTGAGGTCACGACCAGAGCTAATCATCAATGCCACTTTACCGAGATGGAAAGAGTCTCTATTATTAAACTGGATCATGAGCAACAGTTTTCTAAGCTGTGAGGATGGTCAAATTATGTACTTTCAAGATTTATTTATTGTATGTTATCTATATGTTAGTTTCCAACATTTTTTTGTCAGTTTAAGGAGTTTGTTGTTTAGTTTTGAGTCTCACAGCATTGTGCACTCCTCAAGCAATACATCCCACACAGAGCAGCAGCCAGCAGCGGTTTCTGCTACAATAAACAGCCATGAAAGGTTGACCTTGGCTCCATCTGTATAATGTAACTACTCAACGCATGATTTGTTTTCCTACTGCCAAAAAGCCACCGAACACACACGCACACACACATGCACACACACTCTCCACCATTGCAAAGGACTTATTCAAGAAAGAGATGGAGAACAGTGTGAGAGAGGGCGGGTCTCAGGTTTATCAGGAGGTGCGAGATGCACCTACGTGTTTGACTAGTAATCACTTACAACACAGCAATGGCAATTCTACTGTGAATACTGTGATCATCAGTTTGATATACTTGTTCTAAAACCTGCATAACAAAGGAAGTCCACTCCCAACATCTTCTGGGGTATCATATTTCAATGCAATGGAATTTATACTGTAATATAATATCAACAGCCTTAAAGGAACACCAAGAAAAATGAGGCTTAATTAATGACTGGTGGAAAAAACAACATCATGTAGACCAGCACTTTTGTATTTCTGCACAGCCACACCCTACAAATGTATTTATGATTAAAGGTGATATATGTTTTACGCTAGTAGCCCATAATTGTCCGGCAACTGTGTTTAAGTTATTAATATTTACAGTATTGGTATTAATCCGTGATACAGACTTGGTACCCCTTCAAGGTGGGTTGTACATAAGGGAAACAAAGAAGGAGAATAAACAGTGATGAAAAGCACTATTTAGCCTCTGTTCACCAGAATCGTCACCATAGTAGACAAAGCTGTTATATTTTTGGGAATTCTCCGTATGTTTGGAATGCAAAGAAAGGCTAAGTTGTTCAACCAGCTACACTACTCATTGTACAAAGGAACAAAAGGAACATAATACATTCAAAATGTTCTCCTCAGCAACAAATCCCTGTGCTTCCGAGCAGCAGAAGCTGACATTTGCAGGTAATTAGTACAAAATGTATCTCCCGATCAATGATTCCTCTATTTACACGCTGCATTTTTAAAGGGGCACTACAACAAATTTGTATTGCATGTCCATAAAATGTGGTCCCAAATCTGGGACAAGAGGCAGGTTATGAATTTTAGTCACTAGTATAGGTCAACAGTGGACATCAACACTGGATCCTACAATTCTCATAATGCAACTCAATGACACTGTTTGTAAGACCCTCCCCATCTGGTAAATGTCCAAATATCTTAAACTCTTCACCTCCTATTAGCCATGCAGCCATGTTTTTGTAAATTTTAGGTCTCAAAATCAAATCTGAGATGATCTGATTTATAAAAAGCTCCCTGATTGTCGGTCTTGATATGAATGAATGGATTTTCTCCTATGTGACAGCTCATGAAATACAAAGAAAGCAATGAAGAAAGAGAAAGACAATGAATGTCTTTGAGTGTTTGTTGTATCTCACTGTGAAGTGAGCTGGATGATGCAATGAATAGTTTAGTGTCAGAGACCAGACGTTCAACGCCCTCATAAAAGCGCTTTACTCTTTTTTAGTGCTTTGCTTTAAAATCATTTGACTGTCTTTAATCCCAAGATATGATCAGAACACTGAGACATTTTAATGTGATACTGCATCTTCATAAAAGAGCCGACAGCCGTGACCTTTTTAATGGCTAAAGGGCAAAAATCACACTATTAAGTGAAAGTTATAGTGTGAAAGTAGAAAGCAATGAAACAGCAGTTTATCTAATCATTTAAGTCAAGTGTATGTGCAGGTTTGAGTGTGCGTGCCTGTATCACGCTGTGTGGAACTGTGCGACACTCGCTATTAGCCTTTGTGTAATTAAAGCTGTGGCCACATGAAAGAGTGTGTCAGCCATCAGGTTAATGAATGCTCAGCTAGATAACCAAAGGTCAGCTCGTCACCCTCAGGCACACGTACGATGCAAAGAAAATCCTGCAGACTCAGCCTTTACACAGTGCTCTCTGATCAATTTACTTTAGTCATTTCTCAAAGTTTAAATGGTGTAACTTCATTAGAACCTCTGTATTTTCAAGCTAATTAGAAAAATTGTTATTATGAAACAGTAATTGAAAAACTGCCTCGTCTCACTTATATGTTACTTCCTCGCTCGCTGTTATGAGCAGGAGCCTGGCACAGAAGGTGCTTCCTCCAGAGCATAATAACACACCCACAGCTGACGACCCCCTCCAATGAAATGTGCATTATATTATAAGTTATTAATGGAGTCCCGCAGGGCAAAATTTAATTACACAGTTGTTGGTGCGAGATATGTGCTCATATCTATCACCTCAGTGTTGTTTAGTGGAGGCCAGCACTGCCCAATGCTGCCATTTTAATTTCTCTTATATAATGGTGCAACCAGGTGTAATTGAGCTTTGTTTATAATTTGATCAGAACTCCTCTGATGACTCATCTCTTGGTTATTCAATACCGCTCGGTTGTCTTTCCTGGAAGTGTGTATCTTCATGTTGTTCGGGTCTATATACTAAACCAAAGAGGAAGTTTTACGACTTGACTAAGGGTTTTGGGAGTAATCAGTTGTCTATTCAGGAAATTGTGTGTTTATCTCGTACACAGTCCCTCGTGATGTGGCGCATGTAAGTGTTTGTTTGCTGTTCTGTCACTATTGTTTGACTGATTCTTTTAGGTAGTAGGGAGAAAATGCTACTTTCACTTTTTGTTGAGATGTGGTCCTGAGATTTATCCAATCACATCAATGCTCAGCAGATAACGTTTAAACTTATGGCAACATTTCTAAGTTTAAACTGAAGTGGGCCAAATTATTTGGTCATTTGACGCCATTATCTGATGTACCATGTAAAAAAACTAATTGTGTTGCTTTTTCCTTTTTTCTTTTCCTTTTCCTCTCCCTTTATTCCTTTCTTTCTTTAATTGGTTTATCTGTTTATTTCTATCCATTTCTGTAGAAATTTCTGTAGCCATTTTATTGGCTTGATTGTGCATGTCTTGATGGGTAATGCTTTATTTTAATGTTTTTGTTTTCCTAAAAATATCCAAATAATTCACTAGTGATTTGTAATTAAGCACTAATTATACAGAACATAAAGTGTTCAACTTGTAAACTTCCAGTTATTTATATCCAAAAAATTGCATTAACCTAAAGAGTCTTTTAAGTCAGTGCAGAACATGCTGGACAACATGTCAGCTAAACATGTAAAAATCTAATATTTACTGTCAACAGGCAAGCATATAATTCAACATGTGGTAGATAGAGAATAACAGTTGCAATAATCATGGAATAATGAACAACTATGGTATTTTGACTGAGGTTTTGGATTTAATTGAACATTTCTTTCCAGGAAAATAGCTATTTTCCTGATAATATCTACCAAATTAGAAACATGTCATTCTTTCAAAGAAAAGTATGGGATATTATTAGAAAACCATGGACCCATAAAACTAACTACATTTTCTTCAATTTCCCTTTCTTAAGTATTTTCATCATTCCAATAAACCCTGTACTGAGTGTGATATTGTCCAGTTTCTTTATGTCTCTAAAGCTAATGCTGGCAGGGAATTGTTGGCACATGTGTGCTGGACAAAGCCACAGTGAGCCGGCCCCATTGATCAGCTATTGTCAAGCAGGAGAACAACAGTGTTGTCGTTAGGTGTGAACGCAGCTCAAATGGTCAGCATTGGAGGCAGTTTCACGTCCCAGGACACGGCTTTGTTTCTGCGCCGGTCAATAAATCGCTGGAGCTGGAGCCAGCTAGTGCACTTTGCCTCCTTATTGTACCATGCCTGTCCATAAATCTTTCCCTTCCTCCTTTAAATCTAACACTGCAGTTTCATCTCAAAGCTCTTGCTTGGAGAGGCAGCGCGCATGTGTGTGCGTGTCACAAAGTAACATCTTTGCATGTGTGGAAGATTTTTACAACATTTCCATGAGAAATTAGCACATGCGATGCATTGGAACGGCATAAGTGAAAGACGAGGGGTGGATGTGCAAAGTGACGACTGCATGCTGATGTGTGTGGGATGTAATTCAGTAGCGTGAGAGGGAAGAGCTGTGCCTAAAGTGGATGCTCAGGATGAGGAGATGGAGGGAGGCAAGAAAAGTGAGCAAGTAGAGATCGGGAGATGATTCTTGACACTGTGGCTGATTATCCTACTCCTGCCGGGCATTGCATATGTACACGCATCTACTTTGTGCAGACCTAAAATTAAAAGTGAACATCGCTTCTCTAAAGACTCACAGCACTGTCAAATGCTGCTGTTATTATTTTCTTTATTACATACAAGAGCATAACCTGGTTCTGCACACGTCCTAATATTTCTCAGTGATTTATACAGGTCTAGTGTGCATTATCCAATCAGGGCTTTGAGGGATTAAGAATGGGGACATTATTCTCCTTTGCTAAATCATCAATAAAAGAAGCACTAATGAAAAATAGCACCATTGAAATGTCCACAAAGACAATATTGCAGCTATATTGATTGTTGTAGGTCGCTCTATAGAAATAACAACTGTAAAATAAGCATCCTTCTTCAATCATCGTGGAAGAATGTTGAATGAATTGCTCCCACCATTCACTACTGAAGCCTTCATGTCGACTAGAAGTGATGATTGGAGAAAAACGTCCCCCTCTACCGAACAGAAAACAGCTAACGCAATGTCAAACTGAGTAATTGAATGAAATGGAAATTCAGTCTAGTTATCAGGCCAGAAGTGCTGTGCTCTTAATCATGTACAGAGGGATTATAGTAAATCAGTGAAGTAATTAGTCTTAGTCTCATCCATATGTGTAGTTTCAGCGGGCCTGACTCATAGTGATCCTCAAATGATAAAAGTACAACTAAAAAAATAATTGTTTAAGACAATTACACATCTATTAGTAAGTTTAACATCACATGCATATCTAAGAAGTGCATTGGTGTTAAAAGAAGAGGTAAAGTACTGTCACTGTTTAAACCTCTCAACAAACTTCCTCCTCATCTGCTCCCTTTCTTGAGGTCGCTCACACTCTGCGATCCTGATCCCCTGAGTCCATAACACACACTCAAACATCGGGGATCAGAAATGAGCTAGGACACTGAAGTGTATCTGGGTTGAAGGTTAGACTGAGGTTAGCCGGGGACTGCACAGATAAGCGGTAGGAAGGGGCGCTGAATAACAGGACAGGAGGATGACGCAGCTTACACTGAAGATAAGCTGGGAGAAACACAAGGTCATCTTCCAGAACACACAAAAAGATGGGAACATCAGGTCCTTACACAATGAAGATTTACTGTTGTGGACAAAAAGAGAAAAAACACTGGAGGTCAACTCTTTTTTTTTGATTGGCAGTTACTGTGGTGAATTGTTCCAAAATAAATAGAAAACTGAAAAAAAAAGAAATCAGGACTGAAATGGACTCATCACTAAAATAGTCTAATCCTATCTCAAGACTTGTTCTTTGCTGCCTTTATATTTAATTAAGGCTAACTAGCATCTTTTTAGGAGAACATTGAGATAATGCACTTCATCCTGTAAATCCACATATACTTTGCAGGACTTTTTCCTCTTTAAATCACATAAACAAAGGCAGACATGTTTTTTCAGCCTTGAATGAGGTCTGCAAAGCTTCCTATCAGGCTCCACCAATTAGACTGCTTGCGGGATTCCCCAAAGAATTTATTGTAAGCCACCCAGATCTTGATGAATCCTTTCCTGTGATCAATTCAGTTAGCAGATGATGGTCTAAACAATGGCTTTTGTTGTGTAGCTGGACAATCAAGCTGGTTGTAGACTTAACATGGGTATGAAGTCACAATAAACACAAAGAAGACAGCGTTCATCTGAATATTTGAGTCTACCGTACGTCCAGTCTATGTCTGAATCTGCAGAAAGGCACAGAAATGTGTGTATGTGTGCCAAAATAAGGCTCCCATTTTCAATGGGCTGTCATGCTGACACAGTGACAGAGACATGAACTATCGAGGCCTCAGTGCAGTGAACAGACATCAAAGACGAGATCAATGGGTTTCAACAGAATGTCAATGGACATGCCTGTGGCACTGTTACCCAGAGATTTAACACAGCCAGGAACTCTCCAGTCATTTTAAAGCTCAATGGATGGCTTGATGCTGTGTCTGTAACTAAATGATTTGAGACCATGGAGTAATTGTCTGGGTATCGAAACCTCCAACAGCTAAAGCTGCCTTATCCACTACCATCTTCTCTATTAGATTCTAAAAGGGACATCCCACCACTACGATAGTTTATGTCTCATGGGCTCGGCTATATTTATTTTTTAAGAAGTGCAATACTTAATCTCTGGATTATCCCTTTATGATGTACAGAGACATATAAACTATGCATATCCATATTCATATAAATATATACATACATACACAGTATATAACTTGTGATTGGCCAGTGAGTCCAGCCCCAGAACACATGTGGCATGCTCTCATCAACAGGCAGACAGAGAGGGCTGGTAAAGAGACAAACATGGCCATTAAAAACGTTATGGATTTCCTAACAATCCACTAACCCACTGATGCTGCAGCCCACCAGGATTTGTCCGGGTATGTCCGATGGCCAGTATATCATTTCTCTTACTGTTCTTTTTCTTCCCTCTTCTGCTTTTCTTCTTCAATTGTAGATATGTATTTCATACTCTAATTGGAAACCAAATTTCACTGCCTTCAATGTTGCCACCTGCTGCGTTGCAGTGCATGTGACAATGAGAGCTCTTGAAACTTGAGGGTGAAATTAAACAAATTCAATTTGAATAAAGCATGAATGCTGTCTCTTTTTTCTCTAGTTTCTTTTGGGTAAAGAATATTAAAGCAAAATTCAGTTAAGAAGAAGCTCATGTTTTTCTTCTTACTATTGGGTCTGAGCCTTTGCGAGAGCCACTTCTATTATTATATCCTCAGAGAAGACCTTGGAGGTATGCTGTTTCATAATTCACTTCAGAAACCACGTGGCATGGCATTACCAGAGACAAATTCAACATTTTTCATATTTTATTGGTCCAGATGGTGATCAGGTAAAATCTAAAAGCAAAAAGAATTCAAAGAATATTCAATCTTATGTTAAACTTTACTATATGGTACACAACTTATGAATAGGGTATAGCATGTGTTTGAATAGCTTATGGCTGTTCAGGCCTGTACACAGTTGACAGGGGCTCTGAAGCGAGACGGAAGAGGTCTGACAGGTCCTTGGACCTATGATTGCAGCTGACCTTGTCTTAAGCACAGTTACCATGAGGCGGGTAAGAAGAACCTTTAAAAAGGTCAGTTGGGGTCAGTGAACATCCATGTTGTGTAAGTGTTCTGCTTAATAGCAGCACATTGTCAGATCATACAGTACATGACCTTGGACCTCATCATGCATTTTGTCATGTGCCCCTCTGCATATGTGCACATCCCATTGTTCAGAGCTCCTGTAGGTGTTATTTTACTAACATTATATCTGCAATACTACTGATGCCACTGAGAATAAACACCTGACTCTTTACAGCTCTCTCAGTATAAAACCATGGGAACCCCTCATAGATTATTAGCTCAAACAGAGCAATTGAAAGATAGCAGCCAACATGAAAGTGAGTCAAAGTAAACAAGTGTTTGGTGAAGAGAGTGGAACATCCAGCTAGCTAAGAGATCCACATGCTTTTGTAGTAAGTTGAAGAAAACAGCTTAATGGTGAGTGAACAATAGATTTAAAGAAGGCAACTTTAAAAAAAAGTGTAATAGATGAAGGTAGATACTGTACATTTTTTGTTCTGAAGGTAGTTTTACTTGATGCTTTTCTAGACATTTAGGTATTAATTTTAATGTATGACTATCAAGATTATAACATAAATAAACATAATGTTGGCCAAGGTAATTATAATGGATTCATGCAGCTATGCAACTCCCACACTGACCCGCGTCCTTCAGAGAATGTAGTTCAGGTATCATTTAATAACCTTAATCAATGTGTCCTTGTTAACGCCAGGAGCCAAATGTGACCTTAATTTAGAAATAGGCATATTTTATTGATCCTCATAAGGCAGATCTGTTTTCAATTGTTTCCTTGCAGGAGGCTAAACGGTCAAGGTAAACCCAGGGCTGGAAGGAATTCAGAGTTTTGCTCAAGGACATTCAGTATTTAGATGCTTGTCCTTCAGTTAAAGTTGTATTACTAAGACACAATGCTGCTCCCATAGGGAACTACAATTGTTATATTTCTAGACTTGTAAAATAACCATCTTGACTCTAACATCTGACCAACAGCTTGAAAACTGAAGTGTAACTGATATTTTACTAGTCAATTAATATTCTGATTGCGGAATTTAACTCAGGATTAGAGAATTCAGAGTGCGATTTAATATGATGCCAAATGAGCATTGATTTTGACACCTCATAGCAAAATGGTCAGTGTGGACAGGCAGCAAATTAGCCAGCGGTCAGCAGGTTGCGTTGTCTTTATTAACGGCAAGGGACCCGCTCTCTCTGTCCCACTCTCTCTCTCTTCCCTTCATTTCCTGGCATGGCTCCTAATGGACGAGCTCTATCAAGTCATTACTCAGATGAATAAAATGGCTTTTTATGTGGTGCCTGTGAGTCACCAAGCTCCAAGCAGATTGAGCAAATGAAGAGAAATCAGAAGCCCATTTGAGACCTGAACTGTAGGATAATCTCAACATTACTAATAAAAAGAGAAGAAAGGAAGAGATAAATGACTGCCCCTGTATACAATGTTGTATTCTGACTCGGACAGCAGTGCTTACATTGTATTACTAAATTTCCACATAAACATGGTGCTGCAATACTGTTTGATTGACAGATGGAAATGTGTTATGGATAATTTTGTGCCCCTGCAAAATAACAGTGGCTAAAAGCTGCAGCTAATTGACAAAAAATGTAAATTGACTTTTAAATGAGCAGCAGCTGTTAATAGCACCCTCTGTCTTAATATAAGCCTACAAGTAAAAGCGGAATACATTCATGCAAATGGTATTTTTAACACTGATACACTTGAGTGCTCCAGCTGTTCAAATGATAAATGTGAGAGTTGGTAAAAAATTAGACACATACCTGATGCCTTTGATTTGTGCAATGCTGTGGTGGGAGATTCTCGACAGAGCGGAGATTACCTGAAATAAACAAAGAGATAAACAGTCACAAAAAACATTCAACTACATTTTTGATGGCTGTACTGTAGTGTATAATTCTTTTTTTTTTTTTTGGTGCAAAAAATAATGCACTTAATTCTGATTATTATACTGTGATATTGCATCATTTAATGTGGACCACAGGAAGACTAACCAATACTTTGTGGAAGCAAATGGGGATCAGACAAAACAAACAAAAGAGTAGCAGAATGATAAAAACTGTCAAAAGTAACAATCAACTATATACTAACTAAAAACAAACCATCAGAGGCAACTATCAACTATGAACAAACTAATAGATAACATCAGAGGCAACTATTAACTATAAAGACACTAAAACAAACCATTAGAGGCAACTATCAACTATGAAGCAACAAAAACAAACTATTAGAGGCAACTATCAACTATGAAGCAACAAAAACAAACTATTAGAGGCAACTATCAACTACAAAGACGCTAAAACAAACCATTACAGGCAACTATCACCTATAAAGCAACTAAAACAAACCATTAGAAGCAACAACAATATAAAACAATTAAAACAAACCATCAGAGGCAATTATCAACTACAAAGAAACTAAAACAAACCATTAGAGGCAATGATCAGCTATAAAAGTAACTAAAGAAAACCATTAGAGGCAACTATCAACTATAAAAGTAACTAAAATAAAAACTCCCAAATACAACAATCAACTATAATAGTAGCTAAAAGATAAACTTTCCGAGATAACAATCAGGAATAAAAGTAACTAAATATAAACCAGAGATAACAATCAGCTATAAAAGTAACTATATATAAACCAGAGATAACAATCAGCTATAAAAGTAACTATATATAAACCAGAGATAACAATCAGCTATAAAAGTAACTATATATAAACCAGAGATAACAATCAGCTATAAAAGTAACTATATATAAACCAGAGATAACAATCAGCTATAAAAGTAACTAAATATAAACCAGAGATAACAATCAGCTATAAAAGTAACTAAAAGATAAACTGTCAGAATGATACAACAATCAGCTATAAAACTAACTAAATATAAACCATCAGAGATAACGATCAACCATAAATGTAACTACAGCCACCACATCAAACAACTAAAGTAACTAAAAAGTTAAAGATCAACAGAGAAAACAATCCATAACAAAATATATTCCACAGAGTAAGCACCATTATCAAAGTACATTGTACAGTATGTGTGACGAGTTAAGAGAAAATATGTTGATTTGAGTTCAACATTGAACATTGCTCATGTGTTTCTTAGCAACCCCTCCCAGGCGTATGCAGTGCCACGCAGGACTGTGTATAAACATAATGCAGGCCACCATTAATGATGACATCCAGAGACATGTGGTGCATAGTCACGTATGGTTGGGTGCCACTTTAGTTTGATCACACACAAACACACACATTTACACATGGAGCCACGCACTTAAACATCCCCATATTTTCCTTAGTTTACCTGTTTTCTATAGTTTGTTAACCTCAATACCTTCTGCTTGTGCTTTGTGTTTCTTTTTAACAAAAAGGTTTAATGTACGTCTGTATTTAAGCTGATTTAATGCTGCTTGTGAGTCACACGCAAGTAGGTTTATGGCTGGGGACTACAGATGGCGTCCTTGTAGGGTCTACAGAGGCTAGTTCAGGAAGATAAGGGAACCACCACCCCAAAACACACACTCATTCACTAGCACACACACCCACCACAACATAAACCCTGTCTCCTACGCCTCATTAAACACTCCTGGGTCTATTTCGGCTTGCAACACCGTGGCAATGCCAGATGTCTCCTTGACAGGGAGGAGAAAATTGTTATCTCAACCCTTCTTCCTCGGCAGGTGTATCAACTATAGCTACTCATCAAACTCCCTCTTCTCTAAACACACAATGCATCTCAGCGCTTGTGATATTTAACATTCGAGAGGAGCAGATGCTAATGGCTGTTGTGAAGAGAAAACCGCCACTTTAGGACTATGGAGTACTCACGCTGAAGCATTGTTGACCAAAACCTTTCAGTTTCCCTATTCAAATTGTTCTCATGTTTAACATAAGCAGTTGTGAAGAGTGGGCAGATTATATGGAGCACTGTTATGGAGTACGTATACATCACATTCATTTAAATCTAACCACTCTAAGGAGGGAAAACTCGATGGGGCTATTGCTCGACAAGATGATAAGGGGTTATTACTCTGTGTTGCTAAAGACCCGTGTAATAGGCAGTGATGTTCATGCTTAGTGGTTTCAATATGGGGCAAGTCTAGCATTACACACCTACTTAACATATTCAAGAAACCCAGGAAAGAGAGACAGTCAAAGACAAAAAAAAAGAAGGAGTAGAACAATAGATTGGTGATTTAGCTCTCCGTTTAGCCAGTGGTTAGGGTGTTTAATAAATCACTGTGGATAAACCCATTGTGCTGCTAGGTGGCATGCTGCCCACCTGGCATTGCTGCACGAAGGGACCACATATGGCATACTGCCCCAGCATCATTATTTGCTCTTTTTTCCCCCACGTCTTATTAGTCTACATTGTCGTCGTGGGAGGGTGACATATGACAGAATTGAAACATTAAAAAAACGACTGAAAAGTATAATGTAAATGTAAAAATTTAAATTAGATGGACAGATGATCCGCTGCGGTCAGATCTGGCTAAACACAGCTGGCTCCGTCGGGTTCAAAGGATTGTGGAGATGCAGGCTTAGAGCCAGAGAGGTCAGAACAGGGCCAAAGCCTACTTGGCCCGGGGCGACACGACACGGGAGTGCCAGCACGTTAGCGTGACTTCCGCACATTGCAGGCTAAAGTCTATAAATATTAAATCTGCAGTGTCCTTACTGTTATGGAGTTTGTTCTCATTTTTAGCTCATGTTAGATTTGCATGTCATAATGTGAAAAATATGTCTCAAA